>NC_137096.1:178990-238990 GCF_951640355.1 Cnephaeus nilssonii | reverse complement strand
TCCATCCATCCATCCATCAATCCATATATCTCTCCATCCATCCATCCATCCATTCTTCCATCCATCCCTCCACCCATCCATCATCCACCCATCCATCATCCACCCATCCTCATCCATCCATTCATCCATCCATCCATCCATCCATCCATCCATCCATCCATCCATCATCCACCCATCCTTATCCATCCATCCATTTATCCATCCATCCATCCATTTATTAATCATCTATTATCAATAAGTATATTTATAGACTAGAGGCCCAGCACACAAAATTGCGCGAGACCCCAGACCCACCACGTGGGCAGGAACCAGACTCCCGCGGCGCCGACGAGACCCATCAATACAACTCCTGGTGACCAGTCGTTTGATCATTACAGCATTACGGTGTTATGGCCACTGGCCTTTAATAATATACATTGGGATCTATCCCATTTCTGTCCATCCATCCATCCATCCATCCATCCATCCATCCATCCAACCATCCATCCATCCAATGTGCATCTATCTATCTATCTATCATCTATCTATCTATCTATCTATCTATCTATCTATCTATCTATCTATCTATCTATCATCTATCTACCTATCATCTATCTATCCATCCATCATCCATTCATCCATCTATCCAATATGCATCAACCTATGAACGAGGAGATCACGGTTCAATTCCCGGTCAAGGGCACATGCCCGGGTTGCAGGCTCCATCCCCAGTAGGGGGCGTGCAGGAGGCAGCCGACCCATGATTCTCTCTCTCCCTCCCTCTCCCTTTCTCTCTGAAATCAATTTAAAAAATAACAAAAAAAGAAAGAAGACATGAGGAGGAAGTGAACGGTAGATAAAGGATTTCTGGGTAGAATTCTCTTGACGTCACCTCCGTGATAACATGCACGATTCGTCCCCTGATAAGGGAGTGGGGGCGCCCGAGACAGACAGAAACTTCCTTTGCGAAAAGGAAATATCGACGCCTTCTTTTCAGGGAGGGGGTGGGGGAGGGCAGAGAGATCCCCTCAATGGACTTCGACTAAAAATAATCAATATTCCAATCATCAATATTTGGGGTGATATTGTAACCAGACAATGAATGGGTCACATTACCTGAACCAATGCTATTTTTTTTTTTTTTGGTTAATCCTCACCTGAGGATATTTTTTCCATTGATTTTTAGAGCGAGTAAGACAGAGACAGACACAGAGAGAGAGAGAACGAGAGAGAGAGAGAGAGAGAGAGAGAGAGAGAGAGAGAGGTGAGAGAGACACATGGATGGGTTCCCTCCTACACGCACCCTGACCATGGCCGGGGATCGAGCCCGCAACCCGGGCATGTGCCCTTGACCAAAATCAAACCCGGGATCCTTCGGTCCGAAGGCCGACGCTCTATCCACTGAGCCACACCAGCCAGGGCTAGTTAAACAGTTTTCATTTCAGCCCGGACTGCGTGGCTCAGTGGTTGAGCATCAACCTAGGAACCAGGAGGTCACAGGTTCGATTCCCGGTCAAGGGCACATGCCCGGGTTGCGGGCTCGATCCCCAGTAGGGGGCGTGCAGGAGGCAGCCGGTCCGTGATTCTCTCTCATCATGGATGTTTCTCTCTCTCTCTCTCTCCCTCTCCCTTCCTCTCTGAAATCAATAAAATTATATATTTTTAAACAATGTTTTAATTTCAGGCCTTTGTCTGTGGTGACTTTAGGTGTCTGAGTTTGCAAGGCCGCCATGCAGGCCTCCCTGAGCTAATCAGGGTATCACAAGACCCTTTTTGTCCAGAATTCTGTGTACACTAGAGGCCTGGTGCACGAATTCGTGCACCCGTGGGGTCCCTCGGCCTGGCCTGCGGGATCGGGCTGAAACCGGCTCTCCGACGTCCCCCGAGGGGTCCCGGATGGCGAGAGGGCGCAGGCCAGGCCGAGGGACCCCACCGGTGCACGGTCGGGGCCGGGGAGGGACGCGGGAGGTTGGCCAGCCGGGGAGGGACCGCGGGAGGGCTCCAGGGCGTGTCCGGCCCGTCTCGCTCAGTCCCAATCGGCCGGACCCCAGCAGCAAGCTAACCTACCGGTCGGAGCGTCTGCCCCCTGGTGGTCAGTGCACGTCATAGCGACTGGTCGACCGGTCGACTGTCTGCCCCCTGGTGGTCAGTGCACGTCATAGCCACTGGTCGACCAGTCGACTGTCTGCCCCCTGGTGGTCAGTGCACGTCATAGCGACTGGTTAACCAGTCGACTGTCTGCCCCCTGGTGGTCAGTGCACGTCATAGCGAGCGGTTGAGCGGCCTTCACATATCATTAGCAGATTACGCTTTGATTGGTTGAACAGCCGACCAGAGGCTCTTATTAGATAGGGCATCACATCCCACTGCTGGTGGGGCGTCCCCTGCACGCTCAACGTGGGGTGCCTGTGGCGTATAAAGTGGGGGGCAGGGGGGCCCAGACCTTGAGGCTGAGGATAGAGTTCCACGTGGGCTCTGAGCCTCTGAGGTCGAAATCCACAGTCCCCCTCCGCCCTCCAGGGGGGGCTGTGTCCCGTGAACATGTACCCCCCTACCCCCCAGCTCCGGGGAGTCACCCCATCTGACCACAGGCTCGTCCGTGTCCCCTCCAGAGTGAAACGGCTGCTGATGCCCAGTGTTCCTGACCCCAAGGCCACGTTCCCCGGGCTGTTCGAGTCCCACCACGGGAATTTCCAGGTAAGAGCCGCCTACCCGTGGCGGCTGAATCGGCAGGCTTCATCGCCCTCTTATATCTCCCTCCTGCACCATTTTAATTTTTATTTAAAACAAATTTATTTGGGGGTGGGGTGGGGAGTGGATTGTGTGTATTTCTTTTTTTTTTTCTAGTCTGTGGACCTGTTTTTTTAATTTTTATTTTTTAAATACATAGACATGGAATGGCCAGATGAGGATGATCTCTGAACGCATCATAACCTGGCTACTCCGTGTGTGTGTATATAAATATATCAGAGGCCCGGTGCATGAATCCGTGCATGGGTGGGGTCCGGCCAGCCTGGCCAGGGCGAGGGGACGTGGGCGGTCGGCCGGCCTGCCTGCTGGTCGAACTCCCGGTCGAGGGGACCATTTGCCTATTAGCCTTTTATTCTATAGGATAGACACGGAGTGGCCAGATGATGATGCGTTCAGACATCATCACAATATGGCCACTTGGTGTATACATGCTAGAGGCCCGGTGCACGAAATTCGTGCACTGGTACAGGGTCCCTAGTGGCTGCCGGCTGCAGGCCTCCCTCCCTTGCCCCGGCTGGCCCCGCCCCCTGGTCGAACTCCCGGACGGACTCCTGGTCAAGGGACTATTAGCATACTACGCTTCTATTATATGGGATATATAATGATTGATCGATTTCAGAGAGGAAGGGAGAGGGAGAGAGAGAAAAAGAAACATCAGCGATGAGAGAGAGCCCTGGCCGGTGTGGCTCAGTGGATAGAGCGTCGGCCTGCAGACTGAAGGGTCCCGGGTTCGATTCCCGGTCAAGGGCACACGCCCGGGTTGCGTGCTCGATCCCCAGTAGGGGGCGTGCAGGAGGCAGCCGGTCCGTGATTCTCTCTCATCGTGGATGGTTCTCTCTCTCTCTCTCCCTTCCTCTCCAAAATCAATCATAATAATAATAAAAAAAAGACGAGAGAGAATCACGGACCGGCTGCCTCCTGCACGCCCCCGACTGGGGATGGAGCCCACAACCCTGGGCCTGTGCCCTTGACTGGGAATCGAACCCGGGACCCTCCGGTCTGCAGGCCGACGCTCTACCCACTGAGCCACACCGGCCAGGGCTCCATGCAGCCTTTTAAAGACCCAGGCACCCCCTCACGTGCCCTCCAGCTCCCGTTGGTCTCAAAGCAACCGCTTTGTCCATTTTGATTTATTCTTTTCAGAGAGAGAGAGAGAGAGAGAGAGAGAGAGAGAGAGAGAGAGAGAGAGGCTGTAAGACTCTCCCAAGCAGCCTGTCTCTCTATTGGCCCCAGAGACAAGGCCTCCTGGCCTCTCTGATCGGCTCAGGAAGTTGCATGCACCCCAAGTTCCCCCTGCAGACCAAGCCCAAACCCCAAAACTTCCGTTTCCCTGCCACGGCGGCTGTCATTTCATTTCATTCATCGGGGACCTGCTTAGGGGGGTGGGGGGGGGGGTTGGGGGGGTCTAGGACCCACAGCTGGTGGACAGTGAGGCCCAGGGGACCAGGCCCCACCTCGGGGGGCCCAGCCGAGGGGGAGAGGCAGCTTTGGGGGTCAGCCGGAAGGTTAACGTGGTCAGAGATTGGCTGGTTCCATGGGGCCCCAAACATCACCCAGGCACCCTCTTTCTCCGGCCTGGAGACCAGGCGACTGAGGTCCTGGGGTCCCAGGTTCCCCCCCTCCCACCCTTGGAGGCTCCTGGGAGGGTTCCTCCCGCCTCTGCCTCCATCCGTCTCCTCTTCTGTGTCTGACAAGGACCCTGACCTTGGGTGGGGGCCCCCCCTGACCCCGGATGACCTTGTCTGCGACCCTGCACCCCATCCCATCTGCAAAGACCCTGTTTCCGTAGAAACTCTCATTCACGCATTTTTTTTTTGGGGGGGGGGGTCAGGACGTGGGTGTGTATTTATTTCTGGGAAGAGGTTTGTACCATTCAGATCATGAAAGGGAGCAAGATGAATTTCTTATCTTTTAAAAGATAAAATATGTTTTTTATTGATTTCAGTGAGGAAGGGAGAGGGAGAGAGAGAGAGGGGGAAAGAGAGAGAAATATCCATGATGAGAGTGAATCATGGACTGGCTGCCTCCTGCACGCCCCCTACTGGGGATCGAACCCCCAACCCAGGCATGTGCCCTGAGCAGGAATCGAACCCTGACCTCCTGGGTCATAGGTTGACGCTCAACCACTGAGCCACGCCCGCCAGGTGGTAATTGGCCTTTTTTCTTTAAAAATATTTTTTATTGATGTCAGAGAGGAAGGGAGAGAGAGAGAGAGAGAGAGAGAGAGAAACATCAATGAGGAGAGAGAATCATGGGTCAGCTGCCTCCTGCACGCCCCCTACTGGGGATCGAGCCCGCAACCCGGGCGTGTGCCCTTGACCGGGAATCGAACCTTGACCTCCTGGTTCGTACATTGACACTCATCCACTGAGCCACACCGGCCGGGCAGGAGCAAAAGGTGAATTTTAAAACTATTTAGGTGTGAGGCAGATAAAAGAAACAGAAGGGTGATGAAAATAATTTTTTTCTGTACACTCTTAGGTTCTGTGCCGGGGGTCTGTCAATTAAAGGGACAAAATATTAAAAAGATTAAAAAGACATAGGAGCCCTAGTTGGTTTGTCTCTGTGGATAGAGCGTCAGCCTGCGGACTGAAGGGTCCCAGGTTCGATTCCCAGTCAAGGGCACATGCCCGGGTTGCGGGCTTGATCCCCAGTAGGGGGCGTGCAGGAGGCAGCTGATCCATGATTCTCTCTCATCACGGATGTTTCTCTCTTCCTCTCTCCCTCTCCCTTCCTCTCTCTCTAAAAAAAAAATCAATGAAATCCTATTTTAGAAGCAGGAAGTCCTTCGTGGGTTGGAGGTGAACATGGAAAGGAGAGGAGAGAGCCGTTGCGAATGGAAATTTTCTGCAAAAAAAAGGGGGAAACTCATGGCAGAAGGAGGGCTGGACGCTGCTGCTGTGTTTGCTATTTTATTTTTATTTTTTTATTATTATTATTTTTTAAAAATATATTTTATTGATTTTTTACAGAGAGGAAGGGAGAGGGAGAGAGAGTTAGAAACATCGATGAGAGAGAAACATCCATCAGCCGCCTCCTGCACGCCCCCTACTGGGGATGTGCCCGCAACCAAGGTACATGCCCTTGACCGGAATCGAACCCGGGACCCTTCAGTCTGCAGGCCGACGCTCTGCCCACTGAGCCACACCGGCCAGGGCTGCTCTTTTATAAAAAAAAATTGTTTTCAGCTCAAAATAACCCTCCAGTCAAGTGCCCTATTTGGGGGGTGGTGGGTCCCCATCCCCTTGAAGAGAAAATGGCCCTGGTGTTGGTATCTTTAAGTAAAGGCCACACCCATTTTATTTCCTTTATTTTAAAAAATTCTAAGTGGCAAGAAAGCATTGCACCCTATACTAGTAGGTATATACTGGAGGCCCGGTGCACGAATTCATGCACCCGTGGGGTCCCTCGGCCTGGCCTGCGGGATCGGGCCGAAACCGGCTCTCCGACATCCCCCAAGGGGTCCCGGATGGCGAGAGGGCGCAGGCCAGGCCGAGGGACCCCACCGGTGCACGCACGATCGGGGGCCGGGGAGGGACGCGGGAGGTTGGCCAGCCGGGGAGGGACCGCGGGAGGGCTCCAGGGCGTGTCTGGCCCGTCTCGCTCAGTCCCGATCGGCCGGACCCCAGCAGCAAGCTAACCTACCGGTCGGCTGTCTGCCCCCTGGTGGTCAGTGCACGTCATAGCGACTGGTCTGCTGGTCGACTGTCTGCCCCCTGGTGGTCAGTGCACGTCATAGCGACTGGTTAACCAATCGACTGTCTGCCCCCTGGTGGTCTGTGCACGTCATAGCGAGCAGTTGAGCGGCCTTAGCATATCATTAGCATATTACGCTTTGATTGGTTGAACAGCCCACTGAGCGACCAGACACTTAGAATATTAGGCTTTTATTATATAGGATATATCAATAAAAGCATTATATATATATAATATTTTTATTAATTTCAGAGAGAGGAAGGGAGAGGGAGAGAGAGAGAAACATCCATGATGAGGGAGAATCATGGATCGGCTGCCTCCTGCACGCCCCCTACTGGGGATCCATCCTGCAACCTGGGCTTGTGCCCTTGGCCGGGAATCGAACCTGGGACCCTTCAGTCCACAGGCCGACGCTCTAACCACTGAGCCACACTGGCCTGGCCGTACCTCACCCTTTTTATCGCCTCCTTGACGGATGGGGCCCTAGTTTTCTTGCCTTTGAATTGCCGTGTGCTGTCCCCGCAGGAGTGGATTAAGGACACGCAGAACCTCACGCACTTGCCGAAGGTGGACGACCGTGACCCGGAGGACGTCCTGGTCGAGGGCTTGGAGGTCCAGCTCGCCAAGGTCGAGGCCGAGACTCCTGGGACGACGATGACGGGACCCCCGTGCCTGCCGACGGCGGAGACGGAATCCGCGGGGGCGCCCGGCCGGCCCCCGGGCCAGCCCCCCCCGGGAGACGAGGTGCTCGCGCTCGGCGGCTTCAGGTTTACGATGAGTGACAACTCTTACGTGACGCTCTGAGGGGGTGCGAATTAAAGGCCGGCGTCTCGTCTGTGTTGACAATGAAAGACTCGGGCAAACTCCTTGGAGACATGGTGCTCATCCCTAGGAATGGGGCGCCCCTGAGCCATCATGTTAACATTTGGGGGTGTCCCTGGAGACTCCCCCCCGCCGTGGGGCCATCCAGTGGATTTCCCCCCCCAACAGGCATCTCTATGCAAGGGCTTGAAGGCGGATTCATGGTAGGCGGGAGAGGATTGATTGGAGGGTTTTTTTTAAAAAAAATCTGTGCTAATAAAAGCGTGATATGCAAATTGGTCGGGACGCCCTCACGCAACGACAGAACAGCAGGCTGCGTGGGGCGACCAGGCCGGCAAGGGGGGACAGTGAGGGGTGACCAGGCTGGTCGGGGGGGGGCAGTGAGTAGTGACCAGGCAGGCAGGGGGTGCAGTTAGGGGTGATCAGGCTGGCAGGCGGGACAGTGAGGGGTGAGCAGGCCAGCATGGGGGTAGTTAGGGGTGATCAGGCTGGCAGGGGGGGCAGTTAGGGGCAATCAGGCTGGCAGGTGGGGCACTTAGGGGTGATCAGGCAGGCAGGTGAGTGGTTAGGAGCCAGCAGTCCCGGATTGTGAGAGGGATGTCCCACTGCTGGTTTAGCAGTCGGACACCCCCCGAGGGGTCCCGGATTGGAGAGGGAGCAGACCAGGCTGAGGGGACCCCCCTCCCGTGCACGAATTTTGTGCACCGGGCCTCTAGTATGTATATGTGTGTGTGTGTGTGTGTGTGTGTGTGTGTGTGTGTGTGTGCGCGCGCGCATTGATTTCAGAGAGGAAGGGAGAGGGAGAGAGAGAGAAACATCCATGATGAGAGAGAATCACGGATCGGCTGCCTCCTGCACGCCCCCTACTGGGGATGGAGCCAGCCACCCGGGCCTGTGCCCTTGACCGGGAATCGAACCCGTGACCTCCTGGTTCCTAGGTCGACGCTCAACTCCTGAGCCACCTGCACGGCTGATGTTTTCACGTTAATCGAACCATTTTTTTTTTCTCGGATCCTTTGTCACCGGGGACCCTGTAACCAGGGAGGATGGGGACATTCACCCCCCTCCCTCCCCCCACGGCTCTTGTTCTTCGTCCCCAACACTCGCAGGTGATATTCGTCCTTGTCTGGGAGGGATTTGAATTCCTGAAGACTCTGGGAGGTCACCCCAAACACCCGTCCACCCCAACATGAGTGTATGTCACGGTTTTTATTATTATTACTAGAGGCCTGGTGCACGAAATTCATGCACGGGGGGGGGTGTCCCTCCCTCTCACAATCCAGGACTGCTGGCTCCCAACTGCTCGCCTGCCTGACTGCCTGATTGTCCTTAACCGCTTCTGCCTGCCAGCCTGATCACCCCCTAACCACTCCCCTGCCAGCCTGATTGATGCCTAACTGCTCCCCTGCCAGCCTATTTGCTCCTAACTGCCCTCCCCTGCAGGCCTGGTCACCCCTAACTGCCCTCCCCTGCAGGCCTGGTCACCCCTAACTGCCCTCCCCTTCAGGCCTGGTCCCTCCCAACTGCCCTCCCCTGCTGGCCATCTTGTGTCCACATGGGGGCAGCCATCTTGTGTGTTGGAGTGATGGTCAATTTGCATATTACTCTTTTATTAGATAGGATTATTACTAGAGGCCCGGTGCACGAATTCGTGCACCCGTGGGGTCCCTCGGCCTGGCCTGCGGGATCGGGCTGAAACAGGCTCCCCGACATCCCCCGAGGGGTCCCGGATGGCGGGAGGGCGCAGGCCAGGCCGAGGGACCCCACCGGTGCACGATCGGGGCCGGGGAGGGACGCGGGAGGGCTCCAGGACGTGTCCTGCCCGTCTCGCTCAGTCCCGATCGGCCGGACCCAGCAGCAAGCTCACCTACCGGTCAGAGCGTCTGCCCCCTGGTGGTCAGTGCACGTCACAGCGACTGGTCGGCCGGTTGACTGTCTGCCCCCTGGTGGTCAGTGCATGTCATAGCGAGCGGTTGATCGGCTTTAGCATATCATTAGCATATTACGCTTTGATTGGTTTAACGGCCGACCGGACACTTAGCCCATTAGACTTTTATTCTGTAGGATTATTATTATTATTTTTTTCTCATCGAAACAAAGAGAAGAAAGAAAAATTTGCATGAGAACTCTGGGGAGGCCGAGGTAGACGGCCGATGTCCCTGTCGATAGCGGGGAACACACGTGGGTTTATCTGCCTTGGTGTCTCGAAGGGACAGGAAGTTTCTAGATGGTTCTGATCTCGCTTGTTTGCTTGCATTCGCGGGAGGAGGTTTTTTTTGTTTTTTTTTTCTTTGTTTTTTTTTCTTTTTTCTGTTTCTCCCTGCTGGTTTGCAGGAAATAAAACCTCAACAGACCCTCGGACTCGCGTGTGTGAGTGTGTGTGGTATTGAGCAAATGCAATTAGAACAAAAAATATATATATTTTCACTGTCTCCCTCCTCCCCTCAGCCCCCCAAATAACAACCCTGCTGGTGAAAACGTCAGGGAGCAAACATTTTATGGGTGAAATAACCCAAAAACGGAATTGCACTGTGCAATTCGGACCACCCACCCGCTAACAACCTGCAGTTACAGAAGAAACAAAAAAATCTCACCGTGTTTTAGGGTGGAATCACCCCATGGCGTTCTGGTTGTGGAGGTAAAAATGGTGATTTTTTCTCACAGGTTGAGGGTTTTGAAGGATTTTGCAATTTGGAGGCATGCCTTTCCCATAGGAAGAGGAAGAAGGGATGGGGGTATCTTGGTCCGATGACCCCATGTCCGGAGGGAGAGGGCGGGGGTTGCTGGATCAGGGTTGGAAGGTGCTGGGGGGGTACAGGGACCCCATAAGGCAGATTCCTGGGGCTCCCCACTCGGCTGGACCCAAATCTTTATTTTAAAAAATTGTGTAATGTCGCCCTAACCAGTTGGCTCAGTGGGTAGAGCGTCGGCCTGCAGACTGAAAGGTCCCGGGTTCGATTCCCGGTCAAGGGCATGTACCTTGGTTGCGGGCACATCCCCAGTGGGGGGCGTGCAGGAGGCAGCTGATCGATGTTTCTCTCTCATCGATGTTTCTAGCTCTCTCTCCCCTCTCCCTTCCTCTCTGTAAAAAATCAATAAAATATATTTTTAAAAAAATAAAATAAAATATATTTTAAAAAATTGTGTAACGTAATTAGCAAAGTCTTTCCTTTCTTTCTTTCTTTTTCTTTCTTATTTATGTATTTTAGAGAGAGAAGAAGAAGGAAGAGGAAGAGAGGGAAACATCCATGAGGAGAGAGAACCATGGACCGGCTGCCTCCTGCACGCCCCCTACTGGGGATGGAGCCTGCAACCCGGGCATGTGCCCTTGACCGGGACTCGAACCCGGGACCCTTCAGTCCGCAGGCCGTCGCTCTAACCATTGAGCTACACCAGCCAGGTGGGGAAAAATAATTATTTTTCTTTTCTTTTTCTTTTTTTTTTTTTTTTAAGTTTTTCGTTGCAAATTCAAGCCCCTCCTCCCCCCATACACACACACCTCACAGTCTAAAAAAAAATTAAAAAAAAATCCGGATCCCGGTGTCCGCGTTTTCCCGTGTAGTAAAATTTTATGAGCAAGCGAGCCCGCGATTTCCCGCTGCGTTCTTTACCCGCTCTCTCCACCGTCTGGTGGCTGGGGAGACTTTAAAGAAAGAAATACATGAGAGCGTTTTAGTCAAAGAGGGAATTTTTTTCCGTGTTTCTCAGCGAACCACCCGGATTTCACTCACGCCTGGGTGGTCTGAGCCGCCCACGCCGGAAATTGGAGACTTTTCAGCAGAAGGAGGTTTTTTTTTTTTTTTTTTTTTTTAAATGTCTGCGTCCTTTGCGTACATGCCTCAGAGGAGAAAAATCATACGTGTGTCATGCAACAGTGGGGTCCCTCGGCCTGGCCTGCGGGATCGGGCGGACACCGGCTCTCCGACATCCCCCGAGGGGTCCCGGATGGCGAGAGGGCGCAGGCCAGGCTGAGGGACCCCACCGGTGCACGATCGGGGCCGGGGAGGGACGTGGGAGGTTGGCCAGCCGGGGAGGGACCGCGGGAGGGCTCCAGGGTGTGTCCGGCCCGTCTCGCTCGGTCCCGATCGGCCGGACCCCAGCAGCAAGCTAACCTACTGGTCCGAGCGTCTGCCCCCTGGTGGTCAGTGCACGTCATAGCGAGCAGTTGAGCGCCTTAGCATATCATTAGCATATTACGCTCTGATTGGTTGAACAGTCGACCGGCCGACCAGACACGTAGCATATTAGGCTTTTATTATAGAGGACTAGAGGCCCGGTGCATGATATTCGTGCACTGGGGGTCGGGGGGGGGTGTCCCTCAGCCCAGCCTGCACCCTCTCCAATCTGGGACCCCTCGGGGGATGTCCGACTGCCGGTGTAGGCCCGATCCCGCAGTCGGACATCCCTCCCTCTCAGAATCCGGGACGGCTGCCTCCTAACCGCTGCTGCCTTGCCGGCCTGATCGCCCCCTAACTGCTCCCCTGCCGGCCTGATCGCCCCCCTAACTGCTCCCCTGCTGGCCTGATCGCCCCCTAACTGCTCCCCTGATGGCCTGATCGCCCCCAACTGCCCTCCCCAGCCGGCCATCTTCTGAAAACTTGGGGGTTGCTATCTTGTGATGATGTTCAGGGCAGCCATCTTGTGACAACACAGGGGCAGCCACCTTGTGATGACGTGGGGGCAGCCATCTTGTGATGACGTGGGGACGGCCATCTTGTGACAATGCGGGGGCAGCCATCTTGTGATGACGTGGGGGCAGCCATCTTGTGATGACATGGTGGTGGCCATCTTGTGACAATGCAGGGGCAGCCATCTTGTGACAACGTGGGGGCAGCCATCTTGTGATGACGTGGGAGCGGCCATCTTGTGATGACGTGGGGGCGGCCATCTTGTGATGACGTGGGGGCGGCCATCTTGTGATGACGTGGGGGCGGCCATCTTGTGATGAGGTGGGGGCGGCCATCTTGTGATGATATGGGGGCAGCCATCTTGTGATGAGGGTGGGGTGGTCATCTTGTAACAACGTGGGGGCGGCCATCTTGTGACAATGTGGGGGCAGCCATCTTGTAACAATGTGGGGCGGCCATCTTGTGACAATGTGGGGGTGGCCATCTTGTAACAATGTGGGGCAGCCATCTTGTAACAATGTGGGGGCGGCCATCTTGTGACAATGTGGGGCGGCCATCTTGTAACAATGTGGGGGCTGCCATCTTGTGATGAGGTGGGGTGGTCATCTTGTAACAACGTGGGGGCGGCCATCTTGTGACAATGTCGGGGCAGCCATCTTGTGATGACGTGGGAGCGGCCATCTTGTGATGACGTGGGGGCGGCCATCTTGTGATGACGTGGGGGCGGCCATCTTGTGACGACGTGGGGGCGGCCATCTTGTGATGACGTGGGGGCGGCCATCTTGTGATGACGTGGGGGCGGCCATCTTGTGATGACGTGGGGTCGGCCATCTTGTGGCATGAGGGCGTGAGGGTCAATGTGCACGTCACCTCTGCATTATGTAGGAATAGGATGATAGGATGGGATGGGCACGGGGTCCTTATTCCGCGCTGCGGGCTCTGAGGTCCGCCCCGGCTGGTTCCGATGCTTCTCTGGGCCTGGAGCT
Source organism: Cnephaeus nilssonii (assembly GCF_951640355.1). Classification (NCBI taxonomy): domain Eukaryota; kingdom Metazoa; phylum Chordata; class Mammalia; order Chiroptera; family Vespertilionidae; genus Cnephaeus; species Cnephaeus nilssonii. The sequence goes on along the minus strand of NC_137096.1, from coordinate 226,128 downwards.
GAACTACGACGGAGGCCTCGATGTTACCGCCAGGGAGGGAAGGTCCGGGGGCCCCAGGGTCGGGGACGGGGGGGGGGAAAGGTCACCCCGGGGGGGGGGCAAGGCTCAACCCTTTCATTGTCCCTGGCCAGGCGCCTGGGGATTCCCGCCCTGGGGACCTTCTGTACCTGACCCAGCCCCCCTTTTCCGCTTTGTCCAAAAGTGTGTTCTCGCCCTGGCTGGTGTGGCTCAGTGGATAGAGCGTCGGCCTGCAGACTGAAGGGTCTCAGGTTCGATTCCCAGTCAAGGGCACATGCCCGGGTTGCGGGCTCGATCCCCAGTGGGGGGCGTGCAGGAGGCAGCCGGTCCATGATTCTCTCTCATCATGGATGTTTCTATCTCTCTCTCTCTCCCCCTTCCTCTCTGGAAATCCATAAAAAAATATATATATAGTTTTTGCAAACCCCCAACCCTTTGCAAAACCCCAGATCTTTGCAAACCTGAGTATATATATATATATATATACACATATACTCTGAGTGGCCAGACGATGATGATCTATGAACGCATAATCATCCGGCCGCTCTGTGTCTGTCCTATAGAATAAAAGGCTAATATGCAAATGGTCCCCTCGACCGGGAGTTCGACCAGCAGGCAGGCCGGCCAACCGCCCATGTCCCCGCCCCGCCTGGCCAGGCTGGCCGGACCCCACCCATGCACGGATTCATGCATCGGGCCTCTAATACATCCTATCTAATAAAAGAGTCATATGCAAATTGACCATCACTCCAACACACAAGATGGCTGCCCCCATGTGGACTGAAGATGGCCACCACAGGATGATCAGCAGGGGAGGGCAGTTGGGGGCAATCAAGCCTGCAGGGGAGGGTAGTTAGGGGTGACCAAGCCGAGGAGGGAAGTTGGCGGCAACTGGGCCGGCAGGGGAGGGCAGTTGGGGGGGACCAGGCCTGCAGGGGAGGGCAGTTAGGGGTGACCAGGCCTGCAGGGGAGGGCAGTTAGGAGTGACCAGGCCTTCAGGGGAGAGCAGTTGGGGGGGACCAGGCCTTCAGGGGAGAGCAGTTGGGGGTGACCAGGCCTGCAGGGGAGAGCAGTTAGGGGTGACGAGACCTGCATGGGAAGGCGGTTGGGGGGACCAGGCCTGCAGGGGAGGGCAGTTGGGGGGGACCAGGCCTGCAGGGGAGGGCAGTTGGGGGCAACCAGGCCTGCAGGGGAGGGCAGTTAGGGGCAAACAGGCTGTAAGGGGAGCAGTTAGGCATCAATCATGCTGGCAGGGGAGTGGTTAGGGGGTGATCAGGCTGGCAGGCAGAAGCAGTTAGGGGCAATCAGGCAGGCAGGCAGGCAGGGGAGCAGTTGGGAGCCAGCAGTCCTGGATTGTGAGAGGGATCGGGCCTAAACGGGCAGTCGGACATCCCTCGAGGGGTCCCAGTTTGGAGAGGGTGCAGGCTGGGCTGCGGGACACCCCCCCACCCATGCACGCATTCAGGCACCGGGCCTCTCGTGTATTATACACACACACTGAGTGGCCAGGTTATTGTGCCTCCAGAGGTCACCATCATCGGGCCACTCCGTGTATATCTGCTCCTCACCCAGTCCCCCACGCAGCCAAAGGGCACATTTTTTTTGGGGGGGGGGGGGCGGGGGGCGAAGGCGTGTGTCTTGTGAGCAGCAGACAGAGGCGGTTTGAATTTGGGGAGAATTCGGGGTTTCTGGGGACTCCCAGTAGGCAAAGGGCACGTACCCAGAATCATGAGACTTTTTTGGAGAGATAAGGGTTTTTTTTTTTTCTGAGAAGAAGCAGGAGATTAAAGATTGTGATAATCTGGTGAGGGCTTTCCATGGCCTTTGTGGGCGACAACCCCCCCCCTACCCACGGAGCAGGAACTCGGGGCTCAGGGGTGTCTTGGGGTTTCTGTTGATCTGAGTCCTGGGGGGACAGGGTCCCCCCCCCAAAAGGAATTTATGGGACCCACGTTCCTAACCTGACCGGCTCAGGGGAGGCCTGCGTGGAGGCCTGGCAAACTCAGAGACCTAAAGTCACCCCAAAAAATGGTCTAAAATGAAAAAATTAACAAAAATAATAATACATTTGTGTTTTTAAAAAATATATATAGTTTTATTGATTTCAAAGAGGAAGGAAGAGAGAGAGAGAGAGAGAGAGAGAGAGAGAGAGAGAGAGAGAGAAACATCCATGAGGAGAGAGAATCATGGACCGGCTGCCTCCTGCACGACCCCGACTGGGGATCGAGCCCACAACCCGGGCCTGTGCCCTTGACCGGGAATCGAACCCGGGACCCTTCAGTCCGCAGGCTGACGCTCTATCCACTGAGCCACACCAGCTGGGGCTGTTTGTTAAAATTTTTTTTAAACATGGCCTGGCTGGTGTGGCTTCGTGGTTGAGCGTCGACCTATGAACCAGGAGGTCCCGGGTTCGATTCCCGGTCAAGGGCACAGGCCCGGGTTGTGGGCTCCATCCCCAGTAGGGGGCGTGCAGGAGGCAGATGGTCCATGATTCTTTCTCCTCATGGATGTTTTTCTCTCTCTCTCTCCCTCTTCCTTTGTCTCTGAGATCTATTAAAAAGTATTTATAAAAAATTTTAAACATGATATTATATTGTGGCAACCTCATTTCTCGGGATATCTTGTCATCGGCACATTTTTAAGCGCCTCGTACACCTCCCTTATCCATAAGGAAGACCTGATGACTCGGGCAATACTCCCCACGCGCCACTAGGGGGCAGCCTTCTCCACAGCTTCTCAAAACCACCTCCTCCCAGTAACTAAAAAAAAAATTTTTTTTTAAATATATTTTATTGATTTCTTACAGAGAGGAAGGGAGAGGGACAGAGAGTCAGAAACATCGATGAGAGAGAAACATCCATCAGCTGCCTCCTGCACGCCCCCTACTGGGGATGTGCCCGCAACCAAGGTCCATGCCCTTGACCGGGAATCGAACCCGGGACCCTGCAGTCCGCAGGCCGACGCTCTATCCACTGAGCCACACCGGTTAGTGCTAAAAAAAACCCACTTTATTGTTGAAGGTGTTACGTACCAGCTCTCTCCGCCAGAGGCGTAAACACAGCAGGTGGGTGGTCTAGATGTTTGTTAAAATGTCTCCGAGGCCCTGACCTGGTAGGAGTGTCTGTCTGTCTGTCTATGTATCTATGTAGCTACAGATTGATCGATTGAACTATGTATGTATGCAGTATCTATGTATCTATCTATGCATTTATCTATCTGTCTGTCTATGTATGTTTGTATGTATATATCTTTCTGTGTATCTATGTATCTATCTATCTGCCTCCAGGGAGGGCAGTTAGGGGTGACCAGGCCTGCAGGGGAGGACAGTTGGGGGGGGACCAGGCCTGCAGGAGAGGGCAGTTGGGGGGGACCCAGGCCTGCAGGGGAGGGCTGTTGTGGGTGACCAGGCCTGCAGGGGAGGGCAGTTGGGGGTGACCAGGCCTGCAGGGGAGTGGTTAGGGGGGACCAGGCCTGCAGAGGAGGACAGTTAGGGGCAAACAGGCTGGCAGGGGAGCAGTTAGGCATCCATCAGGCTGGCAGGGGAGTGGTTAGGGGGTGATCAGGCTGGCAGGCAGAAGCGGTTAGGGGCAATCAGGCAGGCAGGTGAGCGTTTGGGAGCCAGCAATCCTGGATTGTGGCCGGGACTGGGCCTAATCAGGCAGTCAGACATCCCTCAAGGGGTCCCAGATTGGAGAGGGTGCAGGCTGGGCTGAGGGACACCGCCTTCCCTCCCCCCGTGCACGAATTTCATGCACCGGGCCTCTAGTATTTTCATCAAACACGAAAATCAAAGATCCCGCGAGCTGCTGTCTTCACCGGAGGCCTAACCAGGAGGCCGTCTGTCAGCTCAGGGACCTCCCGACTCCCTCCGACCCCCGGGCACCCACAGACGATTTTTTAGGGATCCCCGCCCTCCCTGGGCGCCAGGACAAGCCCCCTCTGTTGTCCACGCCCAAGCCCCACGCGGGACCCGGTCAGGACACGCCTTCAGCAGCCAGCCGGGCTCCGTCATTAACGACCTGACCCTCACGGTGAGAAACCAGCCATTCCCGTGTGCCTAAATATACCCGATTGTCTGGGGCCCAACGGTCGGCAAACTCATTCGCCCACAGAGCCAAACATCAACAGGACAACGACTGAAATTTCTTTGGAGAGCCACGTTTTTTAAACTTAAACGTCTTCAAACGCCACGTCTTCAACACAGATGCGCCCAGGCCGTGGTGTTTTGTGGAAGAGCCACCCGCCAGGGGCCAGAGAGCCGCCCGTGGCTCGCGAGCCGCGGTTTGCCGACCGCCGGTCTGGGGGAGCCGAGACAGAGAGGGAGTGTTCTATGAGGTCAGCCTCCTTTTCCCCGGAAACATAAAAAAGTTAAAAATAAAAAAATGAAAAAAGCGAAGGTTTTGCCGAAACCGGTGTGGCTCAGTGGATAGAGCATCGGCCTGTGGACTCAAGGGTCCCGGGTTCGATTCCCGGTCAAGAGCATGTACCTTGGTTGCGGGCACATCCCCAGTGGGGGGCGTGCAGGAGGCGGCTGATGGATGTTTCTAACTCTCTATCCCTCTCCCTTCCTCTCTGCAAAAAAAAAATAACAAAATATATTTTTTAAAAAATCTATAAGGATAAAAGCATAATATGCTAATTAGACCGGACAGCCGGCCGACCTTCCGGATGTCCTTCTGGACGACCTTCCGGATGCAGCCGGGGCTGCAAGGGCTGAGCTCCCTTTGCATGAATTTCGTGCATCAGCCTCTGGTAAATAAACAAATCCATATGCCAGTGGGGGGAAAAAAAGTGGGGGAGGGCGGGGGCACGCGAGGGGTTAGGAGAGAAAATTCCGGAACAATGGGCCATGATCGCTTTAAAGACACGTCGTCCATTGAGGCGGCTTCTCCCTCCCTGGGCACTGAGCGTTGGGACGTCCAGCCCAGACCCTCAAAGGCTGGGCCCCACCCCCCCAAGTGTGGGGCCAAGGCGGGCGGGGGCTTGGGGGTCCCCCCCCCTACCCTCCTGCCCTCCTGCCCGGCCGAAGATAAAAGAGCCCTTGCATAGAGCCTGCAGATTATACCGAAACCTCGAAGGTATTTTTTTTTTTTTCCTACCCGACTGCTCCCTATTAGCACCTCATCAGGCTGCAGGCTGCACCAGGCCAGGCTTAAGGGGTTGGGGAAATCCTCAACCCGCCCGCCGGCCCGCCTGCCCGCCCGCCCGCCTGGCTCTGGGTCCCATTAGGAGCCGATGCAATTTAATCGCTTGAAAGAGGCTAAGGAATAAAATGGGCCCATAGATCACCGGCCGGCCGGCCCCCAAAACAAAGGCAGGCGGGCTGAGAATGTGGGGAGCGGGATGCTGGTCCATGCCCCTGCACCCCCCCCCAAAAAAAAAAAAAATAGTGGGGCGGGCACCTCCCCAGGCCTGCCGAGAGGATATCCCGGACGTAGAAAGACCGATGCTTTTATTCCACTCCGGTCTGCATCCTGCATCCATCCGAGTTTTTTTAAAAAAATATGGTTATACACGGAGCGGCCAGAGGATGAGGATCTCTGAACGCATCATCATCAGGCCGCTCCGTGTCTGTCCTATAGAATAAAAGGCTAATATGCAAATGGTCCCCTCGACCGGGAGTTCGACCAGCAGGCAGGCCGGCTGACCGCCCACGTCCCCGCCCCCTGGCCAGGCTGGCTGGACCCCACCCATGCACGGATTCATGCACCGGGCCTCTAATATATATGTGCTGAGTATCCAGATTATTATGACCTCTGAACGCATAATAATCTGACCACTCAGTGTGTGTATATATATATATCAGAGGCCTGGTGCATGAATCCGTGCATGGGTGGGGTCCGGCCAGCCTGGCCAGGGGGAGGGGACGTGGGCGGTTGGCCGGCCTGCCTGCTGGTCGAACTCCCGGTCAAGAGGGCCATTTGCATATTCGCCTTTTATTCTATAGGACAGACACTGAGTGGCCAGGTTATTATGCGTTCAGAGATCATCATCATCTGGCCGCTCGGTGTATATTTTTATTGATGTCAGAGTGAGGAAGAGAGAGGCAGAGAGAGAGAGAGAGAAACATTCATGAGGAGAGAGAATCACGGATCAGCTGCCTCCTGCACGCCCCCCACTGGGGATGTGCCTGCAACCAAGGTACATGCCCTTGACCGGAATCGAACCCGGAACCCTTCAGTCCGCAGGCCGACGCTCTATCCACTGAGCCACACCGGCCAGGGTTTAAATAGTCTCCATTCTGAACATGGTCAAATCTTAATTAACTTTTAAAAAAATTTTATTTATTCTTTATTGCTTTCAGAGAGGAAGGGGGAGGGAGGGAGAGAGAGAAACATCCATGATGAGAGAGAATCATGGACCGGCTGCCTCCTGCACGCCCCCTACTGGGGATGGAGCCCACAACCCGGGCATGTGCCCTTGACCGGGAATCGAACCCTGACCTCCTGGTTCACAGGTCAACGCTCAACCACTGAGCCACACCAGCCTGAGTCTCCTAAGGATGTGACGGCCTCTTTGGCAAAACTTTGAAAAACTCCAGGACAAAGTCCCGAGAGAGACACTCCCCATTCGCACCAGCAGAGGGCACCAGACGAACACACACGCAGAGACTGACTGCCTGGACCAGGCCGAGGGCTTCCTGGTCTCCCAGCGAAATAAAATAAAATAAAATAAAATAATAAAATAAAATAAAATAAAATAAAATAAAATAAAATAAAATAAAATAAAATAAAATAAAATAAAATAAAATAAAATAAAATAAAATAAAATAAAATAAAATAAAATAAAATAAAATAAAATAAAATAAAAATAAAATAAATAAAATAAAATAAAATAAAATATAAAAAATATATAAAATAAAATAAAATAAAATAAAATAAAATAATAAAATAAAATAAAATAAAATAAAATAAAATAATAAAATAAAATAAAATAAAAATAAAATAAAATAATAAAATAAAATAAATAAAACATAAAATAAAATAAAAATAAAATAAAGAAAAGTAAAATAAAGTAAAATTAAATAAATAAAATAAAAATAAAATAAATATAAAATAAATAAATAAAATAAATGAAATAAAATAAAATAAAATAAAATAAAGCATGAAGGCCTTTCGCCGTCCCCACGCTTCAAACCCTGCCAGGTACTCAGTTTTGCAAAAGGCCTGAGATTCTGTTTGCAAAAGCACTCAATATGGGAAACCCACCGGAACCTATTAAATTTGGACTGGCCGCCCGGCCGGCGTGGCTCAGTGGTTGAGCGTCAACCTAGGAACCAGGAGGTCAGGGTTCGATTCCCGGTCAAGGGCACATGCCCGGGTTGTGGGCTCCATCCCCAGTCGGGGGCGTGCAGGAGGCAGCCGGTCCAGGATTCTCTCTCATCATCTTTCTATCTCTCTCTCCATCTCCCTTCCTCTCTGAAATCAATAAAAACATATTTATTTAGTTATTATTAATTTAAAAATCTTTATTGTTGAAAGTATTGCATATGTCCCCCATTTCTTTCTTTTCTTAAAAAATATTTTTATTGATTTCAGAGAGAGGAAGAGAGAGGGAAAGAGAGAGAGAGAAACATCCATGAGGAGAGAGAATCACGGACCGGCTGCCTCCTGCACGCCCCCTACTGGGGATGGAGCCTGCAACCCAGGCCTGTGCCCTTGACCGGAATCGAACCCGGGACCCTTCAGTCCACAGGCCGACGCTCTGTCCACTGAGCCACACCGGCCAGGGCTCTGATTTTTTTTTTCTTCCCACTTCCTCTGGGATAATGACATAATTTTTTTCATCTAGCTGACCATTCACCTTCTTCACATTTTTAATCCTCACCCGAGGATATTTTTCCCATTGATTTTTAGAGAGAGTGGAAGAGAGAGGGAGAGACAGAGAGAAACATCAATGTCAGTGAGAGATCGATCGATGGGTTGCCTCCTGCAGGAGCCTTGGCCAGAATCGAACCCGGGACCCTTCCGTCCGCAGGCTGACGCTCTATCCACCGAGCCACACCGGCCAGGGCTCAACTCTTCCCCCATCCCCTCCTTGGCGGCTCACCCATCCTTCACACAATGAAAATATCCCCAGAGAATTTCTGGTGGATAAATTGACCCAAAGAAAGAAAAGAGAGAGAGAGAGAGAGAGAGAGAGAGAGAGAGAGAGAGAGAGAGCAAAAAAACCTCAAGCGTCGCCGGAGAGCCACGGAGAAGGGAAGTCATAAAAACGGACGTATAAAACAGGGGAGCTTTTATCAAGGCGTCCTATGAAATCCGAGAAGACGTTATTAAGCAAAAAAAAAAAAAAAAAGAAAGAAAGAAAGAAAGAAAAATCATAGCAGATGTTCTCGCTCTCACAGGCTGAAGGAATAAAACGCTACGATTCGGGTCCATAAAAGGGGAAAATAAAAAGAGGCAAGGCCGGGCCTGGTGTGGCTCCGTTTGGATCGAGCGTCAGCCTGCGGCCGGAAGGGTCCCGGGTTCGAGATGCTGACCAAGGAGTTAGAGGAGGGGGAAGGTTTATTTGTACGATCTCACTAGACAATGCAAGCCTCCCGCCCCGCCCCCGGCCACTCAGCGCCTGCGTATGCAAATCAACCCGCCGTCTTTGTTGGGTTAATTTGCATACGCACTCCCGATTGGCTGGTGGGCGTCGCGAAGGTACGGTCAATTTGCATCTTTCCCTTATATTAGTTATTCACAGCGATGGTCCCCATCAAACGGCCAGCACCCACTTTTAAGACCCCAGGGTCTGCCCGGTCGGCGTGGCTCAGTGCTTGAGCGATGACCTAGGAGCCAGGAGGTCCCGGGTTCGATTCCCAGTCAAGGGCACATGCCCGGGTTGCGGGCTCCATCCCCAGTAGGGGGCGTGCAGGAGGCAGCCGGTCCATGATTCTCTCTCCTCATGGATGTTTCTCTCTCTCTCTCCCTCTCCCTTCGAACTCTGAAATTAATACAAATATATACACTGAGTGTGGCCAGATTATTATGATCTCTAATATATAATACATATATATATATTGGAGGCCCGGTGCATGAATCCGTGGATGGGTGGGGTCCGGCCAGCCTGGCCAGGGGGAGGGGACGTGGGCGGTTGGCCGGCCTGCCTGCTGGTCGAACTCCCGGTCGAGGGGACCATTTGCCTATTAGCCTTTTATTCTATAGGATCGACACGGAGCGGCCGGATGATTATGCGTTCAGAGATCATCGTCATCTGGGCCGCTCCGTGTATTTTTTTAAAAACGAGGCAGGTACCTCTGTTGCAGGCAGGATCCTCCCCGGTCCGGGTTCTGGTCAGGACACGTGCAGGTAGCCAGCGATCGACGTGTTTCTCTCACATATTACATATGTCCTCTTCCCTCCCCCGCCCACCCCCCCCCACGGATCCCTTCCAACTTGCCCCTGCCTCCTGGAAATAATATTTAATTTATTTAACTAGAGGCCCGATGCAGGAAACTCGTGCAAGAGTCGGCTTTCCTTGCCCTCTGGCACCCGGCACCCGGGCTTGCCTCACAGCCCCGGCTTCATCCGGAAGGTCGTCCGGAAGGATGTCCGGTCTAAATGAGCATAGTACGCCTTTATCATTATAGATTATTTTTAAATAAATACATATATATTGCATTTCAGAGAGGAAAGGAGAGGAAGAGAGAGAGAGAGAGAAACGTCCAAGAGGAGAGAGAATCAGGGACCGGCCGCCTCCCGCACGCCCCCGACTGGGGATGGAGCCCGCAACCCCGGGGCATGGTGCCCTTGACCGGGACTCGAACCCGGGACCTCCTGGTTCACAGGTCGACGCTCCACCACGGAGCCATGAGACTCTTTTATGGGGTTCCATTCCCTGAGACGCCCAAAGCCCTCCCCGTCCCCCCCCCCAGTCCCCGTCACCCGTCATCCTCGGAATGGGGTGACACGGGTCTCTCTCTGGCAGGAGGCCGCCATCGGTCCGTGCCCCCAAGCGTCCCCGGGCGGGAAGGAAGTTTAAGGGAACCTGATAGCTATTTAGGTTCGTCAAAGAGCCACGGCCGCCTGTCCTTTTAATTATAGCCGCGAGAGCTCGGGAGAGAGAAAGTCACGTCAGCAGTTTGGCAAAAGAGCGAGAGAGACAGAGAGAGAGAGAGAGAGAGAGAGAGACAGAGAGAGAGAGAGACCTATTTTTAGGGGATCCTCGCTCAGCTGTTCCAATTTGCTGCAGGCGCAAAGGTGCAACGAGCAAGAGAAAGATCATTTTTTTTTTCTTTTCTCTCTCTCTTTTTTTTTTTTTTTTAAAATCAAGGCCAGATATAAAAATAAATCTGGTCATTTCAAGAGAGCATCAGGGTGCCTGTCGACAGGGCGGTGCAAACGGGAGGAGGCGGGTGATGATCATCGCCGTCTGGGGCCTGGGGCCTGGGCCTGGGGCGGCCAGCTTGCAGAATTTGACCTGGGATGCTGCCTCCTGGGGTCTGTCTTTGGGGGGGAAAAACACGGTGGGGACGAGGCCGGGGGGACGCAATGAGGGGGCCCAGACCCCTGTCCGGCTGCCTCCAGGGAAGGGATGAGGCCGCCAGGGTCCATGGAGGGGGCTCATTTTCCTCACGTCTCCTTTCCAATGGCAACCAATGTCCACCTACTCGGGACATCCACGTCGAAGCGATGGGTCTGTCGGGCCGGCCGGTGTGGCTCAGTGGGTGGAGCGTCGACCTGTGAACCAGGAGGTCAGGGTTCGATTCCCGGTCAAGGGCACAGGCCCGGGTTGTGGGCTCGATTCCCAGTAGGGGGCGTGCAGGAGGCAGCCGGTCCGTGATTCTCTCTCCTCATGGATGTTCCTCTCTCTCTCTCACTCTTTCCCTCTCCCAAATCCATAAAAAATATATTTTAAAAATATCACTGGAAAAATACCCTCTGGTGAGGATTCAACAAAATAAAATAAAATAAAATAAAATAAAATAAAATAAAATAAAATAAAATAAAATAAAATAAAATAAAATAAAATAATATTATAAAGACTGCTGACCTAGCTTGTACAAGTTTGGGGGCTCTGCACCCCAAAACCATGGTGTGTGTGGGAGGAGCAGAGAGGACAACAAGGCCAGGAACCCATGTGGGAGTCTACAGGGAACAGGTGGAGTGTCTGTGTGGCCCTACTAAGCGCTGGGTAACAGGTGGGGTGTCTGTGGGGACATACTAAGTGCTGGGTAACAGGTGGGGTGTCTGCCTCCTAAATGCTGGAGGTAACAGGTGGGATGTCTGTGTGGCCCTACTAAGCTCTGGGTAACAAGTGGGGTGTCTGTGTGGACCTACTAAGCGCTGGGTAACAGGTGGGCTGTCTGTGTGGACCTACTAAGTGCTGGGTAACAGGGGGGGGGTGTCTGCCTCCTAAATGCTGGAGGTAACAGGTGGGTTGTCTGTGTGGCCCTACTAAGCGCTGGAGGTAACAGGTGGGGTGTCTGTGGGCCCCTACTAAGTGCTGAAGGGAACAGGTGGGTTTTCTGTGTGGCCCTACTAAGCGCTGGGTAACAGGTGGGGTATCTGTGTGGCCCTACTAAGCGCTGGGTAACAGGTGGGCTGTCTGTGTGGCCCACCTACGTGCTGCACGCACGGATCCCCGCTGTTTCCCCTCAGCACAACCCACAGACACACCCAAAGGCGCCGGGCTCTGAGCTGGAGAGACACCCACGTCCTGCCCCCTGCTCCCCCCGGGGAAGCTGGCGAGGGGCATGCCTGTTATTGGGGTGCAGCCGGGGGCCGGGGCGAGGGGGAGGGAACCTCGACTCTCTCCCTCCCTCCCTCCCTCCCTCTCTGCCTCTCTCTCTCTCTGCATCCTGCTGGTGGACGCCGCCACACGGAAACATCCCTGAGCAGATGTGGAGACACATGTGTGCGTGTCCCCCCACTTTCCCCCCTCCCCACCCCGGCACCCCCCCCCTCCCCGCGTGCCAGCTGTGGGTGCAATGATTCTTTTGTGTTTTTATCTGACGACGAGGAGGAGGCAGAGGAGGAGGAGGAGGGACAGGGGGGCGGCCAGGCGAGCTTTTTTAAAAAAAAATATCATCAGTATTCAAAGGGGTAATTAATACGTACCCCCAGGCTTTGATTATGCGGGGGGCCCCGGCAGGAAGGCGCAGGCCAAAATAATGAATGCTCATCAGACTCTGAAAATAGGCACCCCCCTCCCCAATGCCTCCTCCTTTCCTCCCCCCCCCCAATCCCCCTCCTCCTCTCTTGGGGGGGGGCTGGTCTACTCCCCCAAACCCCCCCAATTCCCCACCAAATGCGACAGCCAGCCCAAGGTAGCATGTAGGTGGCGTGTTCTCCTTTTCATCTGGAAGCACGACCCACAGCGATGGGATCATGGGTTAGTCCCCCCAGCCCTGGGATTCATTGAGGTTTTTTATTTTATTTTATTTATTGAATATATATATATATTTTTATTGATTTCAGAGAGGAAGGCAGAGGGAGACAGAGAGAGAGGGAAACATCCATGAGGAGAGGGAATCACGGACCGGCTGGCTGCCTCCTGCACGCCCCCTACTGGGGATGGAGCCCGCAACCCGGGCATGTGCCCTTGACCGGGAATCGAACCCGGGACCCTTCCGTCCACAGGCCGACGACGCTCTAGCCACTGAGCCACACCGGCCAGGGCTTCTTTTTCCTTTTTTAAATGCATTTTTATTGATTTCAGAGAGGAAGGGAGAGAGAGAAACATCCATGAGGAGAGAGAATCATGGACCGGCTGCCTCCTGCACGCCCCCTACTGGGGATGGAGCCCACAACCCGGGCGTGTGCCCTTGACCGGGAATCGAACCCATGACCTCCTGGTTCCTAGGTCGATGCTCAAGCGCTGAGCCACGCCGGCCGGCTGGGCAATGGGGTGGCTATGATTCAGGACATCCCCCAAAAAGGCATCTAAGTCCCCAGGGTGGTGTGGATTGCATGTGACACCCCCCATCGCCCCCCAATATGCCAGGCAGGTGGCCTGGAGTCTCCCCTCGCTCCAAGAGTTACCTGAGCACCCAGGGGCCCGGACACCCTCCCGGACACCCTCCTGAAAACCGCGGACACCAGGTACACCCCAACGCTGCCAGCCCCCCCCCCCCCTGGGCCCTGGGTCCTCAGGGGCCCCACAGGCGTCCCCCCAACACCCATCGCCCTGGGTGTCCTCGAGAGGGAATCGCACCCTGGCCGGGGGGGGGGAGGGCTCGGTTGGTTGGGTGTCATTCCGTGCACCGAAAGGTTGCAGGTTCGATTCCAGGCCAGGGCGCATACTAGGACCGCGGGTGCGATTTCCCCGGTCGGGACACGTGCGGGAGGCAATGGGTGGATGCTTCGTTCTCGCGTTGATGTTCCTCTCTCTCTCTCTCTCCCCCATCTCTCTCTCTCTCTCTTTATCCCTCTCTCTGCTCTATCTCTATCTCCATCTCTCTATGTCTATGTCTATGTTTATGTCTATGTCTATGTCTATCTCTACCTCTATCTCTCTCTCTATCTCCATCTCTCTATCTCTATCTCTCTATCTCCTCTCTCTCTCTCTACTTCTAACTCTCTCTCTATCTCTATCTCTCTATGCCTATGACTATGTCTATATCTATGTCTATGTCTCTCTCTCCTCTATATCTCTATCTCAATCTCTATCTCTCTCTTCTTTATCTCTCTCTCCTCTATCTCTATCTCTATCTCTACTCTATCTCTCTCTTCTTTATCTCTCTCCTCTATCTCTCTCTCTCCTCTATCTCTGTCTCTCTCTACCTCTATCTCTATGTCTATCTCTTTGTCTATGTCTATCTCTATCTCTCTATGTCTACCTCTCTATCTCCTCTATCTCTATCTCTCTCTCCTCTATGTCTATGTCTATATATCTCTCTCTATCTCTCTCTGTCTCTCTCTCCTCTATCTCTCTCTCTTCTTTATCTCTCTCCTCTACCTCTATCTCTATCTCAATCTCCATTTCTCTACCTCTATCTCTATCTCTCTCTACCTCTATCTCTCTATATATCTCTATCTCTCTATGTCTGTGTCTATGTGTATGTCTATCTCTATGTCTATGTCTATCTCTATATGTCTATCTCTATCTCTCTCTCCTCTATGTCTATGTTTATGTCTATATATCTCTCTATCTCTATCATCTCCATGTCTATCTCTATCTCTATCTCTATCTTTATCTCCATCTCTATCTCTACTCTACCTCTATCTCCATCTCCATCTCTCTATGTCTGTCTATGTGTATGTCTATGTCTATCTCTATATGTCTATCTCTCTCTATCTCCTCTATGTCTATGTCTATGTCTATGTCTATGTCTATGTCTATGTCTATGTCTATGTCTATGTCTATGTCTATCTCTATCTCTATCTCTATCTCTATCTCTATCTCCATCTCTATCTCCATCTCTCTATCTCTATCTCTATCATCCCTCTCTCCCCCTTCCTCTCTCTTCTCTCAAAATCCATAGAAATATACCCTCAGGTGAGGATTAAAAAAAAAAAAACACAAAGAAGAGGCCTGGCTGGTGTGGCTCAGTGAGTTGAGCATCAACCCAGGAAACCAGCAGATCCCGGGTTCGATTCCCGGTCAAGGGCACAGGCCCGGGTTGTGGGCTCGATTCGCCAGCAGGGGGGCGTGCAGGAGGCAGCCGGTCCATGATTCTCTCTCCTCATGGATGTTTCTCTCTCTCCCTCCCTCTCCCTTCCTCTCTGACATCAATAAAAATGTATATTAAAAAAAAACCACACACACAACCCCAATGTGGTTTCTGGGGATATCTTGGGGTGTGTGTGTGTGTGTGTGTGTGGGGGGGGGGGGGTTTGAGGGCATTGTTTGAAAACAGTTGGCTAGAAGCTAGAAGCTGCTCATGTTTTTTTTTATTATTATTATTTTCTCTGCTCGGAGACGCTGGCTGGGATTTTCACGGCGAAACTGCTTATGCAAATCCATTCATTTATTCCACCGATTGCAGCTCGTGTGTGTGTCCAAAAACCCACAGCACGGGCAAAGGTACCCCAAGCCTTCATTGGGGATGAATCCAGGCAACAGGCATTGTTAATATGCTATCGCCCAGCGAGGGGTTTCTCAAAATAAACAAAAACAAAAAACACACACAAAAAAACCCCCAAAAACCGAATGGCCCTCCCCACCCAGGCCCCATACAAGCACCCGAGCACGCTTCTCTCTTGCAAACCTACGCTGAGCAAAAGCAGAATGCAAACAGCTTTTCTTTTTTTCTTTTTATAAAATATATTTTGTTGATTTTTTTTTTTTTTACAGAGAGGAAGAGAGAGAGAGAGGGAGAGAGAGCTAGAAACATCGATGATGAGAGAGAAACATCCATCAGCTGCCTCCTGCACGCCCCCCACCCGGGGATGTGCCCGCAACCAAGGTACATGCCCTTGACCGGAATCGAACCTGGGACCCTTGAGTCCGCATCATAGACCCTTCTCCATCCTCACCTGGCTCAGGTAAGCCTCATGGATCCTTCTCCATCCTCACCTGGCTCAGGTGAGCATCATGGACCCTTCTCCATGCTCACCTGGCTCAGGGGAGCATCATGGACCCTCCTCCATCCTCACCTGGCTCAGGTGAGCCTCATGGACCCTTCTCCATGCTCACCTGGCTCAGGGGAGCATCATGGACCCTCCTCCATCCTCACCTGGCTCAGGTGAGCATCATAGACCCTCCTCCATCCTCACCTGGCTCAGGTGAGCCTCATGGTCCCTCCTCCATCCTCACCTGGCTCAGGGGAGCATCATGGACCCTCCTCCATCCTCACCTGGCTCAGGTAAGCATCATAGACCCTTCTCCATGCTCACCTGGCTCAGGTGAGCATAATGGACCCTTCTCCACCTGCACCTGGTTCAGGTGAGCATCATAGACCCTTCTCCATCCTCACCTGGCCCACTCACAACTTGTAGGCCTGTACCTTTGGCCCAGTCATTGCAGCTCACAGATGACAGCGTTGAAGATCCAGGAATATTATTACCTCCCTTGCTCTCTCCCTCTCCTCACATGCTTTTGTTTGTTTTGTTTTTCCAGTATTAAAATGGGACCAGCAGCTTTTATTACACCTGTGATTCAATGTGCGTTTTGGGGCTCAGACTTCTTAAAAAAAAAAAAATATATATATATATATATATATATATATATATATATATATATATATATGTATATATGTATATATATTGATTGGTTTCAGAGAGGAAGGGAGAGGGAGAGAGAGAGAAAAACACACCCATGAAGAGAGAGAATCATGGATCGGCTGCCTCCTGCACGCCCCCTTACTGGGGATCCAGCCTGCACCCCGGGGTCATGTGCCCTTGTCCGGATTCGAACCCGGCACCCTTCCATCTGCGCAGGCCGACGCTCTACCCACTGAGCCACCCCAGCCAGGGCCATCCTTGCGCCTTTCTTCAGCACGTGCCCGGTGGGTGGCACGCGCGTCTACAACCATATCCCCAAACCCAGACGCATTTGAAGGCTGGCCTTGCGCGCGCGCGCGCCGGGGCCTAATGGATTCCTGTAATTATTGTGATCACGGAGAGGAGCTACATTGAAATTTATTAGGATTTCATGTTTTAAAAAAAAGCTGTCACGGGTTGGCTTTGGGGGCAGGGGAGAGAGAGAGAGAGAGAGGGAGAGAGAGAGAGGGGGGCGCACGCATGCATAACCAAGAGGCCATTAAGACAATTAGAGTGTGAGCCGCGGCCAGGCCCTGGCCAGGACCCCCTGCGCTCCGCCAGCTCACCCCTCCCGTCCTTCATTAGCTTAATAAACACATCAAGGCCAACGGCGCGAAGATTCTCTTCCCCATCCTAATGAACACACATTGGGTGTTCCGTGCGCGCGCTGGGTGTGGGTCGGGGTTGGCGGGAGACGGGGCGGGCGGGGGCGGGAAAGAAAATGTGTGTGTTTCTGCAAAGTAATCACCATGCAAACGATAAGACAACAGCCCCAAGAACATGCACGGGTGTGTGTGTGCGCACGTAATTACGATGCAAATTAAAAAAAGAAAAAAAATCAGTTTCCCTTGCGCGCGCGCGCGCGTGTGTGTGCGCGCGCGCGCCTGGTGTCTGCGGGCCCAGCCCTGGGGTCTGCGGGGCCAGTCCTGCTTCCTGGGGAGGTAGGGATGGGGTTTGGGGCGGGGGGTTGGGGGGTGGAGTGGGGCGCGCCACGCTAACGAGACCCCCCAGGTGCGCACGGGCGCGCGCGCGCGCGCTCTGGCGCGCGCTCTGGCGCGCGCGCTCTGGCGAGCTATTCCCAGATGCAATTAAAAAATATATATATTTAAACAAGCCGGTTTAAAAAAAAAAAAAAAACCACACACGCGTGTCACCTATTTCATGTCAAATTAATTCAGTCGCTCCAGAGAAGCCGTCTGTATCAGGGGACGCCAGGATGTCACCCGGGCAAACCACCCCCCCCTCTCCAACCCCCCCATTCCCCTGCAACCTCCCTCCCCGAAGAATCCGAATCCCGCAGGAGGCAGCGCGCCCCGCCACCCACCCACCCACCGCCGCCGCCGCGGAGAGAGAGCCTTTGATGGGCGTGCAATTGCAACAGATATATCATAGATTTGCTCATAATTATCTGACCTGTTCCAACGTGTCACTTCCCCGCCAAACACACTGTTTTTTTTATGTCACCGCGCTGTATGGGCATTTGCGCCTTTGATCACCCGGTATTTTGCAGATGTCACCCGCGCTGTATTTTAATTGACTGTTGGGGGGGCAGGAGGGGGGGGGAGGATGAGGGGGGGGGGATGAGGCGGGGAGACTTCACCAAAAAAAAAAAAAAAGCGCGCCTTCATCTCAGGTTGCTCTCGCCTGATGAGGCTGACAACCTGGCATTGAGGCACCGTTAGGGCTGCGAGAAAGGCGCCCCGTTTCCCTCCCCCCCCGCCGCGCCCCCCCCCCACACAACTCCCCACCTTCCATCGCATCCCTGAGTCTCCCACGGGGGTGGGGTGGGGAGGGGGGGAACCCACAGGATGTGAGGACACGTCTCTGTGCCTGCACGCGGGCGTCTCCCCAAGCTGTTGGGGTGAAAAGATACCCAACTCTGAGGATGCCCGGCCGCCCCCCACGGCCCCCCACTTCCCCAGCAGGGCCAGCATCCGGGTTTAAGAAGGGGGGGGAGGACAGACCGGCCCGTGTGGCTCAGTGGTTGAGCGTCCACCTAGGAACCAGGAGGTCCGGGGTTCGATGCCCGGTCAAGGGCACATGCCCGGGTTGTGGGCTCGATGCCCAGTAGGGGGCGTGCACGAGAGAGCTGATCCATGATTCTCGCTCATCATGGATGTTTCTCTTTCTCCCTCTCCCTTCCTCTCTCTGAAATCAATAAAAATATACACACGGAGTGGCCAGATGACGATGATCTCTGAACGCATCATCATCTGGCCACTCCGTGTCTGTCCTATAGAATAAAAGGCGAATATGCAAATGGTCCCCTCGACCGGGAGTTCGACCAGCAGGCAGGCCGGCCAACCGCCCACGTCCCCTCCCCCTGGCCAGGCTGGCCGGACCCCACCCATGCACGGATTCATGCACCGGGCCTCTAATATACACACACACACACACACACACACACACACACACACACACACACTGAGTGGCCAGATAATTATGCGTTCAGAGATCATCATCATCTGGCCACTCAATATATATATATCAAGGTTGGCCGGCCTGCCTGCTGGTCGAACCCCTGGTCGAGGGGACCATTTGCATATTAGCCTTTTATTCTATAGGATAGACACGGAGTGGCCAGATGATTATGCGTTCAGAGGTCATCATCACCTGGCCGCTCCGTGTAGTAGCCCAGAGGCTGTGTGGCTCAATGGTTGAGCGTCAACCTGGGAACCAGGAGGTCACAGTTCGATTCCGGGTTTCGGACTCAATCCCCAGTAGGGGGCGCGTGCAGGAGGCCGCCCATCCATGATTCTCTCTCTCTCCCCCTCTCCTTTTCTCTCTGAAATCAATAAAATATATTAAAATTTTAAAAAAACAACAACCACCACCGGGGTGATGGTCCCCACCCCCCACAGAGTGTGACACTCCCCTGTCACCCCCCCACCGGCCCCCCCCCCCCTTATACCCAAGATCCCTTGTGCCCCAGATTTCATCCTTGGACACATGCCATGACACGGGACGGCAGTAATGAGGAGTCCGGTGTGTGATTTTTTTCCCCACGGAATCCCTCATCTTGCATGGCACAGGCGCCTTTAAAAAAAAAAAAAAAACTTAAAAAAACTTTAAAAAAAACAAAAAAGTCCTCCCCGGTTGAAGACACCGGGCGTGTGAGCATCCATCTCCACGGCAGAGGTCAATTTATTTTGTCTTGAGTCTTGCAAGACAGGACATCTCCGGCCTGCTGTCTGCGAGCTTGTGCCTCCTTGTCACACGTTAGCTTCCTGCCTTGTTAACCCAGCCGGGAAGGGGGGGGGTGCGAACTGTCTTCATCCGGCCGGTGACAGACACGGGAGTGGCCCCCCAGACACCCTCCCTGCCTCCCCCTGCAAGTCCGCCTCACTCCTCCGCATCCTGGGCCGCTGGGCCGTGTCATTGCCGGGAACCCACAGGGAAACCACGCCATACGAAAGGATTCATTGGCAAAGGGTTCGAGGGGGAGTTTGCCCTGCGAGCCAGGGTTTCCCCATCCCAAGGGGCAAAGGTGAATCACCCTCGTCCACCCATGACTGAGCATGTCCCAGTCCATGAGCAGGTACTCAGGGCTGTTACCAACCCGATTCTCTCCCCAGAGCCAAGCCCGTATCCTTTCTGCCTTCCACGCATGTCAGGGCACGTAAGCCGTGTTTTTTTTTTTTTTTTTTTGCTTTATTTTATTTATTTACCAGGATATGTAAATTTATTGATTTACATATTCGTGCACAGGTGGGGTCCGTGGGCCAGCTGGGGAGGGACTGCGGGAGGGCTCCAGGGCGTGTCCGGCCCGTCTCGCTCAGTCCCGATCGGCCGGACCCCAGCAGCAAGCTCACCTACTGGTCTGAGCGTCTGCCCCCTGGTGGTCAGTTCACGTCATAGCGAGCGGTTGAACCGCCTTAGCATATCATTAGCCTATTACGCTTTGATTGGTTGAATGGACGACTGGATGACTGGACACAGCATATTAGGCTTTTATTATATAGGATTTGTTTATTTATTTAAAGCTATTTTTTTCTCTTCTTTTCTTTTTTTTAAAGTTTAATTTATTGTTTAAAGTATTACATACAGTAGTACATATATCTCCTTTTTTCCCCCCATTGACCTTCCCCCAGCCTCCCCTACCCCCTGTCATATGCCCTCATCCCACCCCCTCAGAGGCTTGGGGCATGATAGTCGTGAACTTGGGGGGGGTGGGGTCCCCTCAGCCAGGCCTGCGCCCTCTAAGCTGGCAGGCGGACATCCCCTGAGGGGTCCTCAGCACAGCCAGCCATGAGCCCGGCCCCCTGGTGGTCAGTGCATGTCATAGCGACTAATTGGTCCGCCCTTCAGTCAATTTGCATATTAGTCTTTTATTATAGAGGGTAGATTTTTATTGATTTCAGAGAGGAAGGGAGAGGGAGAGAGACACATCCATGATGAGAGAGGATCATGGATTGGCCACCTCCTGCATGCCCTCCCCCCACAGGGGATGGAGCTCATAACCCGGGCATGTGCCTTTGACCGGAATCAAACTCGAGACCCTTCAGTCCACAGGCCGATGCTCTATCCACTGAGCCAAACCAGCCAGGGCCATCCGTACCATTTTTACACCCACCCATCAAACCATTCAACCAACTGTCCGTCTGTCCGTCCATCCATCCATCCATCCATCCATCCATCCATCCATCCATCTATTTATCCATTCGTCCATCCATCCATCCATCCATCCATCCATCCATCCATCCATCCATCTATTTATGCATCCATCCATCCATCCATCCATCCATCCATCCATCCATCTATTTATGCATCCATCCATCCATCCATCCATCCATCCATCCATCCATTTATGCATCCATCCATCCATCATCCATCCATCTATTTATGCATCCATCCATCCATCCATCATCCATCCATCTATTTATGCATCCATCCATCCATCATCCATCCATCCATCCATCCATCCATCATCCATCCATCTATTTATGCATTCATCCATCCATCCATCCATCCATCCATCCATCCATCCATCCATCTATTTATGCATCCATCCATCCATCTATTTATGCATGCATGCATGCATGCATCCATCCATCCATCCATCCATCATCCATCCATCTATTTATGCATCCATCCATCCATCCATCCATCCATCCATCATCCATCCATCTATTTATGCATCCATCCATCATCCATCCATCCATCCATCCATCCATCATCCATCCATCCATTTATGCATCCATCCATCCATCCATCCATCCATCCATCATCCATCCATCTATTTATGCATCCATCCATCCATCCATCATCCATCCATCTATTTATGCATCCATCCATCCATCCATCCATCCATCCATCCATCCATCCATCTATTTATGCATCCATCCATCCATCCATCCATCCATCCATCCATCCATCTATTTATGCATCCATCCATCCATCCATCCATCCATCCATCCATCCATTTATGCATCCATCCATCCATCATCCATCCATCTATTTATGCATCCATCCATCCATCCATCATCCATCCATCTATTTATGCATCCATCCATCCATCATCCATCCATCCATCCATCCATCCATCATCCATCCATCTATTTATGCATTCATCCATCCATCCATCCATCCATCCATCCATCATCCATCCATCCATCCATCCCTCCATCCATCCATCCATCCATCCCTCCTACCCACTTTAATTGGCCACCTTCTGTGCATCAAGCACACTCCAGGCACAGAGACAAGACTCCAGCCTCTGTATCCCAACATCAGGAGTCCCACTCCAACAAGTCCCCACTCTACGGATTCCAACCCTTTGGATCTCAGAGCCACGGGTCCCAACCCCAGGGATATTCATCCTGTGGATGGATCCAACCCTGCAGACTCCAGCTCCATGAACCCCAGCTCTGTAGATTCTCTCTCCACGGGTCTCACCCTATTTACCTCAGTCCCACGGAGCCAACCCTATGGATTATAGCCCTGTGATTCTCTACCTTGTAGATTCCCTCTCTATTGGGTTCCAACCCCATAGAGATCAATCCCATGAGGCCAACCCTATAGATTCCAACCCTGCACACCTCGGCTTTGTAGAGCCTCACTCTATGGGTTCCCCCCTATTTATCCCAGTCCCACAGAGCCAACCCTATAGTTTCCAGCCCCTTGATTCTCTACCTTGTAGATACTCTCTCTATGGGTTCCAACCCCATGGAACTCAATCCCATGAGGCCAACCATATAGATTCTAGCCCTATGAACCTCAGCTTTGTAGATTCTCTCTCTATTGAGTTCCAACCCCATGGAACTCAATCCCATTAACCCAACCGTATGGATTCTAGCCCAATGAACCTCAGCTTTGTAGAGCCTCTCTCTATGGGATTTCACCCTATTTATCTCAGTCCCATGGATCCAACCCTATAAATTCCATCCCCATGAATCCCAGCCCTATAGATTCTCTCTCTCTATGGGTTCCCCCTTATTTATCCCAGTCCCACAGAGCCAACCCTATAGATTCCAGCCCTATGATTCTCTACCTTATAGATTCTCTCTCTATGGGGTCCAACCCCATGGAACTCAACCCCATGAGGCCAACCCTATAGGATTCTAGCCCTAGGAACCCCAGCTCTCCAGCATCTCCCTCTATGGCCTCCACCTTATAAATCCCAATGCTCTGGGTCCCAATCCTACAAATGTCCTTGTCTGTCCTTCCCAGACCTACGGGTCCCAGCCCCGGGAGTCCATCTCTCCCAGACCCGCCCCCCCTCCTGAGACCCTCAGCCCCTCCCTGGAGCCGACCACAGGGAAGGGTACCTACCCTCCTTGGCTCATGGGATATTTCATTCTCCCCCAAGGATTTCCTCTGAGGACCCTCAGCCCATCTCCCCCCCAGCCCCCACCCCGAGGTTTAAGCATCCGGAAGGCTTGGCACCGGATGCTCATTACCCATCCCACCTCACCCACGTGGTGCGTCCCCTCCCAGGGTGCCTCAGGACCAGCCTTGGGTCTCCCATGATGCCTTGAGGCAACATGCAAATGAACCTGGAAACAATCCCAGAGCAGACAGGCTGTGCTTTTGAATAGAGGGCACATGAACATTTAAAAAAAATGAAATAAAATAAAATGGGAATTTGAGGACGAGTTTCTGTAGCAGAAAGACATTCCAGGAGCGTCTTATCAGGAAGGAGGCACCCTCAACCAAGGTACATGCCCTGGACCAGAATCGAACCCGGGACCCTTCAGTCCTCAGGCCGATGCTCTGTCCACTGAGCCACACCGGTTAGGGCAATACCCCAGATTTTACGAAGCGCGGCAGTAGAATAAAAAACTGGAGTTTCTTTTCATACAAACTTATTTATTTGGATTTTTTTAATATTTCAAATGATCAATCCATTCAAAGAGCAATTTTCATCTCGACATCCGAGTGCAGAAGGTTAAAATTAAGGCATGTCTTTTATTTTAAAAAAAAATGCGTATGACGGCCCCTATTTCAGGCAGATTATTAATTTTCCCAACTCCCGTTTTAATTTTCCTTCTGACTCTCGATAGGACCTGACGTTGGACGGTTTTACGGGCCAACCTCACCCCCACGGACGCCGTAAAGCGTTTTATACGAGTTTCAGGTGTACGGCGCAGCGGGCCCCACGTTTATAGGCCGTGTATCGGGGACCCCTCTCCTCCGTCCAACAGGCACCTGGCATCGAACGTACAGAGTTATTGCAATATTACGGACCGTATTCCCGGCGCGGTAGTTACGTGCCTGGGATCGGTTTTTATAACTTGGCAATTTGTACTTCTTAATCCCTTTCACCTCTTTTCGGTTTGTTGTTGGTAATCCTCGCCCTGGGGATATATATATATTTTTTTCCCATTGATTTTTAGAGAGAGTGGAAGGGATGGAGGGAGAGAGAGAGAGAGAGAGAGAGAGAGAGAGAGAGAGAGAGAGACATTTATCAATTGCTTCCTGCACGAGCCCCAACCAGGCCCGGGGATCGGACCTGCCTCCCAGGTTCGTGCCCTTGACGGGAATCGAACCCCAAACCCTTCGGCCCATGGGCTGACGCTCTAATCAGTGAGCCACACCAGCCAGGGCCCCTCACCTTAAAAAATATATATTTTTAAAAAATTTGGATATATTTTTATTGATTTCAGAGAGGAAGAAAGAGGGGGGAGAGAGAGAGAAACATCAATGATCAGAGAGAGAATCATGGACCGGCTGCCTCCTGCACGCCCCCTACTGGGGATGGAGCCCGCAACCCGGGCCTGTGCCCTCGACCGGGAATCGAACCCGGGACCTCCTGGTTCCTAGGTCGATGCTCAACTACTGATCAGGCAACCCTCAATTTATTCTCTGTATCTATGAGTTTGTTTCTGTTTTTTGTTGTTGTTGTTGCTGTTGTTTGTTTGCTTATTATTATTGCTATAATGTTCCTTATACAACCTGGATATTCACCCACATTTTTGTCCGAAAATGGTATGTGGCCCTGGCCGGTGTCGCTCAGTGGATAGCGCACCGGCCTGCGGACTGAAGGGTCCCGGGTTCGATTCCCAGCCAAGGGCACACGCCCGGGTTGGGGGCTCGATCCCCAGTGTGGGGGCGTGCAGGAGGCAGCCGGTCCATGATTCCCTCTCCTCGTGGATGTTTCTCTCTCTCTCTCTCTCTCCCTCTCCCTTCCTCTCTCTGAAATCAATAAAGAAATACATTTTTTTTTTTAAAAAAAAGAAAAAGAAAAAGAGAAAAGTGTCCGTGTGCTAAACTAGTCAAGCCACCAGGGGAGTCAGGCAGGGTCCCTTGGGGGTGTATGTGGCTGACCTTGAGTGACCTTGAATGACCTTGAATGACCTTGGGCATGTCTGGTCCCTCTCTCTTGCCCTGGCCCAGCCCCCCCTCGGCTCCCAGCCCCAATCTCTCCTCCCTCCCTGCCCCCCCCCCCCCCCTCGACAGAGCCCTTATAGGTTTGGGCAATTACATAAAAGCTTTACGAGCCGCCCATGAAGGGCTTGGACCCGGGCCCGGGCCGCTAAGCCTTAGTTTCCTTGGCGGGGGAAGGCGGGCCACAGAGGAAGTGACTTCATAGGGTCTCGGGGAAACCACCTAGCGTGCTGGCAGGCGCTCAGAGGGCGCGGGGAGGCGGGGGTCCTTCTGTGGGGGCACCTGGGTGGCAAAGGGGGGTCGGGGGGGAGCCCCCGGGAAGGGTGCCCAGCTGAACTCTACGACGTGAGGCTCAGCGGTTTATCCAGCGTCGGGCAGACTCCTAATTCCTCTCGTTCTCTTCTTTCTTTCTTTCTTTCTTTCTTTCTTTCTTTCTTTCTTTCTTTCTTTCTTTCTTTCTTTCTTTCTTTCTCTCTCTCTCTCTCTCTCTCTCTCTCTCTCTCTCTCTCTCTCTTTCTTTCTTTCTTTCTTTCTTTTTCTCTCTCTCTCTTTCTTTCTTTCTTCTCTCTCTCTCTCCTTCCTTCCCTCCTCCCTCCCTTTATTTTATTTTATTTTTTGGTTAATCTTCATCTGAAGATGTTCTTTTTATATATACCAGTATGTGTCTGTGTGTGTGTGTGTATATATCTATATCTATCTCTATCTATTTATCTATATCTATCTCTATCTCTATCTATCTATCTATCTATCTATCTATCTATCTATCTATCTATCCTCTGTATATATATGTGTATATATATGTGTGTGTGTGTGTGTGTGTGTGTGTGTGTATATATACTGAGTAGCCAGATGATGATGATCTCTGAACACATAATCATCTGGCCACTCAGTATATATATATATTATAGACCCGGTGCATAAATCCGTGCATGGGTGGGGTCCGGCCAGCCTGGCCAGGGGGAGGGGACGTGGGCGGTTGGCTGGCCTGCCTGCTGGTCGAACTCCCGGTCGAGGGGACCATTTGCATATTAGCCTTTTATTCTATAGGACAGACACGGAGTGGCCAGATGATTATGCGTTCAGAGATCATTATCATCTGGCCACTCAGTGTGTGTGTGTGTGTGTGTGTGTGTGTGTGTGTGTATATATATATATATATATATATTTCAGAGAGGAAGGGAGAGGGAGAGAGAGAGAAACATCCATGATGAGCAAGAATCGTGGACCGGCTGCCTCCTGCACGCCCCCCACTGGGGATCGAGCCCGCAACCCTGGGCATGTGCCCGTGACCGGGAATCGAACCCTGACCTCCTGGTTCCTAGGTCAACACTCAACCACTGAGCCACGCCGGCCAGGTCCCCGTTGATATTTAGAGAGAGTGGATAGGAGGGAAGGGAGGGAGAGAGAGAGACAGACTGAGAGAGACATTCCTGCAAGACAGACACATTGATGAACTGTCTCCCTTGATGGGGACTCGAACCCGGGACCCCTGGGATCCTGGGCCGATGCCGTAACCACACCGGTCAAGCCGTGTCCGGACTTTTTACGTCGGTGCCGAGCTCACAGACGGTCTTAGAGTATTAAAACCAGCCCCTTGCGTGCTAGAAGGACACAGCTATACGACTGTATGAGGGTCTTAAAAAATAATTGAAATTTGAGTGGAAGATTCCATAAGGTACCTGAGCGCAGGCCCCAGGGGTCCTGAGCCAAGTCGCCTGGCTCCCATTCCGAACCCCCGAGGACTCCGGGACACAACAGCCATCGTCCGAGGTGGCCCGGCTCCTGGGGCCCCTGCCATGTTAGAAAAAAAATAAAAATAATTTTAAAAAAATGGAAGCAAGTCTTTTTGATGCTGACTTTTCCGGCTTCTCCTCCCATGAACAGTCCTTCACACCTCCAGCCGTTTGCAAAGGCAGCTTCTCCTCGTGGGGGAAACTCGCTGGTCCTCAAGCGTGCCCGGCGAACTCCTATTCACCCCGCAAAACCCCACCGGCCCGACCCACTCTGGGCTGGCCTCGGGATGTGCGAGTCGGAACCAGGCTGAGCCCGTCCTCCTGGGTTTTTGCTGCTTGCCCGGGTCCCGATCCCCATCCCCGGGGGCAACAACACACTCCGAGTCTCTCCTTCTCCCCGAATCTTCTTCATTTCAGGTGAATTTCCAGCGTGGTGGGGGGTAGAGGAGGGTGGACCGTGAATCTACAGCCGCTGAAACGGTGAGTGTCTGTAGGGACCAGGCCTGCAGGGGAGGGCAGTTGGGGGGGACCAGGCCTGCAGGGGAGGGCAGTTGGGGGGGACCAGGCCTGCAGGGGAGGGCAGTTGGGGGTGACCAGGCCTGCAGGGGAGGGCAGTTGGGAGGGACCGGGCCTGCAGGGGAGGGCAGTTAGGGGTGACCAAGCCTGCAGGGGAGGGCAGTTGGGAGGGACCGGGCCTGCAGGGGAGGGCAGTTGGGGGGGACCAGGCCTGCAGGGGAGGGCAGTTGGGGGGGACCAGGCCTGCAGGGGAGGGCAGTTGGGGGTGACCAGGCCTGCAGAGGAGGGCAGTTAGGGGTGACCAGGCCTGCAGGGGAGGGCAGTTGGGGGTGACCAGGCCTGCAGGGGAGGGCAGTTGGGGGGGACCAGGCCTGCAGGGGAGGGCAGTTGGGGGGGACCAGGCCTGCAGGGGAGGGCAGTTGGGGGGGACCAGGCCTGCAGGGGAGGGCAGTTGGGGGGACCAGGCCTGCAGGGGAGGGCAGTTAGGGGTGACCAGGCCTGCAGGAGAGGGCAGTTAAGGGGGACCAGGCCTGCAGGGGAGGGCAGTTAGGGGGACCAGGCCTGCAGGGGAGGGCAGTTGGGGGGGACCAGGCTTGCAGGGGAGGGCAGTTGGGGGGAACCAGGCCTGCAGGGGAGGGCAGTTGGGGGCGATCAGGCCTGCAGGGGAGGGCAGTTAGGGGTGACCAGGCCTGCAGGGGAGGGCAGTTAGGGGTGACCAGGCCTGCAGGGGAGGGCAGTTAGGGGGGACCAGGCCTGCAGGGGAGGGCAGTTGGGGGGACCAGGCCTGCAGGGGAGGGCAGTTGGGGGGGACCAGGCCTGCAGGGGAGGGCAGTTGGGGGGGACCAGGCCTGCAGGGGAGGGCAGTTGGGGGGGACCAGGCCTGCAGGGGAGGGCAGTTGGGGGGGACCAGGCCTTCAGGGGAGGGCAGTTGGGGGGACTTTAACAAAGAAAAAAGAGCCCTCGCCAGCTTGCCTCGTGCAGGAGGCAACCCATCGGTATGTCCCTCTCACATCGGTGTTTCTCTCTGTCTTTCCCTCTCTCTTCCATTCTCTCTCTCTCTCTCAAAAAAATATAAAAATTCAGGCCTAACCGGTGTGGCTCAGTGGATAGAGCGTCAGCCTGCAGACTGAAGGGTCCCGGGTTCGATTCCCGGTCAAGGGCATGTACCTTAGTTGCGGGCACATCCCCAGTGGGGGGCGTGCAGGAGGCGGCTGATGGATGTTTCTCTCTCCTCGATGTTTCTAACTCTCTTCCTCTTTGTAAAAAATCAATAAAATATATTTTTAAAAAAATCAATGGAAAAATATCCTCAGGTGAGGATTTTTTTTTCTTAAAAAAGGAAAATGAAACAGATCAGCAGAAGGAGAGTTTGTACTGAAGCAGTCGTTTCTGCTCTTATTTAAAAAAATATTATTATTATATTTTTTATGGAGTTTTCGCCTGTGTTGGCCAGTGATTTCCGGAATAGGGTTGGGAGGGTCATAATTGCTGGGGGATCAGACCACCTCAGACCCAGCGAGGAAACTGTTACGGGAAGACGGTCAACCGGACCACCCAGGGCCCCCCCCCCCCGGGGGAACACGAAAACGACACGTATGATGCGTGCGTGTCAGACACACGTCAGGGACGTGAGCCATCTTTAGGCAAACGATAATGCTGACGCGTGCATTCATTGATTTCCCGGGGATGGGACGGGGGGAGGGCTGGTTTCATTTAATTCCACCCTCAAAAGCGTTGGCCAAAACCCGTGTCTGGTCCGGGCCGCCGACGTGGAGGAAAAGACAAAGATGAGACGAACCCCCCCCAATCCTGCCAACGTCTCGCGTCCGCAGGCAGAAACCCACACGATGAATTCCAAACCACTGGTCGGTTCCCGAGTTCTCCAAGCCACACGAAGGACAGGCGCCCGCCCCCGATTTAAAAAAACAAAACAAAAAAAACACAGACAAAAAAAAACCCCATCTCTCGTCCCCCAGGGTGCCCGGCGAACTCCTATTCACCCCGCAAAACCCCACCGGCCTGACCCACTCAGGGCTCGCCTCGAGATGTGCGTGTATCAGAGCAAGGCTGAGCTCGTCCTCCTGTGCTTTTCGCTGGGGCACCTGCTTTGTCAGGAAAAAAAAAAAAAAAAAAAGAAAGTCTTTGTGATGATGGCGTGACACGGTAAAAAAAAAATACACACGCGCGCCCTCACCGGTGTGGTTCAGTGGACAGAGCGCCGGCCTGCGGACTGGAGGGTCCCGGGTTCGATTCCGGTCAAGGGCGTGGACCTTGGTTGCGGGCACATCCCCAGGTGGGGGCGTGCAGGAGGCGGCTGATGGATGTTTCTCTCTCATCGATGTTTCTAACTCTCTCCCTCTCCCTTCCTCTCTGTAAAAAAAAAAAAAAAAAAAAAAAAAAAAATCAATAAAATATATTAAAAAACACACACACCAAAAAAAAAAAAACAAAAAAAAACAATTTTCAAGCCCTTAATTGGGCAAAAATGAATATTAGGCTGGCGGAGTTTTGTCTGTGAGTGAAATACAGCGCCTCCTAGTGGTTTCTCAGCGTTCTGTCTGTGAACGGGGCACAGCGCCCCCTAGTGGGTCCTGGGCGTCCTGTCCATGAACACACCACAGCGCCCCCTGGTGGACACTGGGCGTCCTGTCCGTGAACACACCACGGCGCCCCCTGGTGGGTCCTGGGCGTCCTGTCCGTGAACACACCACAGCGCCCCCTGGTGGACACTGGGCGTCCTGTCCGTGAACACACCACAGCGCCCCCTGGTGGACACTGGGCGTTCTGTCCGTGAACACACCACGGCGCCCTCTGGTGGGTCCTGGGCGTTCTGTCCGTGAACACACCACGGCGCCCTCTGGTGGGTCCTGGGCGTTCTGTCCGTGAACACACCACGGCGCCCTCTGGTGGGTCCTGGGCGTCCTGTCCGTGAACACACCACAGCGCCCCCTGGTGGGTCTGGGGCGTTCTGTCCGTGAACAGGACACAGCGCCCCCTGGTGGGTCCGGGCGTCCTGTCCGTGAACACACCACGGCGCCCCCTGGTGGGTCCTGGGCGTCCTGTCCGTGAACACACCACAGCGCCCCCTGGTGGGTCCTGGGCGTCCTGTCCGTGAACACACCACAGCGCCCCCTGGTGGACACTGGGCGTTCTGTCCGTGAACACACCACGGCGCCCTCTGGTGGGTCCTGGGCGTTCTGTCCGTGAACACACCACGGCGCCCCCTGGTGGGTCCTGGGCGTCCTGTCCGTGAACACACCACAGCGCCCCCTGGTGGGTCCTGGGCGTCCTGTCCGTGAACACACCACAGCGCCCCCTGGTGGACACTGGGCGTTCTGTCCGTGAACACACCACGGCGCCCTCTGGTGGGTCCTGGGCGTTCTGTCCGTGAACACACCACGGCGCCCTCTGGTGGGTCCTGGGCGTCCTGTCCGTGAACACACCACAGCGCCCCCTGGTGGGTCTGGGGCGTTCTGTCCGTGAACAGGACACAGCGCCCCCTGGTGGGTCCGGGCGTCCTGTCCGTGAACACACCACAGCGCCCCCTGGTGGGTCCCAGGCGTTCTGTCCGTGAACACACCACGGCGCCCCCTGGTGGGTCCCGGGCGTTCTGTCCGTGATCACACCACAGCGCCCCCTGGTGGGTCCCGGGCGTCCTGTCCGTGATCACACCACAGCGCCCCCTGGTGGAATCCCGGGCGTCCTGTCCGTGAACACACCACAGCGCCCCCTGGTGGGTCCCGGGCGTCCTGTCCGCGAACACACCACAGCGCCCCCTGGTGGGTCCTGGGCGTTCTGTCTGTGAACGCACCACAGCGCCCCCTGGTGGATCCGGTGCGTTCTGTCCTTGAACACACCACAGCGCCCCCTGGTGGATCCGTGAACGCACCACGGCGCCCCCTGGTGGGTCCTGGGCGTCCTGTCCATGAACACACCACAGCGCCCCCTGGTGGACACTGGGCGTTCTGTCCGTGAACACACCACAGCGCCCCCTGGTGGGTCCCGGGCGTCCTGTCCGCGAACACACCACAGCGCCCCCTGGTGGGTCCGGGCGTCCTGTCCGTGAACACAGCACAGCGCCCCCTAGCGGCTCCTCACTCAGCTGTGAGAGTGTCCCCCGAGCCGGGGCGTTAAATACGCAGAAACTTAACATGTGTGTGGGGTCAGGGCCGTGGTGGGCAAACTCATCCGTCCAAAGAGCCAAATACCAACAGGACAACGACTGACATTCCTTCGGAGAGCCACGTTTTTTAAACGTAAACGTCTCCGAACGCCACGTCTTCAACACGGACGCGCCCGGGCCGTGGCGTTTTGTGGAAGAGCCACCCTCCGGGGGCCCGAGAGCCGCCTGCGGCTCGCGAGCCGCGGTTTGCCGGCCACGGGGCGAAGGTGCCCATGCAGGCGGCTGACTCCCAGCTTTGATTTTTCCGGCTCGAAATTTACAGCCAAATTTCTCACAAAGGACTTCAGCGCCTGAGTCCTTTTATTTGTTTATTAATTATTATTTAAAAAAATATGTTTTTATTGATTGCAGAGGGGAAGGGAGAGGGAGAGAGAGAGAGAAACATCGGTGATGAGAGAGAATCATGGACCGGCTGCCTCCTGCACGCCCCCTACTGGGGATCGAGCCCACAACCTGAGCATGTGCCCTTGACCGGGAATCGAACCCGGGACCCTTCAGTTCGCAGGCCGACGCTCTATCCACTGAGCCACACCGGCTAGAATGCCGGAGTCCTTTTAAAGTTTAAACCCACGGGCACAAAAATGGCTCTGGGGCCCGGATGGCGTGGCTCAGCGGTTGAGCGTCGACCTAGGAACCAGGAGGTCAGGGTTCGATTCCCGGTCAAGGGCACAGGCCCGGGTTGCGGGCTCCATCCCCAGTAGGGGGCGTGCAGGAGGCAGCCGGTCCATGATTCTCTCTCCTCATCGATGTTTCTCTCTCTCTCTCTCCCTCTCCCTTCCTCTCTGACATCCATAAAAATATATATTTTAAAAAAGAAAGGTTTCAAATACAAAGTATGAAACAGCCCAATGCTCTTCTATCAGTAGAGCTAAAATAAAACAAAATAAACTCGAAGCGACTTTATGTTAAAAAAAAATCAGCAATGAGCCCTAACTGGTGTGGCTCAGTGGCTAGAGCGTCAGCCTGCGGACTGAAGGGTCCCGGGTTCGATTCCCGGTCAAGGGCATGCACCTTGGTTGCAGGCACATCCCCAGGTGGGGGCGTGCAGGAGGCAGCCGATCGATGTTTCTAACTCATCGTGGATGTTTCTCCCTCTCTCTCCCTCTCCCTTCCTCTCTGCAAAAAAAAAATCAATAAAATGTATATTTTTAAAAAATGCGCAGCGACAGGGCCAACTCCTCGGGCACGTGCGTGCGCCTTCTATTCTCACTTCCCGCCGAAAGCCGCCGTCAGCTTCTATCACCTCCGCCTGCGCGTTGTAAAGCGGGATTCTTGCAAACAGCTCGGAGTCCCCACATGCATCTGGGGGAAAAAAAAGAAAAAAAGAACAAAAAGGAAAAAAAAAGGCCTGATGAGTGAGAGAGGAAAGAAAGAGGGGGAAAAAAAAATTGCATGAAGTCTGCAAGAATCCTAGAGGGGAAAAAAAAATAATAAAAATAATAATGGGATGGAGACTCGGGCATACACGGGCAATTTTAGAACAGACGTGTCCGTGTTCGGGAGGGTCCCGTGGAACACAGGCCAGGAGTGTGCAGAGATGATGAGACGCAGATGTGGAGGCGTCCCGGGCGCTCACCGCTCAGTCCTCGCCACGCCACGCCCCGACGTACACGGGCTGAGGAGCCGGCCACGTCGGGAACATCCCCAGGGCAGATGCTTTTACACATAAAAGCGGCTCCGAGGTGTTACTGAAGTGGGGAGCCGAGGCCAGGAGGGATGGCAGAACAGGATCCCCTGGCTGCAGAGATGGGGGAGAGGAAAAAAAGAAAAAAGAAGAAGAAGAAGAAGAAAAAATGTAATAAAAAAGAAAAAGAAAAAAAAATAGAGGCATTAGCTGGAAAAAGAATGCGTGTGCATGTGCGTGTGTGTGTGTGTGTGTGTGTGTGTGTGTGTGTGTGTGTGTGTTTTCAGTGTTGGGGATGAAAGGGTAATTGATGGGCTACATTATAAAACATGAGGCCGGCGTCTCTTCAGGGGCTGGCGAGAAATAGCGTAGGGTTTTTTTTAAAAAAAAATTTATTTTAAATTGATTTCAGAGAGGAAGAGAGAGAGAGAGAGAGAGAGAGAGAGAGAGAGAGAGAGAGAGAGAGAGAGAAACATCTGTGATGAGAGAGAATCATGGACCGGCCGCCTCCTGCACGCCCCCTACTGGTTGGGGATGGAGCCCGCAACCCGGGCATGTGCCCTTGACCGGGAATCGAACCCATGACCTCCTGGTTCGTAGGCCGACGCTCTAACCACTGAGCCACGCAGAATGGGTTTTGTTGATTTTTTTTTTTAAAGAAAGGAAGGAGAGAGACAGAGAGAGAAAAAACAACAACAAAGATTAGAGCTGAACTGAATTCCTTTTATTTGTTTATTTTTAAAATATATTTTTATTGATTTCAGAGACGAAGAGAGAGAGAGAGAGAGAGAGACATCCGTGATGAGAGAGAATCATGGACCGGCGGCCTCCCGCACGCCCCCTACTGGGAATCGAGCCCGCAACCCGGGCCTGTGCCCTTGACCGGGAATCGAACCCGGGACCTCCTGGTTCCTAGGTCAACGCTCTAACCACTGAGCCACGCCGGCCGGTGGCCCCGTGGGCCCTCGCTTCTCCGTCTCTCTGCTCTTCCCATCCCCTCCCCCCCGCCAACCCCCCACATCTTATTTCCTATACACGTTTATTTTATTTTTTTTCCCCCGGTGAGATGGATGCTGTTAATATCAGCTTTCCACATGACTGATTAGCACCCCCAGTTAATCAGGGCCATTAGCAGATAAATATCCGTAATCCGATCACCGCGGTAATTTCTCTCCCGCTAATGCGATTTGCAAAAATGCCAGCGTTTTAAGGCGTCAGCGCCGACCTCCACAGATTCACCGGGTCGCCCCTGAGCCTGCAGGTCACCCCCATGTAATGAGAGGCATTTCTGTTTATAACCAACATCCTCCCCAGTCTCCCACCCACCCCACAGTGATGGACATTCTCGGGGTACCCTCCCCAGGTCCCCAATCCTCTCCCTTAGACGTGGGAAAAGCTCAAAATCCTTCAAAATGCCTCGTGGTCCACCATCAAGGCCGCCCACAGGCATGCCTCTTCGGGAGAGGACACGGGGGAACGTCGTTTCTCTGCGTTCCTTTTATTTTAAAATTTATTTTAAATCTTTATTGTTGAAAGGATGACATAAATCCTCCATTTCCCCCCGTGAACCCCTTCCAGCCCGCCCCGCCCCCCATCCCAGGCCCCCACCACCCCATTTGTTCATGTCCACGGGTGATGCATTCTCTAAATAAAAGCCTAATAGGCTAAGAGTCCGGTCTTCCGGTCGGCCATTCAACCAATCAAAGGGTAATATGCTAATGATATGCTAAGGCCGCTCAACCGCTCGCTATGACCACCAGGGGGCAGTTGACTGGTTGAAAATTTGCAATGATGTGTACTGACCACCAGGGGGCAGACAGTCGACTGGTTGACCAGTCGCTATGACGCGCACTGACCACCAGGGGGCAGACAGTCGACCGGTCGACCAGTCGCTATGACGTGCACTGACCACCAGGGGGCAGACAGTCGACCCATCAACCACTCGATATGACGTGCACTGACCACCAGAGGGCAGACAGTCGACTGGTCGACCAGTCGCTATGACGTGCACTGACCACCAGAGGGCAGACAGTCGACTGGTCGACCAGTCGCTATGACGTGCACTGACCACCAGGGGGCAGACAGTCGACCGGTCGACCAGTCGCTATGACATGCACTGACCACCAGG
Organism: Cnephaeus nilssonii; assembly: GCF_951640355.1. NCBI lineage: Eukaryota > Metazoa > Chordata > Mammalia > Chiroptera > Vespertilionidae > Cnephaeus > Cnephaeus nilssonii. The sequence goes on along the minus strand of NC_137096.1, from coordinate 190,967 downwards.
GGGCAGACGCTCCGACCGGTAGGTGAGCTTGCTGCTGGGGTCCGGCCGATCGGGACTGAGCGAGACGGGCCAGACACGCCCTGGAGCCCTCCCGCGGTCCCTCCCCGGCTGGCCAACCTCCCGCGTCCCTCCCCGGCCCCGATCGTGCACCGGTGGGGTCCCTCGGCCTGGCCTGCGCCCTTTTGCAATCTGGACTGAGGGGACCCCCTCCCCCCCCCCCCCGCCCCGTGCACGGATTTCATGCACCGGGCCTCTAGTATAGACATACAAGTTCATTGCTGCCTGCTCAATTCCCACCCACCCACCCTTCCCCCCTGTTCCTCGGAGGTTTCACAATCTCTTCCCTGTTTCTATGTGTCTGGGTTTATGTTTTTTAAAATCTATATTTTTTATTGATTTCAGAGAGGAAGGGAGAGGGAGAGAGAGATAGAAATATCCATGATGAGAGAGAATCATGGATCGGCTGCCTCCTGCACGCCCCCTACTGGGGATGGAGCCCACAACCCGGGCATGTGCCCTTGACCGGGAATCGAACCCGGGACCCTTCAGTCCGCAGACCGGCGCTCCATCCACTGAGCCACACCGGCTACGGGGGTCTATTTTATTTTATTTTTTAAAATATATTCCTTTTTTCTTTCTGAATCTTGAGTATCCTGGTACAGTACCTTTTTAAATTTTTTTATTACTGTGTTTTAAAATATATTTTTATTGATTTCAGAGAGGAAGGGAGAGGGAGGGAGAGAGAGAGAGAGAAACATCCATGAGGAGAGAGAATCATGGACCGGCTGCCTCCTGCACGCCCCCGACTGGGGATGGAGCCCGCAACCCGGGCATGTGCCCTTGACCGGGAATCGAACCCTGACCTCCTGGTTCCTAGGTTGACGCTCAACCACGGAGCCACACTGGCCGGGCTCATCCTGAATGTTTCTCTGCCTTTCCCTTCCGCTCTCTGAAATCAATAAAAACATATTTAAAAAAAAAAAAAAAAAACACGAAATCTGAGCTCTGCCATTATTTGGATGAACATTTCATCCCAATATCCATCGAACCCTTGTCTTCCCACGTGAGCGGCTGGGAACAGAATGAGCCGACACCCCGAGCCGACGGCTCCTGTGCTGCGGACACATCGTTAAACCACGAAGCCAGCCCTGGCCGGTGTGGCTCAGTGGACAGAGCGCCGGCCTGCTGGACCGAAGGGTCCCGGGTTCGATTCCCGGTCAAGGGCACGTACCTCGGTTGCGGGCACATCCCCAGTGGGGGGCGTGCAGGAGGCGGCTGATGGATGTTTCTCTCTCATCATGGATGTTTCTGACTCTCTCTCCCTCTCCCTTCCTCTCTGTAAAAAAATCAATAAAATATAATTAAAAAACCATGACGTCAAAGGCCCCAAAGCCTTCCCACTCCGACCCCATTCCCACGCGCACGCCCCGCGGGCTCTGACTCATCCCGGGAAAAAAATCCGCCTGCAGAAGTACGGGCTGGGGATCGGCGGGTTCCTGAGTTTTACGGCCTTTCCGACGAGCTCGCTGGGTGGCCTAACAGACTGAGTCGGGTGGGGGCGGGGGTGGCGCCCACCGCTGATGTGTCTCCCTCGACCCCGTAGAATCTGGCCATGTGGCCGGACCGCCCACCGCCTGGCTGGGTGGGGACCCTTCGTTTGTACCATCTCAGCCCAGAACCAAACCCCGCCTTCTCTCTCTCTCTCTCTCTCTCTCTCTCTCTCTCTCTCTCTCTCGTCTGTTTTTAAAAAATAGACACGGAGCGGCCAGATGATGAGGATCTCTGAACGCATAACCATCTGGCCGATCCGTGTCGATCCTATAGAATAAAAGGCTAATATGTAAATGGTCCCCTCGACCGGGAGTTCAACCAGCAGGCAGGCCGGCCAACCGCCCACGTCCCCTCCCCCTGGCCAGGCTGGCCGGACCCCACCCATGCACGGATTCATGCACCGGGCCTCTAATATCTCTATCTCTATCTCTATCTCCATCTCCATCTCCATCTCCATATCTATATCTATATCTATATCTATATCTATCTATCATTTATCTATCTATCATCTATCTATCTATCTATCTATCTATCTATCTCTATATCCATATTCATATCCATATCCATATCTATATCTATATCTATATCTATCTATATCTATCTATCATTTATCTATCTCTATATCCATATCCATATCCATATCCATATCTATCTATATCTATATCTATATCTATATCTATATCTATATCTATATCTATATCTATCTATCATTTATCTATCTATCATCTATCTATCTATCTATCTATCTATCTATCTATCTCTATATCCATATTCATATCCATATCCATATCCATATCTATATCTATATCTATATCTATATCTATATCTATATCTATCTATATCTATCTATCATTTATCTATCTCTATATCCATATCCATATCCATATCCATATCTATCTATATCTACATCTATATCTATATCTATATCTATATCTATATCTATATCTATATCTATATCTATATCTATATCTATATCTATATCTATCTATCATTTATCTATCTATCATCTATCTATCTATCATCTATCTATCTATCTATCTATCTATCTATCTATCTATCTATCTCTATATCCATATTCATATCCATATCCATATCTATATCTATATCTATATCTATATCTATATCTATCTATATCTATCTATCATTTATCTATCTCTATATCCATATCCATATCCATATCCATATCCATATCTATATCTATCTATCATCTATCTATCTCCATATCCATATCCATATCCATATCCATATCCATATCTATATCTATCTATCATCTATCTATCTCCATATCCATATCCATATCCATATCCATATCCATATCCATATCCATATCCATATCTATATCTATATCTATATCCATATCTTCTATATCTATATCTATATCTATCTATCTAACATCTATCTATTCATCCATCCATTCTCTCTCTCTCTCTCTCTCTCTCTCTCTCTCTCTCTCCCTCCCTCCCTCCCCCCTCCCTGTCCCCCCCTCAGCTGGCTCAGGGACCTATTACCAGGTGCCTGAAGACGAACGGTGTAATTACCTCCCTCTTCCTCGTTGAATCCACGCTCAATTCCTGTTGGCGTCCCTTACCTTTCAAATCACTCCAGAAGGCCGCGCTGCGGGTAACTCTCCTTCGTTTAATTGTTTTCTTCCAGCATCCACGGTCCAATTTCTCTCTTTCTTTTTTTTAAAAAAAATGTTCACCGTTCTTTGTGGCCTGAAATGTAGTTTTAGATGCGCATAGATTTGTGTCACGATGCAAACACGACGCAGGCGAATAAGAAGCAGATATGGGAACACTCATGGTGTCAGGGAAATCCTGCCAGCCTATCTAATAAAAGAGCAATATGCAAATTGACCATCACTCCAACACAAGATGGCCGCCCCCATGTGGACACAAGATGGCCTGCAGGGGAGGGCAGTTAGGGGTGACCAGGCCTGCAGGGGAGGGCAGTTGGGGGTGACCGGGCCTGCAGGGGAGGGCAGTTGGGAGGGACCAGGCCTGCAGGGGAGGGCAGTTGGGGGTGACCGGGCCTGCAGGGGAGGGCAGTTGGGAGGGACCAGGCCTGCAGGGGAGGGCAGTTGGGGGTGACCGGGCCTGCAGGGGAGGGCAGTTGGGGGTGATCAGGCCTGCAGGGGAGGGCAGTTGGGGGCGACCGGGCCTGCAGGGGAGGGCAGTTGGGGGCGACCAGGCCTGCAGGGAAGGGCAGTTAGGGGGGACCAGGCCTGCAGGGGAGGGCAGTTTGGGGCAATCAGGCTGGCAGGGAGCAGTTAGGCATCAATCAGGCTGGCAAGGGGGTGGTTAGGGGGTGATCAGGCTGGCAGGCAGAAGCGGTTAGGGGCAATCAGGCAGGCAGACAGGCGAGTGGTTGGGAGCCAGCAGTCCTGGATTGTGAGAGGGATGTCCGACTGCCCGTTTAGGCCCGATCCTACCGGGATTTGGCCTACACAGGCAGTCGGACATCCATTGAGGGGTCCCAGTTTGGAGAGGGAGCAGGCTGGGCTAAGGGACACACACCCCCATGCAAGAATTTCATGCACCGGGTCTCCAGTCAATAATAAAAAATACATTCTAGCCCTGGCCAGTGTGGCTCAGCAGCTAGAGCGTCGGCCTGTGGACGGAAGGGTCCCGGGTTCGATTCCCGGTCAAGGGCACATGCCCGGGTTGTGGGCTCGATCCCCAGTAGGAGGCGTGCAGGAGGCAGCCGGTCCATGATTCTCTCCCATCACGGATGTTTCTGTCTCTCTCTCTCTCCCTCTCCCTTCCTCTCTGAAATCAATAAAAAATATTAAAAAAAAAAAGAAATAAAAGGAAATTGCTCATTCGCGGGCATAAAGTCCTAATTCTTCCAGGTGAATAATTTGGAAGGGTCTGCTCTACGTCATCGTACCCTACCGTTAATAACCCTGCCCTGGGCACTTAAAATTCTGTTAAGAGGGTAGGACCCTCCTCAAATGTTCTTACCACAATAAAAAAAATAATATATATATTTAGGCACATATATATTGTGGTTTTATGACCAGCTTTTTTTTTTTTTTTCCATTGGAACGATATTAAAACTACGTTGGAGTGTTGGACGTAAAAAAAAAAAAAAAAAAAAAAGTGAAGGAAATAAAACCCAGAGAATGATGCTTTGAAACGAAGAACGGGGTTTCGCCGTGATTCTGAAAGACTTAATTATGGGTCAGTATGCCACCCGGGGTGGGGCCCCGGGGAACGGAATGCGGCCCTCATTCGCCTTTATTTTTCTTTAATTAAACACATTTAAAAAAAAAGAAATTACCGTGGACACGAAACAGTACAGGAGTTTCAGCGGTTAGAAAGTTATGGCTCGTACAAAGTGTTTGCCCCCCAGACACCCCCGCCTCCCATAACCCTACTGGCCCCTCCAATATTTCCAGTACCCACCTGGCACCATCTGGAGGAATTACCATACCACGGGCTGTATTGCCTGTGCTGTATTTGACCTTGTCTTTTAAAAAGAAAAAAAGACAAAAAAATCAGAACGTTCTCTCTTCCTTCAGGCTGCGACAGGGCTCAGCCACGCGCTGGGCCCTGCCTCTATCTGCCGAGATCCTGTCATTGTTTATTTATCTGCTTATTATTCTTTTCAAACTAGAGGCCCAGTGCAGGAAATTCATGCACTCGGTGTGTGTGGGGGGGGAAGTCCCTCAGCTCGGTCTGCACCCTCTCGCAATCTAGGACATCCCTCTTATAAGCTGGGACTGCTGGCTCCTAACCGCTCGCCTGCCTGCCTGATCGCCCCTAACCACTCACCTGCCTGCCTGATCGCCCCTAACTACTCGCCTGCCTGCCTCATCGCCCCTAACCACTCTGCCTGCCTGCCTGATCATCCCTAACCACTCATCTGCCTGCCTGATCACACCTAACCACTCGCCTGCCTGCCTGATCACCCCTAACCGCTCTGCCTGCCTGCCTGATCACCCCTAACCACTCTGCCTGCCTGCCTGATCGCCCCTAACCACTCTGCCTGCCTGCCTGATCGCCCCTAACCACTCTGCCTGCCTGATCACCCCTAACCACTCTGCCTGCCTGCCTGATCACCCCTAACCACTCTGCCTGTCTGCCTGATCGCCCCTAACCACTCTGCCTGCCTGATCACCCCTAACCACTCTGCCTGCCAGCCTGATCACCCCTAACCACTCTGCCTGCCTGATCACCCCTAAGCACTCTGCCTGCCTGATCGCCCCTAAGCACTCTGCCTGCCTGATCACCCCTAACCACTCTGCCTGCCTGATCACCCCTAACCACTCTGCCTGCCTGCCTGATCGCCCCTAACCACTCTGCCTGCCTGCCTTGTCACCACTAACCACTCACCTGCCTGATCATCCCTAACCACTCACCTGCCTGCTTGATCACCACTAACCACTCTACCTGCCTGCCTGATCACCCCTAACTGCCTCTGCCTCAGCCCCCACCACCGAGGCTTTGTCCAGAAGGACGTCCGGAATGATGTCCGGAAGGTTGTTTGCCTGTCTGCTCTAATTATCATATTATGCTTTTATTATTATACATACACACACACACACACACATATTATTGATTTCAGAGAGGAAGGAAAAGGGAGAGAGAGATAGAAACATCCATGAGGAGAGAGAACCACGGACCGGCTGCCTCCTGCACGCCCCCGACTGGGGATCGAGCCCACAAGCTGGGCGTGTGCCCTGGACCGGGAATCGAACCCTGACCTCCTGGTTGATGGGTCGACGCTCGACCACTGAGCCACGCTGGCCGGGCTCCTGTGGTCATTTAAAATGTTGATATTTGTTCATCGTGTGTTTTGTTGTTGAAAAATCATTCCCTGGCCCAGCTGACGTGGCTCAGTGGTTGAGCATCGACCTGTGAACCAGGAGGTCAGGGTTCGATTCCCGGTCAAGGGCACATGCCCGGGTTGTGGGCTCGATCCCCAGTAGGGGGCGTGCAGGAGACAGCCGGTCCATGATTCTCTCTCATCATGGATGTTTCTCTCTCTTCCTCTCACTTCCTCTCTGAAATCAATAAAATAAATATAAATAAAATTTTTTCAAAATAAAAATAAAATGTTTATATTTGTTCCTCATGTATTTCTTGGCATTTACTTGGTTGTTGGGGGAAAAAAATCATGATTTTGACCTTACTATTTCTCCATATAAAATAAATTAAACTTTCATTCATGTGAATTGTTGCTTTGCTCCAGATTTTGAAAATCATTAAATCCTATGTCATAAAGAGGTAATATGCAAATTGACCATCATGCCCTTGAACAAGATGGCTGCTCCCATGTGTCATAAGATGGCTGCCTCCATGTAGTCACAAGATGGCCACGCCCATGTCATCACAAGATGGCTGCCACAAGATGGCCGGCAAGGGAGGTCAGTTGGGGGCGAACAGGCCAGCAGGGGAGGGCAGATGGGGGTGACCAGGCCTGCAGGGGAGGACCGTTGGGGGGGACCAGGCCTGCAGGGGAGGGCAGTTAGGGGTGACCAGGCTGGCAGGGGAGGGCAGTTGGGGGTGACCGGGCCTGCAGGGGAGGACAGTTAGGGGTGACCAGGCCAGCAGGGGAGGGCAGTTAGGGGTGACCAGGCCTGCAGGGGAGGGCAGTTGGGGGGGACCAGGCCTGCAGGGGAGGGCAGTTGGGGGGGACCAGGCCTGCAGGGGAGGGCAGTTGGGGGGGACCAGGCCTGCAGGGGAGGGCAGTTAGGGATGACCAGGCCAGCAGGGGAGGGCAGTTAGTAGTGACCAGGCCTGCAGGGGAGGACAGTTGGGAGGGACCAGGTCTGCAGGGGAGGGCAGTTAGGGGCGATCAGGCCTGCAGGGGAGGGCAGTTAGGGGCAATCAGGCCAGCAGGGGAGCAGTTAGGCATCAATCAGGCTGGCAAGGGAGTGGTTAGGGGTGATCAGGCTGGCAGGCAGAAGCGGTTAGGGGCAATCAGGCAGGCAGGCAGGCGCGCAGTTGGGAGCCAGCAGTCCAGGATTGTGAGAGGAATTTCATGCGCCTGGCCTCTAGTATAAATACAAAGAAGGAAAAAAAAGAAAGAAAGAAAGAAATCATTGCATGAAAGTATTCTTTTTCTTGAGGACTGACTTTGGGGGGACTCCCCTCTCCTCCCAATTTTGTGCCCCTGGCGAATGCCTGCTTGACCTCACACAAGCCCCAGTCCTGGGAGTGACTCCCAAGATCTGGAATCCTCTCGCCCGGATTCGTCACCCCGGGGTGCCCGCCTGCATTGAAGGGGAGGCATCCTGGTGCCCTGGTGTGAGTGGCATTCACGGACCAGTTACTCCACGTGTCACGAGGGCCCGACTAAATCCATCTGACGCCGAACAGTCGATCTTAATTAGATGTCTCGATCGCGCACGTTCGTGATGGACAGAGTCCGGCCTAAGAATCGATGCGTCGGACGCCTCCTGAACCTTTTAATTGCTCGGGAGGCCATACATCATCGCGATGGACGCTGCCTGCATCGCTAATGAACACGACGAGGCTCTCGCTAAAGAGGTCAATTGGCGCTTGCTAAGTGAGTTAGGACAGGCTCGCTGTCTAAGAATGAGCTCCTCGGGTCGGTACGGCTGAGGGATTTTTTTAAATTCATTTTCCTGGGGAGAGAGAGCGAGAGAGAGAGAGAGAGAGAGAGAGAGAAGAGAGAGAAACATGGACTTGTTGTTCCACTTATTCATGCATTCATTGGGTGCCTCTTGTATGCATTCATTGGGTGCCTCATTCACGCATTCATTGTCTGATGTATGCATTCATGGATGCCTCATTGATGCATTGATTGGGTGTCTCTTGTATGCATTCATTGGGTGCCTCATTGATGCATTCATTGGATGCCTCCTTGATGCATTCATTGGGTTCCTCATTCATGCCTTCATTGGTTACCTCTTGTATACATTCATTGGTTGTCTCTTGTATGCATTCATTGGGTGCCTCCTGTATGCATTCATGGATGCCTCATTGATGCATTCATTGGGTGCCTCCTGTATGCATTCATAGGGTGCCTCATTATGCATTCATTGGTTGCCTGATGTATGCATTCATTGGGTGCCTCTTGTATGCATTCATTGGGTGCCTCATGTATGCATTCATTGGGTGCCTCTTGTATGCATCCATTGGGTGCCTCATTCACGCATTCATTGTCTGATGTATGCATTCATGGATGCCTCATTGATGCATTGATTGGGTGCCTCATGTATGCATTCATTGTTTGCCTCATGTATGACATTCATTGGATGCCTTCTTGATGCATTCATTGGGTGCCTCATTCATGCCTTCATTGGTTACCTCTTGTATGCATTCATTGGGTGCCTCTTGTATGTATTCATGGATGCCTCATTGCTGCATTCATTGGGTGCCTCATTGATGCATTTATTGTGTGCCTCATGTATGCATTCATTGGATGCCTCTTGTATGCACTCATTGGGTGCCTCTTGTATGCATTCATTGGGTGCCTCATTCATGCCTTCATTGGTTACCTCTTGTATACATTCATTGAGTGCCTCTTGTATGCATTCATTGTGTGCCTCATGTATGCATTCATTGGGTGCCTCTTGTATGCATTCATTGGGTGCCTCTTGTATGCATTCATTGAGTGCCTCTTGTATGCATTCATTGTGTGCCTCATGTATGCATTCATTGGGTGCCTCTTGTATGCACTCATTGGGTGCCTCTTGTATGCATTCATTGGGTGCCTCATGTATGCATTCATTGGGTGCCTCTTGTATGCACTCATTGGTTGCCTGATGTATGCATTCATTGGGTGCCTCTTGTATGCATTCATTGGGTGCCTCTTGTATGCATTCATTGTGTGCCTCATGTATGCATTCATTGGGTGCCTCTTGTATGCATTCATTGGGTGCCTCATGTATGCATTCATTGGGTGCCTCATTCATGCATACATTGGGTGCCTCTTGTATGCATTCATTGGGTGCCTCTTGTATGCATTCATTGGGTGCCTCATTCATGCATTCATTGTTTACCTCATGTATGCATTCATTGGGTGCCTCATTTATGCATTCATTGAGTGCCTCATTCATGCATTCATTGGTTGCCTCATGTATGCATTCATTGGGTGCCTCATGTATGCATTGATTGGGTGCCTCCTGTATGCATTCACTGGTTGCCTCTCATATGTGCCCTGACTGGGGATCGAACCTGCAACCTGGGCCCATCGGGACGACGCTCCAACCACCTGAGCTCCCCGGCCAGCGCCCAGAATTAAACTTGGGGAGTGCACACACACACACACGAGGTAAATTGAGGAAGACTCCCTCAGGGGTGACGGTTTCCTGAAATGAGGTCAGATCCCTTCTCGCTGGGTTGCCGTGTCTTGGAAAATACAATCTGGGGAAACCAGTGTGTGCGCACATAGACTGAATGACTCTAAAAAGGGATTTTCCGCCTGGTTGAGTGTTGACCCAGGAACCAGGAGGTCGCTGGTTCGATTCCCGGTCAAGGGCACATGACCTGGTCTCAGGCTGGATCCCCAGTGTGGGGCGCGTGCAGAAGACAGCCGATCCATGATTCTCTCTCATCATGGATGTTTCTATCTCTCTCTCCCTCCCTCTTCTTCTCTCTCTAAAAATCAATAAAAACATATTTTAAAAAATCTACCTAGCCATAGTTCGTTTGGCTCAGTGAATAGAGCATCGGCCTGCGGACTGAAGGGTCCCAGGTTCGATTCCAGTCAAGGGCATGTACCTTGGTTGCGGACGCATCCCCATTGGGGGGTGTGCAGGAGGCAGCTGATCGATGTTTCTCTCTCATTGATGTTTCTGACTCTCTATCCCTCTCCCTTCCTCTCTGTAAAAAAAAAAAATATATATATATATATTTTTAAAATCTACCTAATAAAAGCATAACATGCAAATGGACCGTACCTTCGCGACACCCACCAGCCAATCAGGAGTGAGTATGCAAATTAACCCAACAAAGATGGCGGGCTAATTTGCATGCGCAGGCGCTGAGCGGTCGGGGGTGTTCCGCCCCACCCCAGCTGCTCGGAAAGGCGGCTCCGGCCAGAGCGAAGGCAGTGCCAGCAGCCAGGGGAGGGAAGGCTCATTCTTGCCTGAATCTTCATGCATCGGGCCTCTAGTAAGAAAATGAAAATAAATTTTCCATCTTTTTGGGGGGAGTGGGTTCATATGATCAGTGTTTCTTTTTTCAATATATTTTTATTAATTTCAGAGAGGAAGGGAGAAGGAGAGAGAGAGAGAAACACCAATGATGAGCGAGAATCATGGATGGGCTGCTTCCTGCACGCCCCCTACTGGGGATCGAGCCCGCAACCCAGGCATGTGCCCTTGACCGGGAATCGAACCCGGGACCTCCTGGTTCACTGAGCTACGCCAGCTTGGGCCAGATGACCAGTTTTAAAGCTGAAATCGAGTCTTTGCCCTTTAGCTTGCCCTTAGAGGGCCTGTATGGAAATGGGCCATCTGGTCGACCCCCGCGAACATCCCCGTAGATGGATGTCGCTGCGTGAGGCCTACTGGTGCTGGGCCAGCTGCCTCCCGCTTGCCTGTCGGCTCTGAGGATGGGACCCAGCCCTGGCTGGTGTGGCTCAGTGGGTAGAATGTTGGCCTGCGGACCTGGGGGTCCCTGGTTCGATTCCCGGTCAAGGGCACGTGCTCGGGTTGTGGGCTTGATCCCCAGTAGGGGGCGTGCAGGAGGCAGCCGATCCGTGATTCTCTCTCATTATTGACCTCTCTCTCTCTCTCTCTCTCTCTCTCTCTCTCTCTCTCTCTCTCTCTTTCTCCCTCTCCCTTCCTCTCTGACATCCATAAAAATATCTTTATGAGGATGGGACCCAGCTCTTTAGGATCTAGCTGGGCTATCGGGAATGGAGGGGAAAAGCCGTCCCCCGCGGCAGAGAAACCAGGATTGGCTACTCGTCAAGGCTGCACACTAAGAGAATGTGCAACCTCAGATCATGGCGGCTTTATCCAGCGTCATCCCTCAGACACTCGGACACACTCTTCAGTGGTTGAGTCGACTCCTGGCTGCCATTCATGCCTCTTCTTCTTTTTCTCCTCCTCCTCCTCCTCCTCCTCCTCCTCCTCCTCCTCCTCCTCCTCCTTCTCCTCCTCCTCTTCCTTCTCCTCCTCCTCCTCCTCCTCCTCCTCGTTCTCCTCCTCCTTCTCCTCCTCCTCCTCCTCCTCTCTCCTCCTCCTCCTCCTCGTTCTCTCCTCCTTCTCCTCCTCCTCTTCCTCCTTCTCCTTCTCCTTCTTCTTCTCCTCCTCCTCCTCTTCCTTCTCCTCCTCCTCCCTCCTCCTTCTCCTCCTCCTTCTCCTCCTCCTCCTCTTCCTCCTTCTCCTCCTCGTTCTCCTCTTCCTTCTCCTCCTCCTTCTCCTTCTTCTCCTCCTCCTTCTCCTCCTCTCTTTCTCCTCCTCCTCCTCCTCCTCCTCCTCCTCCTCCTCCTCCTCCTTCTT
>NC_137096.1:152990-178790 GCF_951640355.1 Cnephaeus nilssonii | reverse complement strand
CTCCTCTTTCTCCTCCTCCTCCTCCTCCTCCTCCTTCTTCTAAATCCTCAGCCGAGAATATTTTCCCATTGATTTTTATTTATTTTATTTTATTTTTTAATGTTTTAAAGTTGATTTGAGAGAGAGAGGAAGGGAGAGGGAGAGATAGAAACATCCATGATGAGAGAGCATCATGGATTGACTGCCTCCTGCACGCCCCCTACTGGGGATCGAGCCTGCAACCCGGGCCTGTGCCCTTGACCGGGAATCGAACCCGGGACCCTTCTGTTCGCAGGCCGATGCTCTACCCACTGAGCCACACCCGCTAGGGCCCCATTGATATTTTTCGAGAGAGAGAAAGACAGAGAGACGCGTCGATGGGAGAGAAACACATCGATGGGTTGCCTCCTGCACGCAGCCCCAAGACCAGGGCCCAGGCCCGGGAGGAGCCTGCCACCGAGGTCCATGCCCTTTGACCGGGAATCGAACCCGGGACCCTTCCGTCCACAGGCGGACACTCCGTCCCCTGAGCCCAACCAACTAGGACAAACGCCTCTTCCTGTATTTCTCCCCATGCCCCAGCCAACACCATATGTGTGTCCCCAACCCCCAACCCCCACCCCCATCCCCCCCAACCCGCCCCCCCACCCCGGCCAAATCAAGACCAGATGGCCGCCTCGTTCTTTATCTTAACGAGCGCGGATTCCGATTAACCCGGAATTTGTCGTCCGGCCGAATTAGTTTGATTTAGCTCCGTCTCAACCACTCAAGCCGAGTGGAACGATTACAGGTGGGGGTGGGGGGGTGGGGGATTGGGGGGTTGGGGGCGGGGGCGAGGAGAGGAAGGGGGAGAAATGGGGAACACATGTGTGAGCCTTATTTGTCGTGCAGACAGGAACATCCATGAGAATTAATGTGGATTGGCCCGACTGTCGGCGGGCGACCTTTATGGGAAACGCACACACACACACACACACACACACACACACACACACGATGTCATTGGTAGCCCGCAATCCCCCGGCTCTCTCTCTTGACATGACCGGCCAGGACGAACATGTATGTCCCTGCTCATCAAACCCCGAGCCATTCCGCCCTTTGACCTTGTTTGTGGGGTACATAACTCTGAGTGTTGGAACCACGCGGAGAATTAAAAAAATATATATATATATACGAGAGGCCCGGTGCACGAAATTTGTGCACGGGGCGGGTGGGGGGGTGGCCCTCAGCCCGGCCTGCACCCTCTCCAATCTGGGACTCCTCGGGGGATGCCCGGCTGCCGGTTTAGGCCCGATCCCTCTTGCAATCCGGGACCGCTGGCTCCTAACCGCTCACCTGCCTGCCTGCCTGATCGCCCCTAACCATTCTGCCTGCCAGCCTGCTTGCTCCCAACTTCCCCCCCCCTGCCAGCCTGATAACCCCCAACTTCCCCCCCTGCCGGCCTGCTTGCCCTCAAATGCCCTCCCTGCTGGCCTGCTCACCCCCAACTGCCCCCCCCCCCCACTGGCCTGATCGCCCCCAACTGCTCCCCGCCACCGGCCTGATGGCCCCAACTGCCCCCCCTGCTGGCCTGCTCGCCCCCAACTGATACCCCCCCTGCCAGCCTGCTCACCCCTTACTCCTACCCCCCCCCCCGCTGGCCTGATCACCCCCAACTGCCCCCCCTGCAGGCCTGATCGCCCCTAACCACCTCTTCCTCGGCCCTGCCACCATTGCTTTGTCCGGAAGGTCTCCCGGTCTAATTAGCATATTACCCTCTTATTCGTATAGATTTCATTTCCCTGGCCGGTGTGGCTCAGTGGATAGAGCGTCGGCCTGCGGACGGAAGGGTCCCGGGTTCGATTCCGGTCAAGGGCACGGACCTCGGTGGCAGGTTCCTTCCCGGCCCGGGCCCTGGTCGGGGCTCATGAAAGAGGCAACCAGTTGACTTGTTTCTCTCACATCATCGCTTCTCTCTGTCTTTCCTTCTCTCTTCCACTCTCTCTAAAAATCAATGGAAAAAATATCCTTGGGTGAGGATTTAAAAGTATACGTATATATACACACACACACACTGAGTGGCCAGATGATGATATCTCTGAACACGTAATCATCTGGCCACTCCGTGTCTGTCCTATAGAATAAAAGGCTAATATGCAAATGGTCCCCTCGACCGGGAGTTCGACCAGCAGGCAGGCCGGCCAACCGCCCACGTCCCCTCCCTCTGGCCAGGCTGGCCGGACCCCACCCATGCACGGATTCATGCACCGGGCCTCTAATATATATATATATCCACACACGGAGTGGCCAGATTATTATGCGTTCAGAGATCATCATCATCTGGCCACTCTGTGTATATTTATATATTTTCATTGATGTCAGAGAGGAAGGGAGAAGGAGAGAGAGAGAAACATCCATGAGGAGAGAGAATCATGGATCGGCTGCCTCCCGCACGCCCCCACACTGGGGATCGAACCCACAACCCGGGCATGTGCCCTTGACCGGGAATCGAACCCGGGACCCTTCAGTCCGCAGGCCGACGCTCTATCCACCGAGCCACACCGGCCAGGGCTCGGACATTTTCTTATGATTCCCGGATATTTTTGGCTTCTTTTCTTTTTTCTTTTCTTTTTTATTTTTATTGGGGGGACGTTATCTTTCATTTGAAACAGTCCTCTACGGGTTAATGACGGATTCGGAACGGAATGCATTTTCCATATGTTTCTCGGCCTCCCGTTAATTTAGTATATATTTTGTGACCCGGTGGCGTCTTGGGGTTTTTTATTTAATTTTTTTATTATATTTTTATTATTGATTTTTTTTCTTCTTTTTTTATGGAATGCATTAGGGAAAACAAGTACCTTCGTCACTTCATCAATTCTCCATATATTTCTTCCTCGTCCTGATTCTGTCCTTTCATCTGCTGTATACCACTGCTTTCATTTTTCTTTTCTTTTCTTTATTTTTTTGTGCTTTTATGAAAGGGTTTTATGGCCTGCTAATGCATGTCCCGGCTCTTGGCTGCCCCTCAGACCCTGGCTGGCATTTTTCACCATTTGATTCTCCTGAAAAAAATAATAAATAATAATAAGTTGTGCAATGACTCTACCCTTTCCCAACTTAAAAACAAAAAATAATAATAATCCCAGAAGGATAAAGCCCATATTTTATGTATTTATTGACTAGCGGCCCGGTGCACGAAAATCCATGCACAGGTAGGGGTCCCTAGGCCTGGCCGGCGATCAGGGCTGATGGGAACCTTCCTTCATTCGGCGCCCCCCCCTCTAGTGGTCAGTGCATGTCATAGCGAGCGGCTGGTCTCCCGGTCAAACTCCCGCGGGGACAATTTGCATATTAGGCTTTTATATAGATGATTTAAAAATATATTTTTTTATTGATTTCAGAGGGGAAGGGAGAGGGAGAGAGAGAGAGAGAACACCTCCACGAGGAGAGAGAATCACGGACCGGCTGCCTCCTGCACGCCCCCTACTGGGGATGGAGCCCGCAACCCGGGCATGTGCCCTTGACCAGGAATCGAACCCGTGACCTCCTGGTTCCTAGGTCGACGCTCAACCACTGAGCCACACTGGCCGGGAAAGCCCCTATTGCAGCTGGGAAAATATTGACCTACTTAGAATATGGAATTCTGAAATGCAACATGCCTCTCCGTTGAAATAGAATTTTTAAAAATATATATTTTATTGATTTTTTACAGAGAGGAAGGGAGAGGGAGAGAGAGCTAGAAACATCGATGAGAGAGAAACATCCATCAGCCGCCTCCTGCACGCCCCCACCTGGGGATGTGCTCGCAACTGAGGTACATGCCCTTGACCGGGATTCGAACCCGGGACCCTTCCGTCCGCAGGCCGACGCTCTATCCACTGAGCAACACTTCAATTTTTAATCCAATCCCAGAGGTCTCTCTGATTTCCTTTTCGCCGCCTCCCTCACCCACCACCAGTGGGTTTCATTCCCCCCCCCCCCCCCCCCCCCCCCCGCTCACACCTTCTCCTTTGCTTCGAGGTGCAATCCGGCTGGCGTGGCTCAGTGGTTGAGCGTCGGCCTAGGAACCAGGAGGTCAGGGTTCGATTCCCGGTCAAGGGCACAGGCCGGGGTTGTGGGCTCCATCCCCAGTCGGGGGCGTGCAGGAGGCAGCCGGTCCATGATTCTCTCTCATCACGGATGTTTCTATCTCTCCCTCTCTCTTCCTCTCTGAAATCGATAAAAATATATTTAAAAAATAAAAGTAAAATGTATTTTTTAAAATGTTCTTAACTCACTCTCCCTTCCTTTCTGAAATCAATAAAAAGTATATTTAAAATATAAAAATAAACTATATTTTAAAAACATTTTTCTATCTCCCTCTCCCTTCCTCTCTGAAATTAATAAAAATATATTTAAAAAATAAAAATAAAATGTATTTTTAAAAATGTTCCTAACTCACTCTCCCTTCCTTTCTGAAATCAATAAAAAATATATTTAAAAAATAAAAATAAACTATATTTTAAAAACATTTTTTTCTATCTCCCTCTCCCTTCCTCTCTGAAATAAATAAAAATATATTTAAAAAATAAAATATATTTTTAAAAATGTTGTTTCTAACTCACTCTCCCTCCTCCTCTGAAATTAATAAAAGTATATTTTTTAAAAAGATGTTTTTATCCCTCTCTCCCTTTTTCTCTCTGAATTCAATAAAAATATATTTAAAAAAATAAAAATAAAATATATTTTAAAAAACGTTTCTATCTCACTCTCCCTTCCTCTCTGAAATCAATAAAAAAATATTTTTAAAAGGATGTCTCTATCTTCCTCTCTCTCCCTTCCTCTCTCTGAAATCAATAAAATATATTTTAAAAATAAAAGAAATATTTTTTAAAACGTTTCTATCTCTCTCTCCCTTCCTCTCTCTGAAATCAATAAAAATATATTAAAAAATAAAAATATTTTAAAAAACATTTCTATCTCACTCTCCCTTCCTCTCTGAAATCACCAAAAATATATTTAAAAAATTAAAATAAAAAAATATTTTCAAAAACGTTTCTCTCTCTCTCTCCCTTCCTCTCTCTGAAATCAATAAAAAATAAAAAAAAATTAAAATAAGGTGCCCAACAGCCATTTCCCTGCGCATTTTCTCAGTCCCTGAATTTTATTTTATTTCATTTTTTTTTGCTTCCTGGCCATGGCCACGTTCGCTCCCCCATAAACCCTTTCAAAGGTCCTTTTTTGCTGGCCTGGATGTTTCTCACACCCACAGCCTCCCCACCCCCCCAAAAGGCATTCTTGGGGTGTTTCTTTGGAAACTCCACAGGCCTGCAAATGCCACTTGGGTCTGTGGCTGGCCAGCCCCCGGTGGGGATTCTCCAATTCAAGGGGCTGGAGGGGGCAGAGGGTTAGGCGAGGAGGAGGAGGAGGAGGAGGAGGAGGAGGAGGAGGAGGAGGAGGTCGGAGTTGGGGGGAGAGAAGGAGGCCGATTTGAATAAGAAAGATCTTTCCACAAAAAGGCCAGGCCCCTGCCCAGCTGGTCTCTTGCGGGATCCCCTGCTGGGCCTTTGTCCTCCTCAGAAAGGCTGTGAGCTCTGCAAAGGGGCCCCAGAGAATTCCCTCGGTTGGAGAAGACCTGCAAACACCCCCCCCTTCCCGCCTCCCCCCACCCCGACCCCCAAACAAATAATCCACACGGCTGGGCAGGCCGGCCTTTCATCAGGAATTCTTGCAAGCGCAGGCCTTTCTGCCTCCCGGCTGCTGGCTCCGGCTTCCCTCTGGAACCCAGGACCCGGGCTTCCCTCGCCGCAGCCCCGCTTTGTCCGGAAGGTCATCCGGAAGGTCGTCCGGAAGGACGTCCAGAAGGTCGTCCGGAAGGACGTCCGGTCTAATGAGCCTATTTCGCTTTTATCGTTATAGGTGGCTGGCGGCCCGGTGCACGGATTTGTACACGTTGAAAGGGAATGAATGAGAAGAAATGTTTTTCATATCGCTCTGGGCCCTTTGCTCGGTAAGGGACGTGCCAGAGATGAAAGAAAATCAGTAAAACGCATAGGAACATGATACGCAAATTGGTTCATCCATAAACAACAACGACGTGAGCTGACGACGACAAAGACATGCTATGAAAACGGCGTGGAGACAATGGCCCATACGTAGATTAGACTTATTGTTTTATTTTTTAGTTCATTGTCTAAAGGTTTACATGCGCCTGGGTGACTCTCTGGGGGGGGGGGGGCGCCCTGTGCCCTGTGGGGTGTTGGGCAGCCTCCCTCGTCTCCACCCACCAGCTGCTGGGAGCTCATTGGCCCTGATTTGATTGCCCTGGAGGATAAAATCACTGATTGTCAATTACTAAGACAGGTAGGTAGGTAGGTAGATAGATAGATGATGATAGAGAGATAGATAGATAGATACATACATACATACATACATACATACATACATAGATACATAGGTACACAGATACATAGATAGATGATAGATACATACATACATAGATGATAGATACAGATATAGATAGATGATAGATAAATGATAGATTGATACAAAGATAGATGAGAGATGAGAGATAGATAATAGATGATAGATACATACATACACACACATACATAAATGATAGATAGATACAGAAACAGATAGATGCTAGACAAATGATAGACAGATTGATACATAGATAGAAAGATAGATAGATATCTATGCTAGATAGATAGATAAATACATAAATAATACATAGATGCATAAATGATAGATGACAGATAGACAATACATAGATATATAGATGGATGATAGGTGATGGATGGATAGATGATAGATAGATGATGATAGATAGATGATAGCTGATAATGGATGGATAGATAGATAGGCAGATGATAGATAGATGATAGATAGATAAATAGACAGATAGATAGATGACAGATAGATAGGTACATAGATAGATGATAGATAGATAGATAGATAGATAGATAGATAGATAGATAGATAGATGATAGCTGATGGATGGATGGATGGATGGATGGATAGATAGGCAGATGATAGATAGATGATAGATAGATAGATGATAGATAGATAGATAGATAGATATAGATGATAGCTAATGATGGATGGATAGATAAATAGGTAGATAGATGATAAATGATAGATAGATAGATGATAGACAGATAGATGATAGATGATAGCTGATGGATGGATGGATGGATAGACAGATAAGCAGATGATAGATAGATAGATAGATAGATGATAGATGATAGATAATAGATAGATAGAGAGAGAGATAACAGATGATAGATGATAGATGATATAGACACAGGGACCCCAAGGTCCAGAGATGCAGAGAGAGGTGACAAGAAGGACGTCCCCTGCTAACAAGGCAGGTTTCTCAGCCTCACGCTCTGACACCTGGTGCTGGGAGGCTCTCTGATAAGCTGGCTTTTCGACATTTTGAACAGCTGCCCTGGGCTTGTCAGGTCTCCGTGGGCAACGCGCCTGGAGGGTCGTTAATGTCATCGTCGCCGATGCCGTGACAAAGCTGGGCCGTTACCGAGCACAGATTTACACACTCAGCGCGTAGGAGTGCGTCTTTTTGCCCAAAGTGATAGAAACAAATCAGTAACAGAACCAAGTTCCAGGGAATAAAGGGAAAGAAAGAAGGAAAGAAAAAAAGAAGGAAGGAAGGAAGGAAGGAAGGAAGGAAGAGAGGGAGGAAGGAAGGAGTAGCTGGGGTGGGTGGATGGATGGGTGGATGGATGGATGGAGAATGGATGGATGGATGAATGGATGGTGGATGGATGGTGGGTGGATGGATGGAGGATGGATGGATGGGTGGATGGATGGATGGATGGATGGATGGTGGGTGGATGGATGGATGGATGGTGGGTGGATGATGGATGGATGGTGGATGGATGGATGGATGGATGGTGGATGGATGGATGGATGGATGGATGGTGGATGGATGGATGGAGGATGGATGGATGGATGGATGGATGGTGGATGGATGGATGGATGGATGGGTGGGTGGGTGGATGGATGGATGGATGGATGGTGGATGGATGGATGGATGGATGGTGGATGGATGGATGGATGGATGGATGGGTGGGTGGGTGGATGGATGGATGGATGGATGAATGGATGGAGGATGGATAGATGGATGGATGGATGGATGGATGGATGGATGGATGGAGGATGGATGGGAAGGAAGGATGGATGGATGGATGGATGGATGGATAGTGGGTGGATGGATGGATGAAGGATGGATGGAGAATGGAGGATAGATGGGAAGGAAGGATGGATGGGAGGAATGAAGGGAGGGAGGGAAGGAGGAATAGGGGGTCTGATGGGCTGGTTTTGGGGGAAGTGACACCCCCTTGAGCCATACGTGGATGACCCATGTCAGGCCCTTGAACGGTGCCCGGCATAGACGAAAAAGCCAATACATCCCTTATCGCTCCCTAGGCATCTGAACGACAGAAAAATCCATGTAATTCCACCTTGTACATCTGGGAAACGTGATCCTATTTAACCTGTGGGAAACGTGATCCTCTATAATAAAAGCCTAATATGCTAAGTGTCCAGTCGGCTGTTCAACCAATCAGAGCGTAATATGCTAATGACATGCTAAGGCCAATCAACCGCTCGCTATGACGTGCACTGACCACCAGGGGGCAGACGCTCCGACCGGTAGGTTAGCTTGCTGCTGGGGTCCGGCCGATCGGGACTGAGCGAGACGGGCCAGACACGCCCTGGAGCCCTCCCGCGGTCCCTCCCCGGCTGGCCAACCTCCCGCGTCCCTCCCCGGCCCCGATCGTGCACCGGTGGGGCCCCTCGGCCTGGCCTGCGCCCTCTCGCCATCCGGGACCCCTCAGGGGATGTCGGAGAGCCGGTTACGGCCCGATCCCGCAGGCCAGGCCGAGGGACCCCACGGGTGCACGAATTCGTGCACCGGGCCTCTAGTGTGTATATGAATGCCAATATTTCCCATCCTGCCCGTACCATCCTTTCTGGCCAATCCCGGTGTGACGTGGACGTGTTGGAATAAAAAAACAAAAGCTCGGCGCCACGCGGACACCATTCTTTCTGTCGCCGTGATTTCATTAGCCACGGGCTGCTCCTCCGTATACACGAACACGGAGCCTTGGTCGCGTGATGAGATGGAAATTTTATTATTTACGCGCCCTCATGAATAGCTGATGGGATTCCATCGACGGCCGGCCCATAAACACCGCCAATTATTAATTTAGAGGCCACGGGGGAGACGTACCACATCCCGGGAAAGGGCGTCTTCCATCAACCGTGGGCTTTTTAAAAACCACTCCGGCTCTTATTTATCTCTGTCCCCTAATTGAATATTTTATTTATTTCTTTGCACGGAGGCAGACGCACGGGCCTCTCTCTCTTTCTCTCTCTCTCTCTCTCTCTCTCTCTCTGGAAAAAAAAGAGCCGTTGCCTCAAAAGGGATGCAGAGATGTCGAGGGAAAGAATGCATTCACGCCCGGGCCGGCGTGGCTCAGTGGTTGAGCGTCAACCTAGGAACCAGGAGGTCCCGGGTTCGATTCCCGGTCAAGGGCACAGGCCCGGGTTGCGGGCTCGATCCCCAACCAGTAGGGGGCGTGCAGGAGGCAGCCGGTCCATGATTCTCTCTCCTCATGGATGTTTCTCTCTCTCTCTCCTCTCCCTTTCTCTCTGGAATCAATAAAAATAAAGAAAAGAAAACTATTAAAATAAAATAAAATAAATCAATGGGCCCTATCCGGTGTGGCTCAGTGGATAGAGCGTCGGCCTGCAGACTGAAGGGTCCAGGGTTCGATCCCCAGCATGGGGCGTGCAGGGGGCAGCCGATCCCTGATTCTCTCTCATCGTAGATATTTCTCTCTCTCCTCTCACTTCCTCTCTCTAAAAAAATCAATAAAAATGTATTCTTTTTAGCCCTCACCGGTATGGCTCAGTGGATAGAGCGTCGGCCTGCGGACGGAAGGGTCCCGGGTTCGATTCCCGGTCAAGGGCATGTACCTTGGTGGCGGGCACATCCCCAGTGGGGGGCGTGCAGGAGGCGGCTGATGGATGTTTCTCTCTCTCATCGATGTTTCTATCTCTCTCTCCCTCTCCCTTCCTCTCTGTAAAAAATCAATAAAATATATATTTAAAAAATGTATTACACTCTTGTCTGTAATCACTTGGCCACGTCTTAGAGGGTCTGGGTTTGTCCGCAGTCACGCTTCGGACCTGCGTTTTGGGAGTTTGGGGGGGGTGGGTGTCTGTTGGCATGGACCCCAAGTTAGGAACCGAACCGGGCCAGGCCTCTGTCCACTCGGACCGGAGACAGACAATCTCTCCGGCTGCCTCGACGTTTCGCCCCCAACACCCCACCGACCGGCTGTCTGGGCTCAGCGGGATCCCGTCGTGTCTTGAAATCCATGTCCATCCACCAGGAAAAAAATGTAAAAAAATTCTGTTTTTGAGCAAGGAGGTCACCCCCGTGGGATCGGAACCACCTGGGTTCATATCTGGGCGGAATATTCATGATTTAGAGACAATGACGAGGGGGTTCCTGGAGGGAGAGGGGGGGGGGTCCGAGGGGCAGGCCGCCCCTGGAAATGGTTTGAAGATGTTGGCCTGACCTCAGCGGAATCTCCCTGGACATTTCGGGGTGTCCCCCGCCCCCCCGACCCCCCCGGGCGGCCCTGTCACTCACACGTAGCGGGTTTTTCCAAATCGGGGTCAGCGAGGTACATCCCCCCCCCCACACACACACCGCCTCCTACCCTGGGGGGCGGCCTAGAACATGTGGTGACCTCACAGGACCCCTGGAATCGGGGGGGGGAGGGGGGGAGCCCATGGGCCCGGGCCCTGAGCACCCAGGAGGCAGCCACAGCTTCTTCGGAAGGTGGGGACCTCGGGCCACCTGCACCCCACTTTCCCACTATTCATGTCCCGCTGGGTCTGCTGTGGACGTCTACTGTGTTGGCTATTAATGTCTTACTGTCTATAACTGATATCCCACTATGTCTGCTGTTGATGTCCTACTGCGTGTAATACTGAAGTCCTACTATTGACATCCTACTATGTCCGCTATTAATGTCTTAGTGTCTATAATTGACGTCCTACTATGTCTGCCATCGATGTCCTACTCTGTCTGCTATTGACGTCCTACTATGTCTGCAATCAATGTCCTACTATGTGTAGTATTGACACCCTACTCTGTCTGCCATTGATGTCCTACTATGTCTGCTATTGACGTCCTACGATGTCTGCTATTGATGTCTTAGTGTCTACAATTGACATCCTACTATGTCTGCCATTGACGTCCTACTATGTGTAGTATTGACGTCCTACTGTGTCTGCTGTTGATGCCCTGCTGGGTCTGCTGTTGACGTCCTACTATGCCTCTGATTGATGTCCTACTGTGCCTGCTATGGACATCCTACTCTGTCTGCTATTAATGTCTTACTGTCTATAACTGACATCCTACTATGCCTGCTATGGACATCCTACAATGTCTGCTGTTGATGTCCTACTATGTCTGCCATTGATGTCCTGCTATATGTAGTATAGACGTCCTACTATGTGTAGTATTGACGTCCTACTGTGTCTGCTGTTGATGCCCTGCTGGGTCTGCTATGGACGTCCTACTATGCCTCTGATTGATGTCCTACTATGCCTGCTATGAATGTCTTACTGTCTATAACTGATGTCCTACTATGTCTGCTATGGACATCCTACAATGTCTGCTGTTGATGTCCTACTATGTCTGCTATGGACATCCTACAATGTCTGCTGTTGATGTCCTACTATGTCTGCTATGGACATCCTACTATGTCTGCCATTGATGTCCTGCTATATGTAGTATTGACGTCCTACTATGTGTAGTATTGACGTCCTACTGTGTCTGCTGTTGATGCCCTGCTGGGTCTGCTATGGACACCCTACTATGCCTCTGATTGACGTCCTACTGTGCCTGCTATGGACATCCTACTCTGTCTGCTGTTGACGTCCTACTATGCGTACAATTGATATCCCACTATGTCTGCCATTGATGTCCTACTATGTCTGCAATCAATGTCCTACTGCGTGTAGTACTGATGTCCTACTATTGACATCCTACTGTGTCCGCTGTTGACGTCCTACTATGTCTGCTATTAATGTCTTACTGTCTATAACTGATGTGCTACTATGTCTGCTATTGATGTCCTACTATGTGTAGTACTGAAGTCCTACTATTGACATCCTAATATGTCTGCTGTTGATGTCCTATTATGCTTACAATTGACGTCCTACTATGTCTGCAATCAATGTCCTACTATGTGTAGTACTGACATCCTACTATTGACGTCCTACAATGTCTGCTGTTGATGTCCTACTCTGTCTGCAATTAACAACCTACTATGTCTGCTATGGACATCCTACTATGTCTGCTATTGACGTCCAACCATGTCTATTATTGAACCCATTATTGCTACTATGCCTGCTCATGATATCCTACTGAGGCTGCTGTTGATGTCCTACTATGCCTGCCATTAATGTCCTATTATTCCTGCTATTTATTTATTTTTCTGTAAGCCTCACCCGAGGATATTTTCCCATCGATTTTTAGAGAGAGTGGAGGAGAGAGGGCGAGACCGAGAGAAACATCGACGTGAGAGAGACACACACCCACGGGTGACCTCCTGCCAGGTCCGGGGCCGAGCCCACACCCCGGGCCCGTGCCCTTGACCCCGATCGAACCCGGGACCCTTCCGCCCGCGGGCCGACCCTCTATCCACGGACCCACGCCGGCGAGAGGGCCCGTGCCTGCTACGAACGTCCCTCCGTGTCCGCCGTGGATGCCCCACTGTGCGTGCACGTGAGGTCCTACTACGTGTCGTATCGCTGGCCCCAGGGGACAGTCCAGTCCGGGTCCAGCGGGGGGTACGGGGTCACCCCCAATCTGTCCCTCTTAGACAGAGCGCACACAAGATGTGGGGATCCCCCCCCCCCCCGTCCCGTCCCTCCTTCCCGGCCCTGGTGTACAGAGAGGTATGGGGACACCCCCTAAGACGGACAACCGTGTCCCCCACACACTCCCTATACCTGGTCTCTGGCCTCATTTCCTCGCCCTCAAAGTCACCCGGATGGTCCCCCCCTGTTTCATCCAGAGAGTCTCCCCGACTTTCCCTGCCTTCCAGCCTGCTGGCTCAACACACAGCATCCTTTGTCCGGTACCTAAGCCAGGCCTTACCTCCTCCCTCCTCCCTCCTCCCTCCTCTCTCTCCCTCCCTTCCTTCCCCGGGGCCTCCACCAGGAGTATTTGCCCAAACACCCCTTCCCCCCTTGTTTTTTATTATTTTAATTGGGGCTGCCCCCCCCCCCCGCCCCCGTTTACACGGGCGGGACTTTAATAAGACGCCTAAGAGGTTACCGGAGCCGGGGGCTCGATAAATGTCCTAATTCACACAAACCCACCCAGGCATTTCCATTCGCGCCCGCTGTGGTCGGGGACATAAAAATCGCCGCCGCCGCCTCCGCCGGTCTGCGGTCCATTTTCCGGGACCTGATTCCTGGAGCAGGGCCTCCTCCTCCTTCGGCCCAGGCCCCCCGCCCGCCTCCGAGGGAGAGAAATATCTCTCTCTCTCTCTTTATATTTTATTGATTTTTTACAGAGAGGAAGGGAGAGGGATAGAGAGCTAGAAACATCGATGAGAGAGAAACATCCACCAGCTGCCTCCTGCACGCCCCCCACTGGGGATGTGCCCGCAACCCAGGTCCATGCCCTTGACCCGGAATCGAACCCGGGACCCCTTCCGTCCGCAGGCCGACGCTCTATCCACTGAGCCGCACCAGTCAGGGCGAGAAAAATCTCTCTTTCGAACCCGACCCAGTGCTGGGCGAGGACCCGTGTCCTATTAAAACAGGCCTTTTTGGGGGGCCCTGGCTGGTGTGGCTCAGTGGGTAGAGCGTCGGCCTGCGGACGGAAGGGTCCCGGGTTCGATTCCGGTCAAGGGCATGTACCTTGGTTGCGGGCACATCCCCAGTGGGGGGCGTGCAGGAGGCAGCTGATCGATGTTTCTCTCTCATCAATGTTTCTGACTCTCTATCCCTCTCCCTTCCTCTCTGTGAAAAATCAATAAAATATATTTTTTAAAAAGAAAGTAATGAAGCTATTAAAAAAAAAACAAACCCTGGCCAGTGTGGCTCAGGGGTTGAGCATCGACCCATGAACCAGGAGGTCAGGGTTTGATTCCCGGTCAAGGGCACATGCCCGGGTTGCGGGCTCCATCCCCAGTAGGGGGCGTGCAGGAGGCAGCTGATCCATGATTCTCTCTCCTCATGGATGTGTCTCTCTCTCTCTCCCTTCCTCCCTAAAATCAATAAGCATATGTATACATATATGCATGTATGTATATAGGTATATCCTATATAATAAAAGGCTAATATGCAAATCGACCGAACAGCGGAACGACCGGTCGCTATGACACGCACTGACCACCAGGGGGCAGACGCTCGATGCAGCAGCTGCCCCCAGCCCACAGGCCCCAGGCCATCCAAGGCGGGTGCCAGCGAGGGGCCCCCCTCCATCACCCAGCCGGTCGACCCCCAGATCGGCCCCAATCGCCTAGGGACCCTGCTCGGGCAAGAATTTCCTGCACCAGGCCTCTAGTCATCATCATATATAATAAAGAGGAACTGCAAATTGGCCATCACGCCCTCACAAGATGGCTGCCTACGACTAGGCAGGCAGGGGGGTTAGTGAGGGGCGGCCAAACGACTGAACAGCAGGCTGCGTGGGGTGACCAGGCTGGCTGGGGAGGGCAGTTGGGGGCGACCAGGCCAGCAGAGGGGGGCAGTTGGGGGTGACCAGGCCAGTAGGGGGGGGCAGTTAGGGGCGACCAGGCCAGCAGAGGGGGGCAGTTGGGGGCGACCAGGCCAGTAGGGGGGGCAGTTGGGGGCGACCAGGCAGGCAGGCAGGTGAGCGATTAGAAGCCAGCGGTTCAGGATCGGGCCTAAACCGGCAGTCGGACATCCCCCCGAGGGGTCCTGGATGGGAGAGGGTGCAGGCTGGGCTGAGGGGACCCCCCCCACACACACACACCCATGAATGAATTTCATGCACCGGGCCTCTCGTATATTACACACAAAAAAAAAACACCCAAAAACCTGGCTTCTTGCCCCACTGGTGTGGCTCAGTGGTTGAGCCTCGACCTATGAAACAGGAGGTCACCGTTCCACTCCCGCTCGACCCCCAGCAGGGGGCGTGCAGGAGGCATCCGATCCATGATCCTCTCTCTCCTCATGGATGTTTTTTTTTTTTCCTCTTTCTCTCTCTCCCTTCCTCTCTCTCTCAAATCAATAATAATTTTAAAAATACATCTTTTTTTTTTTAAAAAAAAAAAAACCCACTTGATTCTGCACCTCTGGGTGGGACAATTATGGGGCATCGGCTTGGCGCCGTGGCCGGCAAACCGCGGCCTGCGAGCCCCAGGCGGCTCTCTGGGCCCTGGAGGGTGGCTCTTCCACAAAACACCACGGCCCCGGGCGCGTCTGTGTTGAAGACGCGGCGTTCGAAGACGTCTACGTTTAAAACATTTCTCCAAAGAAATGTCCATCGTGGTGCTGCTGATGTTTGGCTCTGTGGACGCATGAGTTTGCCGAGAATCAGGCTTCGAAGAAAAAAAGGAAAAAAATAAAAAAAGAAGAGAAAGAGGGTTATGGACCCGCCAACGCCTTGTTGGTAAGCAGACCGGCCGACCCCCCCCCCTCCCCCTTTCCCCGCCGCCGAGCCCCCCACCTGCCGAGCTCAACGCGAAGGAAATTAAGCAAGTCTCTGACCCAGCACCCAACAATTCATAAATTCATTAGATTAAAAAAAAACACACACACAAGAAAAAAAGAAAAAAATACACACACACAAAACCCACTCAGCCTTTACAATTCCTTTAATAGCTTTCCCTGTACCTGCCCGACCCAAGACTCCAGTTCATTAAGACACGTCCCCCCCCAATTCCAACCCCCCCCCCAATCCCCCCTGCTCTAAATTAGAGAAATTTTAATGACTCCTCTCCCTTATTGCTTCCAGATGCGGGTAGAAATCTTCCTTTACAAATGGAAATGAGATCCCAAAATTAACCGCAAACGAGGCCAGGCCACGAAACATGTGTTTCGGCCCAGGTTTTTTTTGGGGGGGGCGGAGGGGGGAAGAGGGAGGGGGGGTTTGCATGCCCGCCTGCCTCCTCGAATTATTGTCCACCCCGACATCCATTGCCCAGACCCTTGGACGGGGGGGACGAACGGCCTTTGAAACTTGGCTCTCTCTCTCTCTCTCCTCTCTTGTTAAATGTCTTTTGGGGGTGCTGTGTGTGTGTGTGGGGGGGGGGTTGTTGTTGGAAAATGAGGCTCCAGAGAGAGAGAGAGAGAGAGAGAGAGAGAGAGAGAGAGAGAGGGAAAAAAAATCCCCAACAACACATAATATTAAACACCTGGCTAGCCAATGCCCACATCCCCACCCCCCCCAGCCCCCCAGAGACCCCCAAGCTGCCGTGTTTGAGAGTTTGACCTTCGCCCTTCGGCCCTCTGATTCCCGGGCCGAGTTCAGACGGGGAGAGCGGAGCTGACGGAAAACATCTGCTGGGCCAGGCGACCTTTTCGGGGGGCCGGACCTGGAGGCACCAGGCAGCTGGGCTCATACAGGTGTTTCCTCCACCCCCCCACCCCAGGAATTAGGAGGCACCCTGCACCCCGCTCAGAGAGGGACCTCGGGGCTCGGCAAGAGCCGGGTTCGGGGGGAGACGAGGGATGGCTTTGGGCCTCTGGGGACGGACGGACGGACGGATGGACGGACGCCGTCTCCGAGGCCAGGAACGAGCCCGCGGGGGGGGAAAAAAGGGGTGAGGGGAGCCCTGGCCGGTGTGGCTCAGTGGATAGAGCGTCGGCCTGCGGACCGAAGGGTCCCGGGTTCGATTCCCGGTCAAGGGCACGTGCCTCGGTCGCAGGCCCTGGCCCTGGTCGGGGGCAAGTACAGGAGGCAACCCATCGACGTGTCTCTCTCTCTCTCTCTGTCTTTCCTTCTCTCTTTCCCTCTCTCTAAGAGTCCATGGAAAAATATCCTCGGGTGAAGATTTTAAAAAATGAAAATAAAAAAAAGTAGCCCTGGCCCGTGTGGCTCAGTGGATAGAGCGTCGGCCTGTGGACCGAAGGGTCCCGGGTTTTTTTGTTTGTTTGTTTGTTTTTTATATTTTTATTGATTTTTTTTACAGAGAGGAAGGGAGAGGGACAGAGAGCCAGAAACATCAATGAGAGAGAAACATCGACCAGCTGCCTCCTGCACACCCCCCTACCGGGGATGTGCCCGCAACCAAGGTACATGCCCTTGACCGGAATCGAACCCGGGACCTTTCAGTCCGCAGACCGACGCTCTATCCACTGAGCCACACCGGTTTCGGCAGGGTCCCGGGTTTGATTCCCGGTCAAGGGCACATGCCTGGGGTTGTGGGCTCCATCCATGTGCCCTTGACCGGGAATCGAACCCGGGACCTCCTGGTTCCTAGGCCGACGCTTAACCCCTGAGCCATGCCAGGCGGGCATTGCCGCGTGATTCGGGGGGTGGGGAAAAAAAAGAGTAAGAAAAAGACAGAAAGAGGAATTACGGCCACGGCTCAGACACCCCCCCATGTGAAATCCATGCGTGTGCCTGGGCCTGTGACACCCGACCAAACCTACCCAAACCCCGGATACTAGGAGACAGTGCCCACGTTAGAGGCCTGCTCAAACCTGAGACTCATGAATGCCACCTGATTCTTGGGGTGAAAAAAAAATAAAATAAAAGACAGAAGGAGGGATGAAGGCTCGCTCAGACCCCAGCCACCTCCCTTCGTACTCCCCCCACACCCCCGTCGCCCCAGGCCCTGTTTTGGTTTCCGATAGACACCCTGTGAAATCCATGCGCGCGCGGGCCTCTGAGCCGTGGCCAAATCTATCCAAATCCCGCATACTGAGGAGGCCTTCACCCCCCCCCCCCCCGCCTCCCGTCTTTCCGGGGGAGGGGGAAGATTTAAACAATTTGCCACCGATTTCCGAGATGACTGAGGGGGGGCAACGGGAGGAACAGGGACTCTGTGGCTGCCCCCCAGCCCGACCCTGGCGGTGTGTGCGCGCGCGGGAGACAGCGCCCACGCCAGAGGCCCGCTCTGACCTGAGACTCATGAATGCCACCTGATTCTTGGGGTGAAATAAAAAAGACAGAAAGAGGGATTAAGGGCTCGCTCAGACCCCAGCCACAACCCTTCCCCGACCCCCTCCAGGGCCCTGCGTTCCGGTCCCGGCGGACAGCCCCAGGTGGAATCCATGCGCGCACCCAGGCCTGGGAGCCGTGCCCAAATCCTATCCAAACCCTGGATAATAAGGAGATTGAAACAATTTGCCAGCGATTTCCGAGATGACTGAGGGGGACAACGGGAGGAACAGGGGCTCTGTGGCTGCCCCCCCAGCCCGACCCTGGCGGTGTGCGCGCGCGCGCGCGCGCGCAAGGAGACGGCGCGGAGAAGAGGCGGAGGCGCAGCCGCCCGCGCCCGGACTGGCGGGTCCTCATCAGCTTGCATCAGGCACCCCGCGCTGATGCCCTGCCAGACTCCATCTGGCCGCCCCGCCGCTGACGGCCGCCCGTCAGTCCCACTTAGGAGGGCGCGTGTCAAGGTGTCACGGAGTTTTAAGGCCGGGGATTTGGGAGACAAATCTTCCCCAAGTGTCTCCCTCCCCGCAGCCGCCACCAGGGTCGCGCGCGCGCGCGCGCACGCCCCGCCCCGAATGTCCTCAATCCTCAGGAGTAACGGGATGTTGTGCGCACAGGCTGGTGCGTAAATTGGAGAGGTGTGTGTGTGTGCGCGCGCGCGCGCGTTTTTTAATATGATGTCCCTCTGGGAGCCACAAAGGACGATGGTTGGCATCGCTCGCTGGCTGCCTCGCGGCCTCTCGGAGCGACGTTCCAGGCGTTTCTACGGGCGCAGGAACAATTAAATGGCACGGTGGCTAAGGAAGGCGCGCACGTCAGTCACCTTGCGAGGGGGCATCTATTTTGGGGGCGGGGAGGCTCTCCGGCCTGGCTGCTGGCGGGGCCGGGCACCCGTCCTTGGAGACGGAAGGCAGGCGGGCGAGCCCTGGCCAAGGGGTTCGGTTCCAGGCGCCCTGGGGATGGATGGCAGGGGGAGCCCGGGACCGCGGAGGGGTCCAGAGTCCCAGAATGCAGCCGGGGAGGCGCTGTGGGG
Source organism: Cnephaeus nilssonii (assembly GCF_951640355.1). NCBI lineage: Eukaryota > Metazoa > Chordata > Mammalia > Chiroptera > Vespertilionidae > Cnephaeus > Cnephaeus nilssonii. The sequence goes on along the minus strand of NC_137096.1, from coordinate 159,624 downwards.
TGGCCCCGGCGCACGGATTTCTTTGCACCTGCGGCTGGGCCTCAGGGGGAGGTGGGGAGAGAGACGCGCATGGCCAGGCCACCTGACTAGGTCCCTGCAGAGAAGTTTTATTGGTTTGTTCTCTAAATGTTTATCAATGGATTTAGAGAGAGAGAGAGAGAGAGAGAGAGAGAGAGAGAGAGAAACATTGATTTGTTGTTCGACTTATTTCTGCATTCATTGGGTGCCTCATGTATGCATTCATTGGGTGCCTTTTGTATGCATTCATTGGATGCCTCATGTATGCATTCATTGGGTGCCTTTTGTATGCATTCATTGCTTGCTTCTTGTATGCACTCATTGGTTGCCTCTTGTATGCATTCATTGGATGCCTCTTGTATGCATTCATTGGTTGCCTCATGTATGCATTCATTGTTTGCTTCTTGTATGCACTCATTGGTTGCCTCTTGTATGCATTCATTGGATGCCTCTTGTATGCATTCATTGGTTGCCTCTTGTATGCATTCATTGCTTGCTTCTTGTATGCACTCATTGGGTGCCTCTTGTATGCATTCATTGGGTGCCTTTTGTATGCATTCATTGCTTGTCTGATGTATGCATTCATTGGATGCCTCTTGTATGCATTCATTAGATGCCTCATGTATGCATTCATTGGATGCCTCATGTATGCATTCATTGTTTGCTTCTTGTATGCACTCATTGGTTGCCTCTTGTATGCATTCATTGGGTGCCTCTTGTATGCATTCATTGGTTGCCTCTTGTATGCATTCATTGGGTGCCTCTTGTATGCACTCATTGGGTGCCTCTTGTATGCACTCATTGGGTGCCTCTTGTATGCATTCATTGGTTGCCTCTTGTATGCATTCATTGGGTGCCTCTTGTATGCACTCATTGGGTGCCTCTTGTATGCATTCATTGTTTGCTTCTTGTATGCACTCATTGGTTGCCTCTTGTATGCATTCATTGGGTGCCTCTTGTATGCATTCATTGGGTGCCTCTTGTATGCACTCATTGGGTGCCTCTTGTATGCATTCATTGCTTGCTTCTTGTATGCACTCATTGGGTGCCTCATGTATGCATTCATTGTCTGATGTATGCACTCATTGGATGCCTCATGTATGCATTCATTGGGTGCCTCATGTATGCATTCATTGGGTGCCTCGGGAATGGCCGCCCGTGGCGAGCGAGCAGACAGCAGGGCCTGCGGTGGCGTCCAACAGGCAGGTCCTCAGAGAGCAGAGAACCATGGGAAGCAGGCCTAAGCTGTCAGTCGGACATCCCCTGAGGGCTCCCAGGTTGGAGAGGGTGCAGGTCGGTTAGGGGTGATCAGGCTGATCACGCTGGCAATGGAGAGCAGTTAGGGGGCAATTAGGCCAGCAAGGGAGGGCAGTTAGGGGCGATCAGGCAGGCAGGGGAGGGCAGTTAGGGGCGATCAGGCCAGCAGGGGAGGGCAGTTAGGGGCGATCAGGCCGGCAGGGGAGGGCAGTTAGGGGCGATCAGGCCTGCAGGGGAGGGCAGTTAGGGGCAATCAGACCAGCAGGGGAGGGCAGTTAGGGGCGATCAGGCCTGCAGGGGAGGGCAGTTAGGGGCGATCAGGCCGGCAGGGGAGGGCAGTTAGGGGCGACCAGGCCAGCAGGGGAGAGCAGTTAGGGGCGATCAGGCATGCAGGGAAGGGCAGTTGGAGGGGACCCAGGCCGGCAGGGGAGGGCAGTTAGGGGCGATCAGGCTGGCAGGAGAGGACAGTTAGGGGCGATCAGGCCAGCAGGGGAGGGCAGTTAGGGGCGATCAGGCCAGCAGGGGAGGGCAGTTAGGGGCGATCAGGCCTGCAGGGGAGGGCAGTTAGGGGCGATCAGGCCTGCAGGGGAGGGCAGTTAGGGGCGATCAGGCCTGCAGGGGAGGCCAGTTAGGGGCGATCAGGCCTGCAGGGGAGGGCAGTTAGGGGCGATCAGGCCTGCAGGGGAGGGCAGTTAGGGGCGATCAGGCCTGCAGGGGAGGCCAGTTAGGGGCGATCAGGCCTGCAGGGGAGGGCAGTTAGGGGCGATCAGGCCAGAAGGAGGGTGCAGGTCAGGCTGAGGGACCCACCCCTCACCCTGTGCACAAATTTCGTGCACCGGGCCCCTAGTGTATATATATAAATGATGCCATGTTCGGTGGAAGAGTAGTGACCTAGGAACCAGGAGGGCATCCCTCTAACCCAGTGGTCGGCTAACTCATCGGTCCACAGAGCCAAACATCAACAGGACAACGATTGACATTTCCTTGAAGAGCTGAATTTTTTAAACGTAAGCGTCTTCGAACGCCACGTCTTCAACACAGACTCGCCCAGGCCGTGGTGTTTTGTGGAAGAGCCACACACCAGGGGCCCGAGAGCCGCCTGTGGCTCGCGCGCCGCGGTTTGCCGACCACGGGTCTGTACCTTTGCTCACCGTAGACGACCACCAAGGAAGGTTTGTGGGGATTCCTGCGGCCGGGAGCCGCGTGGGACGTTCACAGGTGAGCATCGAGGGACCCAACCGTGGCCGCCCTCAGTCCCAATAAGAACCCTTCCTTCCTCGTCGAATAAAATCTCAAAGAAACGCATACACCCTTTATTTTCATTTTTTTCATTTAAAAAAATATTTTATTGATTTTTTTTACAGAGAGGAAGGGAGAGGGAGAGAGAGTCAGAAACATCGATGAGAGAGAAACATCCATCAGCTGCCTCCTGCCCGCCCCCTACTGGGGATGTGCCCGCAACCAAGGTCCATGCCCTTGACCGGGAATCGAACCCGGGACCCTTCAGTCTGCAGGCCGACGCTCTACCCACTGAGCCAAACAGGTCAGGGCTCTTTTTTTCATTTTAAAATATATTTTTAATTTTTTTTTAAATTTTTATTTATTTATTTGTATTGGTTTCAGAGAGGAAGGGAGAGAGAGAGAGAGAGAAACATCCATGAGGAGAGAGAATCATGGACCGGCTGCCTCCTGCACGCCCCCTACTGGGGATCGAGCCCACAACCCGGGCATGTGCCCTTGACCGGGAATCGAACCCGGGACCCTCCTGTCTGCAGGTGGATGCTAACCACTTAGCCACACCAGCTCAGCTTAAGTATATATATATTTAAAAATATATATATATATTATTGGTTTTTTACAGAGAGGAAGGGAGAGGGATAGAGAGTCAGAAACATCGATGATGAGAGAGAAACATCCACCAGCTGCCTCCTGCACGCCCCCCTCTGGGGATGTGCCCGCAACCAAGGTCCATGCCCTTGACCGGGAATCGAACCCGGGACCCTTCCGTCCGCAGGCCGACGCTCTATCCACTGAGCCACACCGGTTACGGCACGATCCTTATGACTTTAAATTTAAAAAAAAGAAAAGAAAAGAAGCCGTTCCAAATCCTTTCACGCCGACGACTATCAATCACGTCCCGTTCACGATACGGAAGCTGACACATTGGGGTGACCCGTATTCCCCCTTAAAAAAAAAAAAAAAAAAGCAATTCTTGTTCCAATCGCGGGAGAGACATTCGTGGGAAGGAGACTAGGCCAGACGTTGAAAAAAATATATCTCTGCACGTTGGAGGAGGGAAAAAAAATATATTATAGAAATCGAGGGCCGTCCATTGGGCAATTACCCGATTTTTCAAAAAGAAAAAAGGAAAAAAATTGTTTTTAAGGAGCCATTCGCCGCGAGCCGATTATGTAAAGTACGTGGGCGAGGCAGCGTGGCGACCTACTTTCCTCGTCCATTAAAGCGCCGGAGAGGTGACCTGAATGCAACAGAATTCCGAGCTGCTTCTCCTCTCGTTCCGCGTTGTTTACCCAGCGACGGGGACACGCAGAACGAAACGCTCAACGCTGATAAACCCACCCAGAAATCGGTGCTGAAATGCTTGGGATTTTTTTTAAAAAAATTTTTAAATAGATTTTATTTATTGATTTCAGAGAGAGGAAGGGAGACAGAGAGAGAGAGAGAGAGAGAGAGAAACATCCATGAGGAGAGAGAATCACGGATCGGCTGCCTCCTGCACGCCCCCCACTGGGGATGTGCCCGCAACCCGGGCCTGTGCCCTTGGCCGGAATCGAACCCGGGACCCTTCTGTCCGCAGGCCGACGCTCTACCCACTGAGCCACATCGGTCAGGGCCCAAGCCATCTTTTTAAAAAAATTATATATATTTTATTGATTTTTCACAGAGAGGAAGGGAGAGGGAGAGAGAGTCAGAAACATCGATGAGAGAGAAACATCCATCAGCTGCCTCCTGCACACCCCCCACTGGGGATGTGCCCGCAACCAAGGTCCATGCCCTCGACCAGGAATTGAACCCGGGACCCTTCCGTCCGCAGGCCGACGCTCTACCCACTGAGCCACATCGGTCAGGGCCCAAGCCATCTTTTTTAAAAATGACTTTTATAATGTGATGTACTAAACATGATATGTTTATTGTAGTATGATTACGTTTTTACACTATTATTATACATTTCAGGTTATTCCTAGAATTTTTTAATCTCACCATTACATTATTTTCTTAAAATATATTTTTATTGATTTCAGAGAGGAAGGGAGAGGGAGAGAGAGATAGAAACATCCATGAGGAGAGAGAATCATGAACCGGCTGCCTCCTGCACGCCCCCTACTGGGGATCAAGCCTGCAACCCGGGCCTGTGCCCTTGACCGGAATCGAACCCAGGACCCTTCCGTCCGCAGGCTGAGGCTCTATCCACTGAGCCACACCAGCCAGGGCCCAAGTCATCTTTTTAAAAAAATTATATATATTTTATTGATTTTTCACAGAGAGGAAGGGAGAGGGCTAGAGAGTCAGAAACATCGATGAGAGAGAAACATCCATCAGCTGCCTCCTGCACGCCCCCCACTGGGGATGTGCCCGCAACCAAGGTCCATGCCCTTGACCTGGAATCGAACCCGGGACCCTTCAGTCCGCAGGCTGATGCTCTATCCACTGAGCCACGCCTGCTAGGGCTGTAATGTGTTTTTATTATTATTATTATTATTATTATAGTAATGTGTTATTATTATTATTATTATTATTATTATTATTATTATTATTCCTGAATTCCATCGAGCAAATTCATTTATTTCCCGGGAACAGCAGACCCATGAGCTGGGCTGGGCCAGGCGGGGGATGGTGACGGGGACCCCATGTGGCTGGATTCCCTTAGGGACCTGCCCGCCAGCCCCTCTGGGTCCCCATCTCATCAAGTCACCCAGAAAAAAAGAAAGAAAAAGGACAGAAAGGAAGGAAGACAGAGGGAGGAGGGACAGGTGGTCATTAGGCAGCTGCTGTCTGCACCCTGACGGCCGGCCCGGCTCACGGCTAACGAGGTCCTGTCAGGTCCGGGCGGGGGGGAGAGCCGTGGGCCGCAGGCTCTGTCCACCTGTGATCCGTGTCCGTGTCTGCGGTCACGGGCTGCACGTCAACGAGCAGCTCACACAGGACGGGGCGCCGGACACCGCCGGGCAGATGACACGGGAGCTGGGGGGTGCCGATCACAGGCCTCCTGGGCCGACAGGGGACGTGAGCTGACAGGGAGAAAAGAGAGAGAAAAGAGAGAGAGAGAGAGAGAGAGAGAGAGAGAGACACGAAAATGAGATGGTGGGTGGGCACCGAGGGCCGGTCATCGGCTGAGAGCTGTCAGCAGAGACGAGAGGAGGGAGCTGGCTCGGCCGGCCAGTGTGGCTCAGTGGTGAGCGTCGACCTAGGAACCAGGAGGTCATGGGTTCGATTCCCAGGTCAAGGGCACAGGCCCGGGTTGCCTCTATCTATCATCTATCAATCATCTGTCTATCTGTCTATCTATCATCTATTGTCTATCTATATCTAATCTATTTTTCATCTATATATTATCTATCTCTATCAATCATCTATCATCTATCTAATCCATCATGTATCTATCTATCAATCATCTATCTAATGTATTTATCATCTATCATCTACCTATCTCTATCAATCATCTATCTAGCATATATCTATCTAATCTATTTATCTATCTCTATCCATTATCTATCTTTCATTTATCATCTAGCTATATATTCTATCATCTATCTATCTATCTACCTAATCTATTTATCATCTATCTATCTATCTATCTATCTATCATCTACCTATCTCAATCATCTATCATCTATCTATATAATCTATTTATCTTCTCTATCTCTATCTATCCATCTATCTATCTATCTATCTATCTATCTATCTATCTATCTATGTATCTATCTATCTATCTATCTATCTATCTATCCATCTATTCATCTATCTATCTATCTATCTATCTATCTATCTATCTATCTATCTACCTAATCTATTTATCATCTATCTATCTATCTATCTATCTATCATCTACCTATCTCTATCAATCATCTATCATCTATCTATATAATCTATTTATCATCTCTATCTCTATCCATCTATCTATCCATCTATCCATCTATCTATTCATCCATCTATCTATCATCTATCTATCTTCATCATCATCAATCAGCTCTCCTGAAACATCAGCGAAGATTGCACCCCAAACCCCAGAATCCAGCCCCCAGGCCACAGCCCCCCTGCCTGCCCGCCCCCCGGGACCCCGCCTCTCACCACCTCCCCTTCTCTCCACCTGAAGCTCCTTCCAACCTTCGCCGCCGCG
>NC_137096.1:130490-142990 GCF_951640355.1 Cnephaeus nilssonii | reverse complement strand
GGGACCAGGCCTGCAGGGGGGGCAGTTGGGGGGGACCAGGCCTGCAGGGGAGGGCAGTTGGGAGGGACCAGGCCTGCAGGGGAGGGCAGTTGGGGGGGACCAGGCCTGCAGGGGAGACCAGTTGGGGGGGACCAGGCCTGCAGGGGAGGGCAGTTGGGGGGGGACCAGGCCTGCAGGGGAGGGCAGTTGGGAGGGACCAGGCCTGCAGGGGAGGGCAGTTGCGGGGGACCAGGCCTGCAGGGGAGGGGAGTTGGGGGGGACCAGGCCTGCAGGGGAGGGCAGTTAGGGGGGACCAGGCCTGCAGGGGAGGGCAGTTGGGGGCGACCAGGCCTGCAGGGGAGGGCAGTTGGGGGGAACCAGGCCTGGAGGGGAGGGCAGTTGGGGGCGACCAGGCCTGCAGGGGAGGGCAGTTAGGGGCAATTGGGCTGGCAGGGGAGCAGTTAGACATCAATCAGGCTGGCAGCGGAGTGGTTAGGGGCAATCAGGCAGGCAGGCAGGCGAGGGGTTGGGAGCCAGCAGTCCTGGATTGTGAGAGGGATCGGGCCTAAACGGGCAGTCGGACATCCCCCGAGGGGTCCCAGATGGGAGAGGGTGCAGGCCGGGCTGAGGGACACCCCCCCCCCCCCGACCGTGCACGAATTCCGGCCTCTGGTCTAAACCCAGCGAGAGGCACTAATCGTTTATTTCCAAAGTTCATTCCTTGCCCTGGACGGGGTGGCCCAGGCCTGCAGGGCGTCGTGCGCGCATCGCCCCAAAGCACCAAGGTTGTGGGTGCGATCACCGGTCGGGGCTCGTCCAAGCATCAACCAGCAAATGCATCCGTTAAGTCGAACAACAAATCCCTCTCTCTGTCTCTCTCTCCGTCTCTCTCTCTCTCTCTGTCTCTCTCTGTCTCTCTCTCAAATCAGCAAATAAAACAATATTTTTTAAGTTCGTTTTTCTCCCCCCTCCTCACCCCGATTTCCACCACCAGCCCATCCTCGGAGTCCACTTGAGTGGAACTCGGAAAATGTCGAGGAGACAATTGCAGCCAGATGTGGGGGGGGGGGGAGGGAAGGAGGGGGGAGGGGGGTCCCCTGTGAAATTTAACTTAATGGCCAGCGTCACCCTGGACACGTTCCCCTCGACCCCCGGGGGCGGGACCTGGGCCGGAGACCGAGATGCAAACGAGAGCTCAGAGAAGGTTAACGGGCGCCCAGCCCTCCCCCCCTCCCCCTGCCCCCCCAAAACGTTCACACACGTCCCCCCAAAAGGAAAGGCGATTCATACAGGTCTCCATTCATCCCGTGGGCGTCCCTGATTCAAACCACCTTGCCAGGGGCTCACGTTTTTACATTCCTTCCCTCCCCCACCCCCCACCTCCCCCTCCTCCTCCCCCGTCACCCCCCACCCCCCCCCCCCCATTCTGCTCGCCATCTGAGCCAGTTCATCCTCCCACGTGGGGTCCAGCGCTGGCGTCGGGCTCCGAAAACACATGCTCGTAAAAGCGCAAAGAACAATGCGGGAACCCGGAGACCAAAAAAAATAAAATATAAAATGAAATAAAATAAAATAAAAATAAAATAAATAAATAAATAAAATAAAATAAAATAAAATAAAATAAAATAAAATAAAATAAAAATAAAAATAATAAAAAAAAATAAAAAAAATAAAATAAAATAAAATAAAATATAAAATAAAATAAAATAAAATAAAATAAATAAAATAAATAAAAAATAAAATAAATAAAATAAATAAAACAAAACAAAATAAAATAAATAAAATAAAATAATATAAATAAAATAAAATAAACAAAAAATAAAATAAATAAAATAAATAAAACAAAACAAAATAAAGTAAAATAAAATAAATAAAATAAAATAAATAATATAATATAAATAAAATAAAATAAATAAAATAATATAAACAAAACAAAACAAAATAAGTAAAATAATATAAATAAATAAATAAATAAAATTAAATTAAATAAATAAAATAATATAAATAAAATAATATAAATAAAATAAATAAAACAAAACAAAATAAAATAAATTAAAAATAAAATACATTTTTAAAACCATTGTTTCTATCTCCCTCTCCCTTCCTCTCTGAAACTAATAAAAATTTATTTTAAAAAATAAAAATAAAAAATACTTTTAAAACCAGTGTTTCTATCTCCCTCTCCCTTCCTCTCTGAAACCCATAAAAATATATTTAAAAAATAAAAATAAAATATATTTTTAAAAACATTGTTTCTATCTCACTCTCCCTTCCTCCCTGAAATCCATAAAAATATATTTAAAAAACAAAAATAAAATACATTTTTAAAACCAGTGTTTCTATCTCCCTCTCCCTTCCTCTCTGAAATCCATAAAAATACATTTAAAAAATAAAAATAAAATATATTTTTAAAACCATTGTTTCTATCTCCCTCTCCCTCTCTGAAATCAATAAAAATATATTTAAAAAATAAAAATAAAATACATTTTTAAAGACACTGTTTCTCTCTCCCTCTCCCTTCCTCCCTGAAACCCATAAAAATATATATTTTTTAAAAAGATGTTCTATCCCTCCCTCTCTCCCTTCCTCTCTCTGCAATCCATAAAAGCATTTTATTTTATTTTTTTTTTAAAAAAAGAGAGAGAGAGACAGAAAGAAGGGACAATTGTTCTGACAGACGTGCGGAGGGGGCGGGCGAGCAGGAGGGGGCGGGCGGGGAGAGAGCTTGGTTTCAGGGGGGGCTGGGGGGGCCCCCCAGACACACCCCCTCCCCCGTCACCTCCCCCAAGAGTCATTCGAGCTGGATTTCCCTCAAATCCCACCCTTTTCCCTGCCCCCCCCCCCGCCCCCGAGGGCGGTCTTAGTGGGATCCCCGTGTTGAAAAGCCGGCTCCTTAACCCCGTGTTCAATGAAGGGCGTTTCAGCACGGCGTGTCTGCAGACGGGCGTTTCAACACCAGGCTCTTAGGGAACCCCAGAGGGTGTGTGTGGGGGGGGGAACCCACAAATCCGAGAAAGCCCTACCCTCAGCCCTGAGCCCACAGACGCCCGAAACCTAATCGGTTCAGGGGAAACGCTTCGTGCCTCAACGCTGGTGCGACGGTAAAAAACCACAGGCCAGAAAAAAATATATATATATATTTAAAATATATATATATATATATATATATATATATATATATATATATATATGTAGCCCCGGCCGGTGTGGCTCAGTGGATAGAGCGTCGGCCTGCGGACTGAAGGGTCCCGGGTTCGATTCCTGTCAAGGGCATGGACCTTGGTGGCGGGCACATCCCCAGGTGGGGGGCGTGCAGGAGGCGGCTGATGGGTGTTTCTTTCTCATCATCGATGTTTCTGACTCTCCCTCTCCCTTCCTCTCTGTAAAAAATCAATAAAATATATATTTAAAAATAAATAAATAAAAGCAATGGGGGAAAAACCATAGGTCCTCGGCGTGAGGATTAAAACGCCGTCGTCATCACCATCATCATCATCATCATTCAGTACGGACACAGACGGGATACGGCGAGAGCCCCTTACGCCGAAGGCCGGCCGGCCGGCCGGCCTCGTGGTGTTAATTCGTACGATCGGCCGGGAAGGTCCGATGGGGAGGGCGGGCGTCAGCGTCCCCGCGTGACAGCGTGATTTATGGTGATTCACGGCGGGCGGCGAGCTCTCTGGGGGGGGGAGCGAGCAAGCGAGCGGGGAGGGGCGTGAAGGGCTTTTCGATTTTATGATAATGGGTCTTCGGGAAAAGCCGTGGGTCGTAAAATGGTGATCTCGGACTCCAAGGGGCATTAACTCCTTCGGGGATGGAGGCCTGGGGACTTCATGGACGTTTCTTCAAGGTGGTTTGAGCTCCGAAAATTATGTTCAACCGGCTGCCCGGTGCACGAAATCCGTGCACGGAAAGAGGGTGAAGGGTCCCTCAGCCCGGCCTGCCTGCACCCTCTCGCAATCCGGGGACCCCTCGGGGGATGTCTGACTGCCACTGGGCGAGACCCAGACCCAGACCCGGCCGGCCCCGCCACCCGTTAAGCCCCGCCCACAGCGTGAGGGCGTCACGACCATTAGCCTATTAGCTCTTTATTCTATAGGACTGGAGGCCCGGTGCATAAAATTTGGGGTTCGGGGGGGGAGGTGTCCCTCAGCCCGGCTGGCACCCTCTCCAATCCGGGACCCCTCGGGGGATGTCCAACTGCTGGTGTGGGCCCGATCCCATAAACCGGCCGTTGGACGGACATCCCTCTCGCCATCCGGGACCCCTGGCTCCTAACCGCTCACCTGCCTGCCTGCCTGATCGCCCCAAACCGCTCTGCCTGCTGGCCTGATCGCCACCAACTGCCCACCCCTGCAGGCCTGATCACCCCCAATTGCCCCCTGCTGGCCTGATCACCCCCAACTGCCCCCCCTGCAGGCCTGATTGCCCCCAACTGCCCCCCCTGCAGGCCTGATCGCCCCCAACTGCCCTCCCCTGCCGGCCTGATCGCCCCCAACTGCCCTCCCCTGCAGGCCTGATCACCCCCAACTGCCCCCTGCTGGCCTGATCACCCCCAACTGCCCCCTGCTGGCCTGATCACCCCCAACTGCCCTCCCCTGCAGGCCTGATCACCCCCAACTGCCCTCCCCTGCAGGCCTGGTCATCCCAACTGCCTTCCCCTGCAGGCCTGATCACCCCCAACTGCCCTCCCCTGCAGGCCTGATCACCCCCAACTGCCCTCCCCTGCAGGCCTGATCACCCCAACTGCCCCCCCCCTGCTGGCCTGCTCGCCCCTAACCGCCTCTGCCTCGGCCCCACCACCATGGCTCTGTCCGGAAGGACGTCCGGAAGGTCTCCCGGTCTAATTAGCATATCACCCTTTTATTCGTATAGATGGTGACGATAGCCTGGGGCTGTGCACACACAGTGATCTTCAAAGTAAACCTCTCGCTGAAAACATGGGGGGCAGGTGTTACATTTTCATTAAAAAGAAAAAAAAATTATCCAATGAGCCCGGGCCAGGGTGGCTCAGGTGGTTGTGGGCTCCATCCCCAGTCGGGGGCGTGCAGGAGGCAGCCGGTCCATGATTCTCTCTCCTCATGGATGCTTCTCTCTCTCTCTCCCTCTTCCTTCCTACTTGCTATCAATGAAAATATATATTTAAAAAAATAAATAAAAATGTAGGCAGGGTTGGGGGGGTGGGGGGGGGACCTGAGGGTCATCTGGGATTTTGCGGATTTATGTCCCCGCTTTGTAGTCGGGCGGGTGGGCGGGGAGGGGGGGGGTACCCCGGACCCCCCGCCCCCCCCCCCTTTTCCTAATGGCCGCTGGCATGTGTTGTAAATCTGTCTGCTATTCAATGCCTCTTGCTGGGCCACGACCTTCAATTTCCTCTCCCCCCCCCCCCCCCCCCGCAGGCTCCGGCCCCCGGCCCCGCCAGAGTGTTGACATCAAATGAAACATGTTTGCACCCCCTGGACCCCCGCCCCCTCCACCCCCACACCCCCCCTCCACCCCCACACCCCCCTCTCCGCTCCCATGCCCAGCCAATCCTTTCATTTGCTTGCAAGGAATTTTTAATATTCGGGGCCATACCCTCCTCTGCATGAGGTCATCGGGGGAGCTAATTGGAATCGTGGTCCGGGGCGTGCGGGGGTGGGGGGTGGGGTTGGTAAGAATGGGGAGGAAAGAGCGGGGGGCTGTTGCTTGGCTGCCTGGCAGCTGGCTGCACCCCCCACGGGCCTGGCCTTGGACGGCGAGGCCTTAATTCCGTCACGGCTCATCTGGTTTTATGCACTCTTTTGTGGCGAGTTCACAAATTTATGTGGAGACGGGCACGGGGGGGGGGCCTGGGCGAGTTTGCGCTCTCACACGCTCTCTCTCTCTCTCTCTCTCTCTCCGTGTGTGGGGACACCCCCCGTCTGGTCTCGTCACCCCTCTATCCACGCCCCGGTCTCAGCCAGAACCTGCAGCCGCCACCCCAGGCCTGGGCTTGAGTGGAGGGAACCTGTTGCCGGGAATGGATACAATGTATCAAGGAGAAAGGATACAATGTATCAAGGAAAATGGATACAATGCATCGAGGAGAATGGATACAATGCATCGAGGAGAATGGATACAATGTATCGAGGAGAACGGATACAGTGTATCAAGAACAGACACGATGTATCGAGGAGAATGGATACAATGTATCCAAGAGAATGGATACGATGTATTAATGAGAATGGAGACAATGTATCCAGGAGAATGTGTGCGATGTATCGAGGAGAATGGATACAATTTATCAAGGAGAATGGATACAATGTATCCAGGAGAATGGATACAATGTATCGAGGAGAATGGATACAATGTATCGAGGAGAATGGATACAACGCATCGATGAGAATGAATGCGATGTATCAGTGAGAATGGATACAATGTATCTATGAGGAAACGGATACAATGTATCAAGGAGAAATGGATGCAATGTATCGAGGAGAATGGACATGAATGCACCGAGGAGAATGGATACAGTGTATGGAGGAGAATGGATACAATGTATCGACGAGAATGGATACAATGCATTAATGAGAATGGAGACAATGTATCAAGGAGAATGGATGCAACGCATCAATGAGAATGAATGCGATGTATCAGTGAGAATGGATACGATGTATCTATGAGGAAACTGATACAATGTATCAAGGAGAATGGATGCAATGTGTCGAGGAGAATGGACATGAATGCGTCGAGGAGAATGGATACATTGTATGAAGGAGAATGGATACAATGTATCGACGAGAATGGATACAACGTATCCAGGAGAATGGATTTAAATGTGTCTAGGAGAATGGATACAATGTATCCAGGAGAACGGATACAATGTATCAAGGAGAGAAGGATACAATGTATCGAGGAGAATGGATACAATGTATCGACGTTCTGAGCTTGGGGAGGAGACAAAGTTGTCACTTGCAGGGAGTGTAGGAGCCTCCTGCTGGGAATGGATACAATGCATCAATGAGAATGGATACAATGTCTCCAGGAGAATGTGCGCGATGTATCGAGGAGAATGGATACAATGTATCCAGGAGAATGGATGCAATGCATTAATGAGAATGGAGACAATGTATCAAGGAGAATGGATACAACGCATCGATGAGAATGAATGTGATGTATCAATGAGAATGGAGACAATGTATCAAGGAGAAAGGATACAATGTATCCAGGAGAACGGATGCGATGTATCGAGGAGAATGGATACAATGTATCGAGGAGAATGGAGACAATGTATCAACGTTCTGAGCTCGGGAGGACGCAAAGTTGTCACTTGCAGGGAGTGTAGGAACCTCCTGCTGGGAATGGATACAATGTATCGAGGAGAATGGATGCGATGTATCCAGGAGAATGGATACAATGTATCCAGGAGAATGGATGCGATATATCAAGGAGAATGGACACAATGTATCAGGGAGAATGGATACAATGTATCAGGGAGAATGGATACAATGTATCAAACGAGAACGGATACAGTGTATCAACCTTCTGAGCTTGGATAGGAAACAAAGTTGCCCCTTGCAATGGGGGGATGTTTTGCAGGTGGTTCGTTCTTTGCTGGGGGTGACGGTCAGCCCGGCGGCGGGCAGGGAACCCGTAGGGTCTCGGGGTTTGGGGCAAAGAGCCCATGGAGGGAGGCATGTTTTTGTGGGGTTTTTTTTGTTTGTTTGTTTTTTATCCCGAAAAGCTCTCTGTGGTTTCTCTGATATTCGCGTCTCGCGGGGAGCCGTGTGTGTGTGTGTGTGTGTGTGCGTGTGTGCGTGTGTAAGAGATTTTCCGGTTGTTAATTCTCACCCAGGGATCCTATAAAAATCCTCACCCGAGGATATCTTCCCCCGTTGATTTATAGGGAGAGCAGAAGAGAGAGGGAGAGACGGAGAGAAACATCGATGTGGGAGAGAGAGACACACACATCGATGGGTTGCCCCCCACCCCGCACGCGCCCCGACCAGGGCCTGAGCCCGGGAGGAGCCAGCAACCAAGATACCGGCCCATGACCCGGAATCGAACCCAGGACCCTTCCGGTCACAGGCCGGCGCTCTATCCACTGAGCCACACCGGCCAGGGCAGGAGGGGAAAGGGTTCCCCATTTTGTTTTTTAAAGAGACAATGGAAGGGAGGGGAGAGAGAGAGAGAGAGAGAGAGAGAGAGAGAGAGAGACTGGTGTTCTCCCACACTCGCCCCCCGGGGGTGAGGGCGCACGGAGTGACCGGGAATTGAACCCGGCTCCGGGCGCGCGCGGTAACCACTGAGCCACACGGGCCAGGCGCAGGGTTTGAACTGGCAGCCGCCCCCCCCCCCCCGAGTTCCCGGGGCTCGGGTGGCCCCGACCAGCCCCCGTCGGCCCTGCTCCCCTCAGACAGGGACCCGCCCCGCCCCTCCTGGGACCCCGTTTTTTTGGCGGGAAGGCGGGTGGACGTGGCCGCACCCGCGGAGGGCGGGACCTCGCGGGTCTGTCTGCACGGCCTCTGGGACTTGCTGGCTTTGGGGGGGGGCGCCCTGGCACCCCAGAAGGCCCACGGAGTGTGGGGTTCCCGGCGAGGCCAGAGGGGAACCCCTGCCTCCCGCCATGGGCTCTTTGCCCCAAACCCCCAGATCCTAGGGGTTCCCTGCCCGCCGCTGGGCTGACCGTCACCCCCAGCAAAGAACGAACCACCTGCAAAACATCCCCCCCCCCCATTGCAAGGGGCAACTTTGTTTCCTATGCGTTTCAGAGATCATCATCGTCTGGCCGCTCCGTGTATATTTTTATGGATGTCAGAGAGGAAGGGAGAGGGAGGGAGAGAGAGAGAGAGAAACATCCATGAGGAGAGAGAATCATGGATTGGGATCCAGCCCGGGCGCAACCCGGGCACGTGCCCTCGACCGGGAATCGAACCCGGGACCCTTCCGTCCGCAGGCCGACGCTCTGTCCACTGAGCCACGCCGGGTAGGGCTCATTATAACAATTATTTTTTTTTAAAAAAAAAAGATGAGCTGAAACCGGTGTAGCTCAGTGGATAGAGCATCGGCCTGCAGACTCAAGGGTCCCGGGTTCGATTCCCGGACAAGGGCATGGACCTGGGTTGCGGGCACATCCCCAGTGGGGGGCGTGCAGGAGGCAGCTGATGGATGTTTCTCTCTCATCGATGTTTCTGACTCTCTCTCCCTCTCCCTTCCTCTCTGTAAAAAAATCAATAAAATATATTTTTTTAAAAAGAAATAAATAAAAATAAATTAAAACAAGATGACTTGGGGTCTTGTTTTCTCTGCTCCCATCTCTCTCCTCTCCATCCCCCCTCTCCATCCCCTTCCCCATCTCTCTCTCTCTCTCTCTCTCTCTCTCTCTCTCTCTTCACCCCCTTTTTGGAGAGCGAGGCCCCTAGAACCCCGGATCCACCTCATTCACTTGGGGGGGCGGTTGTTACCCCAGAAAACGCACATTTGCGAGCGCGCACGGGGAGGCGGGGGGGGGGGGGGCGGGGGGCGCGCACCTCCAAGCGCAGCTGCCCACGGGCGCCCACCTGCGCGCCCTCCGCCGCCGCCGGACCCGGGCGATCAGCCCCCGGAGAACCAGAACCGACCCACGTGCTGGGGCGGCGGGCCGGCCCGGGTCACCGGCGGGACACGGGCCGCGCGGGGGTCACGGGTCTGTTTGCAATTACGGCGCCGGCCGGCCCCTCCGGGCGCTCGGGGAGCTGCGCGCCTGACGCGCGTAATTGCGCTCGGAAATGGTTCGCCTGGAACTGGCGGGGGGGCCCCCCGCCCCCCATCTCCCTCCCTCGCCCCTGAGTCACTTCGCCCACATGTTCCCGCGGGGTAGGGGGCGGGGGAGGAGGAGATGGAGGAGGAAAAGGAGGAGGAGGAGGTTGGCTCGGGTCCTTGAAAGCAACCTGCTACATCAGTATCCATATCTACATCGTCATCAATATCGGTATCAATATCTACATCGTCATCAATATCGGTATCAGCATCAGGTGTCGATATATCAGTATCAATATCAGCATCCACCTCAGCATTAGTTACCAATATCAATGTCAGTGTTAACAATATTATCAATATTAGTATCAATATCTACATCGTCATCAATATCAGTATCAATATCAGTATCAATATCTACATCGTCATCAATATCAGTATCAGTATCAATATCAGTATCAATATCTACATTGTCATCAATATCGGTATCAGCATCAGGTATCAATATATCAGTATCAATATCAGTATCAATATCAGCATCCATTTCAGCATTAGTTACCAATATCAATGTCAGTGTTAACGTTATTATCAATATCAGTATCAACATCTACATCGTCATCAATATCAGTACCGGCATCAGGTATCAATGTATCAGTATCAATATCAACATCAATATCAGCACCTATCTCAGCATTACTTACCAATATCAATGTCAGTGTTAACATTATTATCAATATTATCTATATCTACATTGCCATCAATATCAGTATCAGCAATATCATTATACCTACATTGTCATCAATATTAGTATCAGCAATATCATTATCTATATCTACATTGTCATCAATATCAGTATCAGTATCAGTTATCAATATCAGCACCTATCTCAGTATTAGTTACCAATATCAACGTCAGTGTTAACGTTATTACCAATATCGGTATCAATATCTACATCATCATCAATACCGGTATCAGAATCAGTTATCAATATATCAGTATCAACATCAGCATCCAACTCAGCTTTACTTACCGATATCAATGTCAGTGTTAACGTTATTATCAATATCAGGATCAGCATCAATATTGCTATCAGCATCCTATTATTATGCAGTTATCAATATATCAATACCAACATTACTGTCTATACCCACATCAGTATCAAGATCAAATATAAGCATTCGTTATCAACGTCCACGTCACTGATACTGATAAACTAATATTGATAACTACCTTATTATCGATATCCATGTCAGTATCACCATCATTATCCAAATCAACGTCCGTATCGTTACTATCAGCATCCATATTCCTACCAGCATCCAGCCCATATCGGTATCGATATCAGCATCCATCTCGGCACTAGTTACCAATATCAATGTCCGTGTTAGCGTTATCATCAATATCGGTATCAATATCAGCATCCATCTCGGCACTGGTTACAATGGTCAATGTCCGTGTTAACATTATCATCAATATCGGTATCGAGTATCAGCATCCATCTCGGCACTGGTTACCGATGTCAATGTCCGTGTTAGCATTATCATCAATATCGGTATCGATATCAGCATCCATCTCGGCATTCGTTAACAATGTCAATGTCCGTGTTAACGTTATCATCAATATCGGTATCGATATCAGCATCCATCTCGGCACTGGTTACCAATGTCAATGTCCGTGTTAGCATTATCATCAATATCGGTATCAATATCAGCATCCATCTCGGCACTGGTTACCAATGTCAATGTCCGTGTTAACGTTATCATCAATATCAGTATCAATTACCTACATCATCATCAATATCGGTATTAGCGTCAGGTATCAATATATCAGTATCAAAATCAGTAACAACATCCATCTCAGCATTAGTTACCAATATCAATGTCCGTGTTAACATTATCATCAATATCAGTATCAATATCAGCATCCATCTCGGCACTAGTTACCAATGTCAATGTCCGTGTTAACATTATCATCAATATCAGTATCAATATCAGCATCCATCTCGGCACTGGTTACCAATGTCAATGTCCGTGTTACATTATCATCAATATCAGTATCAATATCAGCATCCATCTCGGCACTGGTTACCAAGTCAATGTCCGTGTTAACATTATCATCAATATCAGTATCAATATCAGCATCCATCTCGGCACTGGTTACCGATGTCAATGTCCCGTGTTAACATTATCATCAATATCAGTATCAGCACCAATACCAACAGCATCCATACCAGTATCGGTATTCACGATCAATATCCAGAATCAACGCCGCTATCGGTATCAATATCAGTATTAGGCATCAATATCGCCATCAGCGTCAGCATTAGCATCCGTACCAGACCCTCCACGGGACCCCCGTCCCCACCCGTGACCACACGAGACACAAGACCCACACGTGTGAGGGAACGTTTGTATTACACGGGATTTACATGTTATTTTTTTAAAAATCGGCTTAAATGTTAAAAAATAAAGGCCACCCTCTGAGGGGGTCCCCCTCCTCGTGGAGATGGGGGAGCGAGAAGGAAAGAGAGACGCTCACTCCCCCCCCAAACCAGCCCACGGGCACAGGGACCCCCCCCCCAGCCCCCCGAAAAGCAGCACCTGCATGTCCCACGCCGAGATCCTTATTACACGAGACGCCTCCGGGAAACGGGGGCTCGCGAAGACACGTGACCCGTCAATTGGCCCCGGATGGAACCCGTGAAGGCAGCTCAGACGCGAAGCGTTTCCGTATGTCCCACCGCCACCCATCAGGCTGGGGTTCGGGCTGAAATCGTCAGGGGGGGGGGGGCCCGGATGTCGGGTGCCGGGAAGGAGCCGGAACCC
>NC_137096.1:7500-130290 GCF_951640355.1 Cnephaeus nilssonii | reverse complement strand
GTCCCGATCGGCCGGACCCCAGCAGCAAGCTCACCTACCGGTCAGAGCGTCTGCCCCCTGGTGGTCAGTGCACGTCATCGCGAGCGGTTGAGCGTCCTTAGCATATCATTAGCATATTACACTGTGATTGGTCGAATGGCCGACTGGAAGACCAGACACTTAGCATATTTGGCTTTTATTCTATAGGATATGTTTTTATTGATTTTAGAGAGGGGGGGAGGGAGAGGGAAAGAGAGAGAGAGAAACAAGAGAAACATCCATGAGAAAGAATAATCGATCAGCTGCCTCCTGCACGCCCCCTACTGGTTGGGGATCAAGCCTGCAACCCGGGCATGTGCTCTGGCTGGGAATCGAACCCTGACCTCTTGGTACATAGGTTGATGCTCTATCCACTGAGCCACACCAGTGAGGGCTAATATTAATTTTTTATTGATTTCAGAGAGGAAGGGAGAGGGAGAGAGAGAGAGAGAAACATCCATGATGAGAGAGGATCATGGATCAGCTGCCCCCTGCACGCCCCCGACTGGGGACTGAGCCCGCAACCCGGGCATGTGGTCTCTGTGGTCCTTGGCTCCGGCCGCCCCTGGCAATGGGGGCAGTGGCCGATGGTTCATCTGTCAGCCTCCAAGAATGAATGGAAAAGAGACGCTGGCCCGGCCCGGCCCGCGTGGCTCCGTGGTTGAGCGTCGACCTAGGAACCAGGAGGTCACGGGTTCGATTCCCGGTCAAGGGCACATGCCCGTGTTGCAGGCTCCATCCCCAGTCGGGGGCGTGCAAGAGGCAGCCGGTCCGTGATTCTCTCTCATCATCGATGTTTCTCTCTCTCTCTCTCTCTCTTCCTTCCTCTCTGAAATCAATAAAAATATATTTTAAAAAATATTTCACCAGCCCTAACCGGTGTGGCTCAGTGGATAGAGCATTGGCCTGCGGACGGAAGGGTCCCGGGTTCGATTCCCGGTCAAGGGCATGTACCTTGGTTGCGGGCACATCCCCAGTTGGGGGGCGTGCAGGAGGCAGCTGATGGATGTTTCTCTCTCATCGATGTTTCTCACTCTCTCTCCCTCTCCCTTCCTCTCTGTAAAAAAAAATCAATAAAATATGTTAAAAAAATATATTTCACCAAGGCCACACCTCCCCGAGGCCTGCCTCCTCCCATATCCAACCCCGAACCCAGCATCTTTTTCATGAAATGAACTCGAAAAATTGCTAATTTCCGCTCTGGCTGGTTTGGCTCAGTGGATAGAGCGTCGGCCTGTGGACTGAAGGGTCCCGGGTTCAAGGATGTTTCTCTCTCATCGATGTTTCTAACTCTCTATCCCTCTCCCTTCCTCTCTGTGAAACATCAATAAAATATTTTTTTTTAAAAAAAAAACAATGGAAAAATATCCTCGGGCGAGGAGTAACAAAAAAAAAAAATTTAAACAAAGCTAATTCCCGGCCCCGCCCTCAGCCCGGAATCGCCCCTTTCTTCCTGGAGATGAGATTGTATCGGAGACCCGCACGCCAGTCGGTCGTCGTGTGTCCTTGAACGACCTTGTCTCCATCGCAGCCGCTGTCTGACACGGAGTCGGGGGGCAGACGCTGGCTAACGACACCCCCCCCCCCGCCCAGGCCTCACCTGCTCAGCCCGGCCGCCCGCACCTGACCCCCTTCCGATGCTGACAGACCATCTCCTTCGGCCGGAAGACTCGTCCGGGACCCCCTGACCTGGGAAGTTTGAAGCAAATTGGACGAGCCATGTCTGACTCACAAGGCCTGAAAAATTAATAGCGTTCCGACTTTCTGTGGAAAGTGTCCAAACTTCTCTTCTGCTCGTAACTCGGGGGAAAAAAAAATAGTGGGGAGATGTGGGGGGGTCGGGGAGCCTGGAAAAGAAGCCGCCTCCCCTGCTCGGGGTCCAAGGGGGAGGCTTGTTTTGGGGGTATTTTCGGACGCACAATGTTTTAAGATCACGGCATGTAGAGCCGCCTGGGCGTTCTCCCGTACATGATGGCAATTAGGGTTTCTCGGGACTTGGAGGCAATTCGCCAGCAGGTCTGTCAGATCCGAGTTTATATTCGGCAAAGAATGAATGCCACGGCCCGGCCGGTGTGGCTCAGTGGGTTGAGCGTCGACCTAGGAACCAGGAGGTCACGGTTGGATTCCCGGTCAAGGGCACAGGCCCAGGAGGGGGCGTGCAGGAGGCAGCGGATGCATGATTCACTCTCCTCATGGATGTTTCTCTCTCTCTCCCTCCCTCTCCCTTCCTCTCTGAAATCAATAAAAATGTATTTTAAAAGAAAATATTAGATGTATAAGAATCGGACAATTAAAAGTCAAACTATGTTCATTTTTGAAATGACACGAGAGAATACTTGGGAATCCCTAGAGATTTAAAAAATATGACTAATTCCAACAAGAAAACTATAGCACAGTAGGGTGCAGAAATGAATAGCGTCTATACACACCAATAATAAGCAGTTAGAACATCCAACGTAAGAGAAAATGCCATCTATACTAATAAAAGGGTCATATGCTAATTAGACCGGGAGACCTTCCGGACGTCCTTCCGGACAAAGCCATGGTGGCGGGGCTGAGGCAGAGGCAGTTGGGGGCGATCAGGCCAGCAGGGGGGGCAGTTGGGGGTGAGCAGGCAGGCAGGCAGAGTGGTTAGGGGCGATCAGGCAGGCAGGTGAGCGGTTAGGAGCCAGTGGTCCCAGATTGCGAGTCGAACATCCCCCAAGGGGTCCCAGATTGGAGAGGGTGCAGGCCGGGCTGAGGAGACACACACACACACACACACCCGTGCACGAATTTTGTGCACCGGGCCACTAGTTTACAATAACAGCAAAGGACGTGAAATACTTAGAAATAAACTCCACAGGAAAGAATTAAAACCAGTACAGAATGAAACTGCAAAACACTCCTAAAATCAACAAAAGTCAAAGTGAACAAAAAGATATTCCTTATTCTTTTTAAAAAAATATTTTTATTGATTTCAGTTGGGGGTGTTCGGGAGGCAGCCAATCCATGATTCTCTCTCATCATGGATGTTTCTATCTCTCCGTCTTCATTCCTCTCTGAAATAAATAAAAATATATTTTAAAAAATAAAAATAAAAAATCAATCCTATAGAATAAAAGCCTAATATGCAAATCAACTGGATGGCAGAATGACCGGTCGCTATGACACGCACTGACCACCAGGGGGCAGACGCTCAATGCAGGAGCTGCCTCCAGCCCGCAGGCCCCAGGCCAGCCACGGCGGGTGCCAGAGGGGGGGACCCCCAATCGCCCCACCAGTCACCCCACAGATCGGCCCTGATCGCCAGCCAGGCCTAGGGACCCTACCCGTGCACGAATTTCATGCATCGGGCCTCAAGTAAAAAAGAAAATAAGAAACAGTGTTTTATTGGTGCCTGAATAAATACACAGACCAGTGGATTCGAACAGAAGGTGCAGAAAATAAATCCAACTTCACAAGGCAATCTGGATTCTCACATCATTAATAGGCATTTCCAATCGATGGGAAAAGGTAATATTAGCTCCATTCCTGATACCAGACACAAGTAAATGGATCCAAGACCTACATTTTGTTTTTTAATGAAAATATACAAGCAACAGTGGGGGCGGGGGGCGGGATGGTTGGATTCTCACATAATTTGTGTGGAGGGAAAGGCTTGTAATGATGACTCAAAATCTAGATGCAATAAGAGGAAAAGATTTGACAACATAAACACATTTTGGATCTAGATTCCCAAAAGGGAGAAAAAAAAAAAAAAAAACACCATAAGCAAAACCAAAGGTAAAAGACAAATTGAGAAAAAAAATATTTCCAGCATACATCACAGGTAAATGGCTGATATTCCTACTATAATAACTTTTTTGTGCAAGGAGGGAAAGATGATAAATTCTACAGAAAATGGGCAAAATATATAAACAGGCAAATCAAGAGAACAAAAATGTAAAAATAGGTATTAAATGTATGAAAAGGTGATAGAAAAGTGACAGATGAATGGATAGACATATAGGTGATATGTAGATAGATGATAGATAGATGAATGGATGGTGGATGGATGGATAGGACGTGGATGGATGGGTGCATAAATGCGTGGATGGATGGATGGATGATGGATGGATGGATGGATGAATGGGTGGATGGATGGATGGATGGATGGTGGATGGATGTATGGATGGATGGATGGATGGTGGATGGAGGACGGATGGATGGATGGATGGTAGATGGATGGATGGGTGGATGGATGGTGGATGGATGGATGGATGGATGAATGGTGGATGGATGATGGATGGATGGATGGATGGATGAGTAGATGGATAAATGGATGGATGGATGGATGGTAGATGGATGGATGGGTGGATGGATGGTGGATGGATGGATGGATGGATGGATGGATGGATGGTGGATGGTGGATGGATGGGTGGATGGATGGTGGATGGATGGATGGATGGATGGATGAATGGATGGATGGAGGATGGATGGATGGATGAATGGTGGATGGATGGTGGATGGATGGATGGGTGGATGGATGGTGGATGGATGGATGGATGGATGGATGGTGGATGGATGATGGATGGATGGATGGATGGATGGATGGATGGATGGATGGTGGATGGTGGATGGTGGATGGATGGGTGGATGGATGGTGGATGGATGTGATGGATGGATGGATGAATGGATGGATGGAGGATGGATGGATGGATGAATGGTGGATGGATGATGGATGGATGGATGGATGGATGGATGGATGGATGGATGGGTGGATGGATGGTGGATGGATGGATGGGTGGATGGATGGATGGATGGATGGTGGATGGATGATGGATGGATGGATGGATGGATGGATGGATGGATGGATGGTGGATGGTGGATGGATGATGGATGGATGGGTGGATGAATGGATAGATGGATGGATGGTGGATGGATGGATGGATGGATGGATGGTGGATGGTGGATGGTGGATGGATGGATGGATGGATGGATGGATGGATGGATGGATGGATGGATGGATGGTGGATGGTGGATGGTGGATGGATGGATGGTGGATGGATGGTGGATGGATGGATAAATGGATGGATGGATGCATCCACCCACCATCTCTCTATCCAGGTGTCTGGTCCCCTGTGACGGTCAATATTTGGTCCCCACGGGTCCCCATGGAAACAAACAGGGAAGGATGCCCGTGTGCCTGTCCCTGCTCCCAGTCCTCCCGTCTCTGGGAACAAAACCACCACAAATTGCAACTTCCCATCCCCGACTCCGGACAAACTCCTGACTGACAATCCCTCGTCCTGTGACACAGGCCTGGCGAGCCGGCACCCCTTTCCCCTTCCCCTTCCCCTCCTCCCGCCTCGCCTCTCCCCTTCTCCCCCCCAACCCCCCCCCCCCCCGCCCCGCGCCCCCTTCTCCGTGGTGCGCTCCCCCGGAACAAATATGATTTCTGATGGCACATGCCCGTGTTTGCCGGTTCTGTGGTCTTTTCTCATCTTGTTCCACATTGCTCAGGCTTTGTGGTTAAATTATGTATTAAGGTCAATGTCAAAACAGAGGAGATGTGTAACCCACAGGGAGCTGGCTTTTATTCGTGATTAGGGGGAAGCGCGGGCCGCCTGTCAGCGCGCGCGGGAGGGTGTGCGCAGCGGTGAGCGCACGGGGGGGGGGGGGGGGGGGACACGGGGGGAGGGGTGCGCAGCGGTGAGCGAAGAATGAGAAGGGGGGTGCGCCCTGGTGAGCGGAGAATGGGGGAGCGGGGTGTGCGCACTGGTGAGCCAAGGAGAGGGTTGGGTGGGGGGGGGGGGGTGCGCACTGGCAATCTGCAGCGCGCGCGGGCCTCCTCCGTGTGCGCAGCGCGCAGGGCGCAGCGGGCTCTACAAAGGCGGTCTCCTCGCTCCCCGGACGGCGGGGCCGCTCGGAGGCGCCCGGATCGCCGCTCTTGAAAGGCGGCTCGTCCCCCGGTTTGCACGTGAGGCCTGTCAGCCGCTCCTCGGGAGGCGTGTCAGGATCAAACGCCCGGCGTGCGCGCCGGGGAGCGCGCGGGTGTCATGTAAAAGGCTTGTACTTGGAGAGCTTCTGAGGCAGCGCGGTGTCAGGAGAAGGAAGACGGGAGGAGAGGGGGGGGTCTCTCTCTCTCTCTCTCTCTCTCCTCTCTCGCTCCTTTTTCCTTAAAAAAGAAACATAATAAAACGACAGGACGTTTGGAGAGACGGTCTGTAAACTTTTGCTACAAACGGACACAGTTTCAGGAGCCGCTTCCCACGCGGGGAGGGGGGGGAGGAGGAAGGTATTGATTTTACTTTTTTTTTTTAAATTGATTTCAGAGAGAGGGAGAGGGACAGGGGCATAGAAACATCCATGATGAGCCCTGACCGGTGTGGCTCAGTGGATAGAGCCTCGGCCTGCGGACTGAAGGGTCCCGGGTTCGTATTCCGGTCAAGGGCATGTACCTTGGTGGCGGGCACATCCCCAGTGGGGGGCGTGCAGGAGGCGGCTGATGGATGTTTCTCTCTCATCGATGTTTCTAGCTCTCTATCCCTCTCTCTTCCTCTCTGTAAAAAATCAATAAAATATATTTTTTAAAAAATCAATAAAATATATATTTTTTAAATAAACAAGAAACATCCATGATGGAAGAGAGAGAATCAGGGACCGGCCGCCTCCTGCACGCCCCCTACTGGGGGATGGAGCCTGCAACCCGGGCCTGTGCCCTTGACCGGGAATCGAACCGTGACCTCCTGGTTCCTAGGTTGACCCTCAACCACTGAGCCACACCAGCCGGCCTGATTTTTGCTCCTCGGATGGGATTCTTCTCGACGTGGGTTTGTCTGGAATCTGGGGGGTCCTTCTCCGATGGGAAGAAGAGTAAGAGGCCCGACAAGACCCCAAACGTGTGCCGAGTGGAGCATTTAAATCGCTTTCTCCTTGTTGCTCAGTGGTTAGCGTCGACCTAGGAACCAGGGGGTCGCAGGTTCGATTCCCGGTCAAGGGCACAGGCCCGGGTTGCGGGCTCCATCTCCAACCAGTAGGGGGCGTGCAGGAGGCAGCCGATCCCTGATTCTCTCTCTCTCATCATGAATGTCTCTCTCTCTCTCTCTCTCTGCATCTCCCTTCCTCCCTCTGAAATCAATAAAGATACGTTTTTATTTTTATTTTATTTTTAAATACATTTTATTGACTTTTTACAGAGAGGAAGGGAGAGGGAGAGAAAGTCAGAAACATCGATGAGAGAGAGACATCCATCAGCTGCCTCCTGCACGCCCCCCACTGGGGATGTGCCCGCAACCCAGGTCCATGCCCTTGACTGGGAATCGAACCCGGGACCCTTCCGTCCGCAGGCCGACGCTCTATCCACTGAGCCACACCGGTCAGGGCAAAGATACATTTTAAAAAAAAACAACGGCTTTTATCAAGTATTTGAGACACCAAATCCTTTTCCCCCTCCTTCAGCCCTAATTTATTTATCTTAAGGCAGGCGAGACTCCCTCGTTCCATAATAAAGGGCCCCCCCCCATCAAAGCTCACCTTCTCTGGAGGTAATTAAGTAGAAAGCCCGTTGAATTAAACATGCGAGTCCTCCTCCGTGGGCAGGGGGTACGGGACGGGGGTCCCCCGGGCCCAAATTATGCGCCAAACAGACCAATTAACACCACGCGCGCCTCCTTTAATGTTAACTTCAATTAGGGTTTCTTAAAAATGTTTAAAGGTATTTGCCTTCTCGCCGGCTCCACTTCAAAGGCCCGATCGCCTGCCACGCCACAGGTAGCCTCCCTTCTCCGCCGGGCAGGTCTGAAGGGGCCGGCGGGGGTCCGCCCGGGTGATTTGGGGGGTCCCCTCTGTAGATCTGCAGCCACATCTCCAAAATGCACCCAGGAACCCGTGGCCTGGGCCAGGCTCGAGCCAGGCAAGCTCACGGGTACCTCCTCTCGCACCCTTCACTCCATCCCGTCTGCAAAGACCCCGTGTTCATATGAGGTCCCGTTCAGAGACGTGAAGGTGAATTATTTGGGGGCGACCCCAGTCTCCTGACTCTAGAGCCTTTCTTTGCCTTGAAAAGCACATGGATGGATTTTCTGGTCCTCGCCTTCAGGGACCCCGACTTGTCCAGTTTCCGATCCTGGATGGTGTCCCACGTGGTGTGCAAAGGCCGTTAAAATGCCTCTCCCTACCCCGGCCGGCGTGGCTCAGCGGTTGGTTGAGCCTTGACCCAGGAACCAGGAGGTCACGGGTTCGATTCCCGGTCAAGGGCACATGCCCGGGTTGCGGGCTCCATCCCCAGTAGGCGGCGTGTGCAGGAGGCAGCCGATCCATGATTCTCATCATGGATGTTTCTATCTCTCTCTCCCTGTCCCTTCCTCTCCCTGGAATCAATAAAAACATATATTTTATATAGACTAGAGGCCCGGTGCATGAAATTTGTGCATGGGGGGGGGTCCCCTCAGCCCAGCCTGCACCCTCTCTAACCTGAGACCCCTTGGGGGATGTCCCACTGCCAGTTTAGGCCTGATTCCGGGGAGCGGGCCTAAACCGGCAGTCAGACATCCCTCTCTCAATCCGGGACCGCTGGCTCCTAACTGCTCACCTGCCTGCCTGCCTGATTGCCCCTAACTGCCCCCCCTGCCAGCCTGATCGCCCCTAACTGCCCCCCCCCTGCCGGCCTGATCGCCCCTAACTGCCTTTGCCTGCCTGCCTGATCACCTCTAACTGCCCCCTGCCAGCCTGATCACCCCTAATTGCCTCTGCCTCCCTGCCTGGTTGCCCCCAACTGCCCCCCTGCCAGCCTGATCACCCCTAACTGCCCCCCTGCCAGCCTGATCACCCCTAACTGCCCCCCTGCCAGCCTGATCACCCCTAACTGCCTCTGCCTCCCTGCCTGGTCGCCCCCAACTGCTCCCCCTGCTGGCCTGGTCACCCCACGCAGCCTGCTGTTCGGTTATTACTGTGAGGGCGCCCTGACCAATTTGCATATTACCCTGTTATTAGTGTAGATGGTCATTTTCCAGTAGATCCTGCTCCCTGCTTCTGAGAAGCTAGAACAGGTTTGTGCTGGCAGCGATGAATCAGGGTTGCCACCATGAACAAGTCACAATTTTTCCTCATGCGTTCACAGACAGGGAACCTTAGGGGGGATTAAAAGGAGGTATTCTTATACTTTCGTGGCCGCTTAAACAATTTTTTTTAAATATGTTTTTATTGATTTTTTTTTTTTTTTTTTTTTTTTTTTTTTAGAGAAAGAGAGGAAGGGAGAGGGAGAGGGAGACAGAAACATCCATGATGAGAGAGAATCATGGACCAGCTGCCTCCTGCACGCCCCCGACTGGGGATGGAGCCCGCAACCCGGGCCTGTGCCCTTGACCAGAATCGAACTGTGACCTCCTGGTTCATAGGTTGACTCTCAACCACTGAGCCACACAGGCCGGGCAAATTTGTTTTGCTGTTGTTGTGTGTGTGTTCTTATATTTTTTATTGATTTCGGAG
Source organism: Cnephaeus nilssonii (assembly GCF_951640355.1). Lineage (NCBI taxonomy): Eukaryota > Metazoa > Chordata > Mammalia > Chiroptera > Vespertilionidae > Cnephaeus > Cnephaeus nilssonii. Next base: position 120,822 of record NC_137096.1, on the reverse strand, counting down.
AGAGGAAGGGAGGAGAAGAGAGAGAGAAACATCCATGAGGAGAGAGAACCATGGACCGGCTGCCTCCTGCACGCCCCCTACTGGGGATGGAGCAATTTCTGTTTTAAAAAAAATCCTGGAGGAAACACCAAAAAGCTGTCATTCGGGAACGACACGTGGTCTGGGGTCTGCAGAGCAAAACTGAGCTTAGAAGTTCCCAGACAAGGACCCCAGGGTCCCCTCACAGACCCGGCTGTGGGGTGCATGTCAGCCCCCCGACTTCAGTTCATGAGGACTGACCAGGCCATATTCCCATGTGTGGAAGCACCCAGAAAATTGGTGGGCCCGGCCGGCGTGGCTCAGTGGTTGAGCCTCAACCTATGAACCAGGAGGTCAGGGTTCGATTCCTGGTCAAGGGCACAGGCCCGGGTTGCGGGCTCGATCCCCAGGAGGGGGCGTGCAGGAGGCGGCCGATGCATGATTATCTCTCAGCGTGGATGTTTCTCTCTCCCTCTCCCTTTCTCTCTGAAATCAATAAAAACAAATAAAAGAAAACTATTAAAATAAAATAAAATCAATGGGCCCTAGTGGGTTTGGCTCAATGGATAGAGTGTCGGCCTGTGGACGGAAGGGTCCAGGGTTCGATCCCCAGCGTGGGGCGTGCAGGGGGCAGCCGGTCCACGATTCTCTCTCATCGTGGATGTTTCTCTCTCTCCCTTCCTCTCTGGAATCAATTTTTAAAATTAAAAAAAAGAAGAAGGAAAGAAAACTGGTTGGCAGGTTCCTGGCCATTAGGGGCCTGTGTGTGTGTGTGTGTGAGAGAGAGAGGAGAGAGAGAGAGAGAGAGAGAGGTCCCTTTGTCACGGGCGGTGGGGGCAGAGTTGGGGGGAGCGTTGGGGGGCCCCTGGCGCCCCTCGGCTTTAGCCTAAGCTGCGGGATTATGGCTAAGCCCAGCCCGCCTTTGTGTTGGGGGAAAAGTGAGCAGGGCAGCTGGAGTTAGAACCATTTATTGGGAAAAGCCCGCGGGCGTTGCAACATCAGTTCTGCATTAGGGGCTGAAGGGTTAGGAATTTGGGGGGGGGGGGGGCAGGAACCGGCCCCGAGCGTCCCACACCCCAACCCAAACACCAGGCTCCTTCAATGCGCGAATGGGGGGTGGGGGTGGGGAGGGGGTCAGGGGTCAGCCCAGAAAGGTTTTGGACAAGGGGGTGCAGAGAGTAAGTGAGTTCACACCGCAGGAGCCTGACACCCCGGCCTTTCCGTGGGTCACACTGCCATCGTGTGGCCGCGCGGGGAATTGCAACCACCGGGGTCCCGGATTCCAGTGCAATCCCGGTGTCAGCCTGAGGAGGCGGCGCCTTCTCCTGCGGGACCCAACCCCCACGGGGACCTGTTTGGGGGGGCCCCCCGCAGCCAGCCGGGCAGTACATATGGGGGGCGACTGTGGCAACTGGAATACACACTGGATAGTCTGTGGGGGCAGCATAGTTTCAGGAAATGCATGCTGGGATTTTTTCAGCCATTGAAATTATTTACCAAAAATATATATACACGGAGCGGCCAGATGAGGATGATCTCTGAACGCATAATAACCTGGCCACTCCGTGTGTGTATATATATTATATATATTAGAGGCCCGGTGCATGAATCCGTGCATGGGTGGGGTTCGGCCAGCCTGGCCAGGGCAAGGGGACGTGGGCGGTTGGCCGGCCTGCCTGCTGGTCGAACTCCCGGTCGAGGGGACCATTTGCATATTAGCCTTTTATTCTATAGAATATACACGGAGTGGCCAGAGGATTATGCGTTCAGAGATTTTTTTAAAAAGCAACAACAAAAAAACCCAGCCAGCATGGCTCAGTGGTTGAGCATCGACTTATGAACCAGGCGGTCACGGGTTCGATTCCCGGTCAGGGCACATTCCCCGGGCTATGCGCTCTGTCCCTAACCAGTAGGGGGCGTGCGGGAGGCAGCCGATCCCTGATATACACGGAGTGGCCAGACGATTATGCGTTCAGAGATCATTATAATCTGGCCACACGGTGTATATCCATAGTGGGTTTTGCTCAGTGGATAGAGCGTCGGCCTGCGGACTGAAGGGTCCCGGGTTCGATTCCGGTCAAGGGCATGTACCTGGGTTGCAGGCTCCTCCCCAGCCCGGGCCCTGGTCGGGGCCCATGCAGGAGGCAACCAATCGATGTGTTTGTCTCACATCGAAGTTTCTCTCTGTGTCTCCCTCTCTCTGGCACCCTCCCTAAAAATCAATGGGAAAACTTCCCCGGGTGTTTATATGGCCTGGGCAGCGTGGCTCAGTGGTTGAGCGTCGACCTAGGAACCAGGAGGTCAGGGTTCGATTCCCGCTCAGGGCACATGCCCGGGTTGTGAGCTCCATCCCCAGTAGGGGGCGTGCAGGAGGCAGCCGATCCATGATTCTCTCTCCTCATTAATGTTTCTCTCTCTCTTCCTTCTCCCTCCCTCTTTGAAATCAATAAAAAAATATTTTTTTAAAATATATTTTATTGATTTTTTTTTACAGAGAGGAAGGTTGAGGGAGAGAGAGTCAGAAACATCGATGAGAGAGAAACATCGATCAGCTGCCTCCTGTACGCCCCCTATTGGGGATGTGCCCGCAACCAAGGTACATGCCCTTGACTGGGAATCGAACCCGGGACCCTTCATCCTGCAGGCCGACGCTCTATCTACTGAGCCACACCAGTCAGGGCTAAAAAAATTATTTTTTTAAAAAATCTGTAATCTTTGGGTTCTAGTCTAAGGATAGTTGGTGTATCCACTGGGATTCAATAAACAGAGGGGGTAGGATTTTTTAAGTTTAGTAAAGGAAATGTATACTTCTTTCCATCCAATGCTTTTCAAACGCCCGTTTCTTACATCCCTGGGCCGTTTCCAGGGAAATCGGGACTGTGGCGTAGGGATTTTATGCTTTTACCTCAAGTCCCACAAAGTAAACGGCACCACGACGCTCAGGAGGCCCGGGTGGCACTCAGGACGTTTCTACAGGAACGAGAATCATGCCGTATTGCATGAAGGATGACAGAGGAGGGGAAATACCAGGAGGAAAAAAAAAATGAGTCCGCAGGGAACCGCTTGCTGTTTGAACGACGTGTGCGTTGATATTTCTGGAGGGTCCTTTTCGAGCTTCCGTGAACGAACGTGGCGTGTAAAAAAACCCCACAGCAGTCATCATGTTAATTCACGAGGAAGGCAGTTTTTTTTTTTTATTGTAACTATCTTGTTGCCTCTCCAAAAAAAAAAAAAAAAAAAAAAATCATAAAAATCTCCTGTGCAAACAAGGAAATGAGTAAACTCAGGGCAATTCTGTGAAGTCAACCAGCCCGGCGGGTGGGCTCAGCGGTTGAGCGTCGACCTAAGAATCAGGAGATCACGGTTCGATTCTGGTCAAGGGCTCATGCCCGGGTTGTGGGCTCCATCCCCAGTAGGGGGCGTGCAGGAGGCAGCCGATCCGTGATTCTCTCTCCTCGTGGATGTTTCTCTCTCTCTCTCCCTTTCCCCTCCTCTCTGAAGGCAATAATAATAATGATCCTATATAATAAAAGCCTAATATGCAAATCGACCCAATGGTGGAATTACCCGTGAACGACCAGTTGCTATGACGTGCACTGACCACCAGGGGGCAGACGCTCAACACAGGAGCTGCCCCAAGCCTGCAGGCCCCCCCCAGGCCGACCAAGGTGGGTGCCAGGAGGGGGCCCCCCGATTGCCCCGCTGGTATCCCCACAGATCAGCCCTGATCGCCGGCCAGGCCTAGGGACCCTACCCATGCATAAATTTTGTGCACCAGGCCTCTAGTAATAATAATAATAATCTATAGTAATAAAAGCATAATATGCTAATTAGACCACACAGCCGAACGACCTTCTGGACGACCTTCCGGAAGAAGCTGGGCTGTGAGGGAAGCCTGGGTCTCGGGTGCCAGAGGGAAGCTGGTGCCAGCAGCCGGGGGAAGGAAGGCCTACTCTTGAGTGAATTTCATGCATCGGGCCTCTAGTAATAATCTACACCGATAAAAGAGTAAGATGCAAATTGACCGTACCCTCACGACGCCCACCAGCTAATCAGGAGCGAGTATGCAAATTGACCCAACAAAGATGGCAGGTTAATTTGCATACTCAGGTGCCAAGCGGCTGGGGGCGGGGCGGGACACAGGCGTGCTGCACTGCCCCAGCCGGTCCGGGCCTCTGGGCAGCGTGGGAAGGCGGAAAGGCGGCTCCAGACGGAACAAAATGGCGGGCTCCGGCCAGAGCAAAGGCAGGGCAGGCAGCCAGGGGAAGGAAGACCCATTCTTGCACGAATCTTCATGCATCGGGCCTCTAGTAATAATAACAATAACAATAACAATAATAATAAAGATGAGAGAGCCCTTGGCCCTCACCGTTGGCCGACGGGGGTAAAGGAAGCCGCCCGGGTGACCTTGAGCACCTCAAGGTCACAATGACTGTTGTCCTTTCCGGAGCTGCGAGCCCTTAGCCCCAGCTCCCCTCCTCCGTCCTCAGTCAGGGACACCCCCCAACGCAGGTCCACAGCCCACCCCCCGCCCCAGCATTGCCGTCTTGTAACCACCTCACGCCCGCACGCCCGCCTCTTAAACACGCTTTTACGGGCTCGTAAACGAAGGGCGTGTTTCCGAGGGCTCAGGGGCGCGGGAAGCTGCGAGCTTTTATGGGCGTGGGGGGCGGGATCCCCACCGCGGGTTTACAAGCCCTGGGGGGGGGGCGGGAAGGGGGGTTTGGCAGAGGAGCGTGGAGCCCGGGCCAGAGGGTCGGGGTGGCTGGCCAGCGCTGGTTTCATTCAACGGCATGGCTCTCCCATCGCCGGGCGTGAAAGGGGCGGTTTGGCCGTGGCTGGTGTTGCTCAGTGGTTAGAGCGTGCACCCCCCACCCCCCCGTGGAACTGCAGGGTCCCAGGTTCGATTCTGGTCAATGGCATGTACCTGGTCGGAGTGCCTGCAGGAGGCAACCCATCGATGTGTCTCTCTCACATCCGTGTTGCTCTCTGCCTCTCCCTCTCTCTTCTACTCTCTCTATACATCAGTGGGGAAATGTCCTCGGGTGAGGATTAACACACACAAAAAGGGGGTGGGGGGCGGTTTGCACGGCACTCAGATATGCTTTCTCAGACGGCAGCGGGCGTATCTGAGCAGCCAAAGGGACCTCAGTTCTCAGGGCACGTGGAGTGAGTCCTTCTATTAACAGTTCATTTTTAAAAAAAAAAATATGTTTGTGTGGATGTCAGAGAGGAAAGGAGAGAGAGAGAGAGAAACATCCATGAGGAGAGAGAATCATGGATCGGCTGCCTCCTGCACGCCCCCCTACTGGGGGGATCGAGCCTGCAACCCGGGCATGTGCCCTTGACCGGGAATCGAACCCTGACCTCCTGGTTCCTAGGTCGACGCTCAACCACTGAGCCACGCCGGCCGGGATCTATTAACATTTATAGTCAAGGAAAGCGAGGATGGGGGCTCTGCGTGGAGGCGGGGTCTCTGGGAGGAGATCAGGTCATGGGGTCAGTCATGAACGCTGTTAGGTTCCGTGCCGGGGGCCTGCAAATTAAAGCGGCACCAGACGCATAAGTGGGATCTGTGCCTTATAAAATAAGACCCCAGCCCAGTCGGCGTGGCTCAGTGGTTGAGCATCAACCTATGAACCAGGATGTCAGGGTTTGATTCCCGGTCAAGGGCACGTGCCCAGGTTGCGGGTTCGATCTGCAGGAGGCGGCGTGCAGGAGGCGGCCGGTCCGTGATTCTCACTCATCATGGATGTTTTATATATAGTTTTCTCTTTTTTTTTCTTTCATTGATGTTTCTGTCTCTCTCCCTCTGCCTTCCTCTCTGAAATCAATAAAAATATATATATTTTTTAAAATCGTCCTGAAAAAGGCACCAAATTTGTGCCAGTGATTTCTGCTGTGTCAGCTGCTCAGGCAGATTTTCCTTTAAAAAGAGGCCGCTCAGGAACCCGTGAAGCCACGGGCGGTTTATTCCGGACGCGGCCGGGGAAGGAGCCGTCCCCCCCTCCACGCCCCGTAACCAGGCCACGATGTCACTGTTTATCACAGCCCTTTCCCGGCGGCCACGGCCCCGCGGCCCCAGCTGACCCCTCTATTTATAACCCCGGCGGCTCCCAGCAACCACACAAACACAGCTCCCACCGACAGCTGGGACGCCCGAGGGCCAGGGGCTGGTCTCCAATGCAATCTTCCTCTTGTTATAGACCTGAACCCCAGGATGTTGGGGGGTCCCCCCCCCACCCCGTCCACTTCACGTCCAGCTCTGGGGCAGCTGGGCCTTGGGGTGTGAGGGCAGCCGACACCAGGACCGGACAATAAGGAGGAAAAGGGGGAAAAGGATGTGTCGTATTTCTGTCCCCACCCGCGGGCAGGCCGGGCCCTCCCTGGTTCTGGGGGGGCCACATTCCCGGAGGCTGAGGTGCCTGCTGGCTGCTGGCCGGCGGTGACAGGTGTTGGGGTCACCGTGGCCAGCGGGCAGCCTGGCCTGGGCCCGGCGGGCGTGGTGTGGGTGCAGGCCCGGCCCCAAAGGCAAGCTGTGGACATGAAGGCGCCCAGGTGCCCGGGGCTGGGACAGCTCCCCGTGCCTTTAAAAGGCGAACGCGGCCGGTCAATGGGGACACGCTCGTCCCCCCCGGGAATGCGTGCCTGGCGCCCGGGAATGTGTGAGGGCGAAGCTGTCACCAGGTGAGCTGGCCGCCCTCCCAGCCCCGAGCTATTCCTGGCCGGCGGCTCTCAGCCCCGGGAGCCGGGGACAGTGGGGAATGTGGGGTGCGGCTGGCCAGCTGGCCGTGGGGACACGCCTGGGAGGGTAGCGGGCGGTCCCAGCTGTCCCCTGTCCCCGGCGGCTGCCTTTCCATTTTTGTGTCCCGTAGAAAACACATGTACAGTAACGGACCTCAGAGAGGAAGGGAGAGGGAGAGAGAGAGAGAGACATCCGTGAGGGGAGGGAGAATCTCGGATCGGCGGCCTCCTGCGCTCCCCAAACTGGATTTCCATTTTTTATTTCCGTCTCTCTCTCTCTCCCCCCCGCCCCGGGGACCCCAAACTCACATGCACACGCACACACAATCGATAGAGATAATAGATAAGCGAGAGACACATAGGTAATAGGTAGATGATCCATACATGATAGGTAAATACATCCATCATACATACATACATCATACATACATACATAGGGGATAGATAAATAGATGGTGGCTAGATAGATACGTAGATGAAAGAGGAAAGATGGAAGGATGGATAGATGATGGATGGACAAACGTGAGGGGGATGGATGGGTGATCGGCGATCGATGAGAGCTGTAGGTAGATAATATAGAAGAAGGACAGGTAGATAGATGATAGACCACAGGTATATTGGATGGACGGATGGATAAAGATAAATACACGATCTATAACAATAAGAGTGTAATATGCTGATTAGACCGGCTGTCCTTCTGGACGACCTTCCGGATGAAGCCGGGGCGGCGAGGGAAGCCCGGGTCCCGGGTGCCAGAGGGAAGCCGGTGCCGGCAGCCGGGGGAAGGAAGGCGTACTCTGGCACGGATTTCGTACATCCGGGCCTCCAGTAGATAAATAGATAGATGATAGAGATAGATAGATAGATAGATAGATAGATAGATAGATAGATAGATAGATATAGATAGATAGATAGATAGATATAGATAGATACATAGATAGATAGATATAGATGATAGATAGATAGATAATAGATAGATGATAGCTAGATTAGATGAATATATGCGTCAACTGGTGTGGCTCAGTGGATAGAGCGTCGGCCTGCGGACTGAAGGGTCCCGGGTTCGATTCCGGTCAAGGGCATGTACCTTGGTTGCGGGCACATCCCCAGTAGTGGGTGTGCAGGAGGCAGCTGATGGATGTTTCTCTCTCATGGATGTTTCTAACTCTCTCTCCCTCTCCCTTCCTCTCTGTAAAAAAATCAATACAATATATTTTTAAAAGATGAATATATGATTGATAGAGATATATAGAAGATAAATGAATACAAGATATACATAGATACATATGATATATTGGATAGCTAGACAGATGTTTGATAGTAGATGAGATAGATAGATACATAGATAATAGATAGGCTGATGGTTATAGATAGGTATAGATGTAGATGATAGATATAGATAGATGATAGATAGATAGATAGATAGATAGATAGATAGATAGATAGATAATAGATAGATAGATAGATAGATAGATATAGATAGATGATAGATAGATAGATAATAGGCTGATGGTTATAGATAGATATAGATGTAGATGATAGATAGATAGATAGATAGATAGATAGATAATAGATAGAGGTGATAAATTAGTTGTTTCATAGGTAGATGAGATAGATAAATAGGTAATAGATAGGCTGATGGTTATAGAAATAGATGTAGATAGATAGATGGATAGATGATAGATATAGATGATAGATAGATAGATAGGTAGATAGCTGGATGGAGAGATGGATGGATGGATAGATAGATAGATAGATAGATAGATAGATAGATAGATAGATAGATGATGGCTAGATAGGTAAATAGCTGGATGGAGAGATGGATGGATGGATAGATAGATAGATACATAGATACATAGATAGATACATAGATAGATGATAGATATAGATAGATGGATGGATGGATGGATGGATGGATGGATAGATAGATAGATAGATAGATAGATAGATAGATAGATAGATATAGATGATAGAGAGATGATATAGATAGATAGATAGATAGATAGATAGATAGATAGATAGATAGAGATGATAGAGAGATGATAGAGAGATAGATAGATAGATAGATAGATAGATAGATAGATAGATAGATAGATATAGATAGATAGATGATAGATAGATAATAGATAGGCTGATGGTTATAGATATAGATATAGAGATAGATAGATAGATAGATGGATGGGTGGATCAAAGACAGGCTCCCACAGATTATTAAGGAGAACACGGGTAACAGAGAGATAGTCATCGGACCCAGGTCTGAACCCAGCAGCCCGGAGCCCCCCCCCCCCCCCCCCCAGCCCTGTCCTCGGGCATCCGGGCATCCGGGCATCCGCAGGTCGGGGCCGGGCGGCTTCCTGGGGAATGTCACCGAGACAGGAAATGTCACCCCGTTGCCACGGCGACGGGTAAACAGAGTCCCCGGAAGGCTCCCACGTGGCGGCCTCGCCAGCTGCCCCGCGACAGGTGCGCGCCCCCGTGGGGGGCCACGGCCCAGCGGCCCCGGCCACGTGTGCAGGGTCGGGGGGGGCGCAGGCAGCAGCGTGGGGGGCGGGGGGCCCTGCTGAGCTGGCAAAGCCCTGGGAGGGGCTTCCCAGGCCGCGGGGAACCCCAACAGCCCGGCACCCACCCACGCGGCCCCTTTAAAAGGCCGCGGCCGCGGGTGTCATCTCCCGCTCGGCCGCCAGGGGGCGCGCGCCTCCCCGCAGCCGCCGGGGCGGCAGGTGCGGGGTTTGGGGCTGAATTCCCGCCCCGCAGGGAGGTCGCTTCCAAGGAAAACGCCGGCTGAGCCCACGCGGGTGTGAGAAGGACAAACGGGCAGGTGGGTAGTCCCAGCGTTCTTTTTTTATTTTTATTTTTATTAAATATATTTTATTGATTTTTTACAGAGAGGAAGGGAGAGGGAGAGAGAGTCAGAAACATCGATGAGAGAGAAACATCCATCAGCTGCCTCCTGCACGCCCCCCACTGGGGATGTGCCCGCAACCCAGGTCCATGCCCTTGACCGGAATCGAACCCGGGACCCTCCAGTCTGCAGGCCGACGCTCTGTCCACTGAGCCACACCGGTTTCGGCCCACCGTTCTTTTTTTAAAAAGATGCTTTTTATTGATTCCAGAGAGGAAAGGAGAGGGAGAGGGAGAGGAACATCCACGAGGAGAGAGAATCACGGACCGGCTGCCTCCTGCAGGCCCCACACTGGGGATGGAGCCCGCTTCCCGGGCATGTGCCCTTGACCGGGAATCGAACCGTGACCTCCTGGTTCCTAGGTCAATGGATGCTCAACCACTGAGCCACACCAGCCAGGCTGCACTGATTTTTATTTATTATATATATATATTTTATTGATTTTTTACAGAGAGGAAGGGAGAGGGACAGAGAGTTAGAAACATCGATGAGAGAGAAACATCGATCAGCTGCCTCCTGCACGCCCCCCACTGGGGATGTGCCCGCAACCCAGGTACGTGCCCTTGACCGGAATCGAACCCGGGACCCTTCCGTCCGCAGGCTGACGCTCTATCCACTGAGCCACACCAGCCGGGCTGCACTGATTTTTAGAGAGAGTGGAAGGGAGGGGGCGAGAAAGAGAGAGAAGCATTCATGTGAGAGGGGACACATCGATGGGTTGCCTCCTGTACGTGCCCTGACCAGGGCCGGGGATCAAGCCTGCAACCCAGGTACGTGCCCTTGACCGGAATCGAACCCGGGACCCTTCAGTCCGTGGACGGACGCTCTATCCACTGAGCCACACTGGCTAGGGCCCATTGTCGTGTGTTCACCATAGAGTGACATTAACGCTTTTCTCCCAAGACCCGTGTGAGAACTGGGGGTGGCCACGTGTGTGAGGATGTGATCGGGGACCATGAAGACACCTCGAAATGTCCAGACAGACGTGGGACGTGGGAGGGGGGGCCGGGGGGGAAGCCGGGAAGCGGCGAGATTGGAACAGTCTGCCATCGAGTTCGTGCCACTGAAAAAAATAATCATAGATGCCCCTTGATTGATTTTCATTCATCCGCTATACCGGGTGGGGGGGGGGGGGTCGGGGAAATACACAACTTCATCATTAACAACAAAGTAACAGTTCCCAGGAAGGAAATGAAGTCATTTCCTTTGAAACATGTAACAAAGCCCTAACCGGTGTGGCTCAGTGGATAGAGCGTCGGCCTGTGGACCAAAGGGTCCCGGGTTCGATTCCTGATCAGGGCACATGATGCCCGGGTTGCGGGCTCGATCCGAAGTAAGGGGTGTGCGTGAAGCAGCCGATTCATGATTCTCTCTCCTCGTGGATGTTTCTCTCTCCCTCTCCCTTCCTCTCTGAAATCAATAAAAATATATTAAAAACTAAAATAATAAAACATGTAACAAAGCCCGTGGTGAGCAGGCTGTTTGCCCACCCACCAAGCCCCTTCTGGTTATTTTGAGAAGCAGGTTTCACAAACGCCGCTACAATGTTGCACAAAACATCGCTACAATGTTGCACAAATAATGCTACAATGTTGCACAAATGCGCTACAATGTTGCACGAAATGCTGCTACAATGTTGCACAGACACCGCTACAATGTTTGCACAAATGCAGCTACAATGTTGCAAAACACAGCTACAATGTTGCGCAAATGCCGCTACAATGTTTCAGATCAAAGCAAACATAAAGCTCCCTGAAAGCTTTGGCGTTTTTTTTTTTTTCTTTTTCCTTTGGTCGAACTTTTTTTTTTCCCCCCATTAAAATCATTAAGTTTTGTCTGGAATTATGACCTCCTAGAAATGAAAACCACATTTGTTTGTTTGGTGTGTTTCTTTTTTGTCTCAGGAAGAAAAGAAAAAAAAAAGGAAAACATTATGCTATTCAATTTTGGGCTCCGACGATGTACTGTAATATGAAGTCATAAAAAAAAAAAAAAGAAAGAAAGAAAAAACAATATAAAGTAAGAGTTAGACAGATTAAATTACCTAATGGAAACCCGAGACGGGAGGCCGGCCGGCTTTATTGCGAACGTTTCTTTTTTTTTTTTTTTTTTTTTTTTACGAACGTGCAATCGATAATAAAGTGTATACATCCTGTTTTATGATTTGATTAAAAAATTCTTCCATTTATTAAATCAGGCCCCGTCGTTGGGAGAAGTAATGAAACAGCTGTGGTGGATCTCAGGTCGTATTTCTCCGGAGAGCAGCCGGCATTCGGCGGGACCCGGGTCTCCCCCGTTCCCTCCTCGGACCCCGACGGGGACGTCTGGGACGAGCCACGTCCGTGGTCATTTCCCCCAAAGAAACCGGGACATGCAGGTGCCACACGCCCAAACCCCGCGTCACCCAGAGCGTGTCGATTGCGGGATGCAGCCGTGTGGCCGTGACTTATGACAATTCCTAGGTCCGAGCCGGAGGGAGATGATAAAGAGCCTTAATAGCAGGCATTTGCTCTCTCGGGTGGGGGGGCCTCCGGGCTGAGCTGTCCAAACTGGGCCCTAATTCGGAGAAGGCTCAACTTGCATTTTTTTTTTAAATGTATTTTTATGGATTTCAGAGAGGAAGGGGGAGGGAGAGAGAGAGAGACAAAGAGATCAAGGATGAGAGAGAATCAGGGATCGGCTGCCTCCTGCACGCCCCACACTGGGGATCGAGCCCACAACCCCGGCATGTGCCCCTGATCAGGAATGGATCCGTGACCTCCTGGTTCCTAGGGTGATGCTCAGCCCCTGAGCCACGCTGGCCGGGCTATGGATAGTATTTTATTCCTAAGTCAGGGGGCACAGGTCACAGAAGAGACCAGTGAGATTGTTGGGTGACATTTTCCCAACCCGGCAAACACCGGCCGTCAGAACTTGGGGCGCCTGACTGCTCTCCAACTCCCTCTCCGTCCCCAGGAGGGGCAGGGCTCACTCTGGCAGCCCCAGCTCTCATCAGAATGTTCCAGAATTCGGATGACGTCTCCATGTGATAGGAGCATCCCTAATAGCCATGGGTGCGGAGATGTGGAGGGGGAGGTGGTCCTGGCTTCAGCACAAACAGCTTGGTGGGTGCTGCTCAGAGACGGGGAGGGGTTCATTCATTCCTTGACCACAGGGACTCACGTTTTCCCGGAACCAGCCAGCCTCGCCCACAGCTCAGGAGGGAAACCGAGTCAGCCTATAAATAAGGAATAGGAGTGAAGGGCCAGTAGCCCCAGGGGTTCCTATAAAAAATATACTTTAGCCCCCGCCGCTGGGGTGGCTCAGTGGATAGAGCGTCAGCCTGCGGACAGAAGGGTCCCGGGTTCGATTCCGGTCAAGGGCATGGACCTTGGTTGAGGGCACATCCCCAGTGGGGGGCGTGCAGGAGGCAGCTCATCGATGTTTCTCTCTCATCGATGTTTCTGACTCTCTGTCCCTCTCCCTTCCTCTCTGTAAAAAAAAAAAAAATCAATAAAATATATTTAAATATATATATATACTTTTGCCCCCGCCAGGGTGGCTCAGTGGTTGAGTGTCGACCTATGAACCAGGAGGTCATGGGTTCGATTCCCGGTCAAGGGCACATGCCCGGGTTGTGGGCTCCATCCCCAGTAGGGGGCGTGCAGGAGGCAGCTGATGGATGATTCTCTCTCCTCATGGATGTTTCTCTCTCTCTCTCTCCCCCTCTCCCTTCCTCTCTGAAATCAATCTTATTTTTAAGGGTCACCTTTGCAGATAGCCAGTCTGGCTGGGAGACAACCCCCGCCGTCCCGCCCCCAGCTCTCCAACCGTGAAATCAGAGGTTTCCTATCCAAAAGGAGGAAATTTTAAAAAATAAAAATAAAAATGGTAACAGCAGGCAAAGTCTGCCCGCGTCTCCACCCAGAATAGCCAACCGCCCCGGGGGCCTCCTCCCGCCAGCTGCCGCCCCAAAAATAGAGCCGCTGCGCGCGCGCTGATATCGGGTGACGGCGCAGAGGTGTGTCCGGCAAATGCCGTCCCCTCTTGCGCTGCGGTTTTAGGGCGTTGACATCTGCTCTGTGTGTCCTGTGGCCACAAATAAACGCTCCCGACTGGGTCTGGGGCGCCCGGGAGCCGCGGGCTGGGCAGAGGCTGGGCGCCCGCGGTGCCTGCGCAGATGCGCCCCGAGCGCACGGATGGGGGGCAGCGGGCGCGCGCGCAAAGTGACCTTGACCGAAAGTGACCTTGACCGAAAGTGACCTTGACCCCGCCCTGCCCGCCCCGAGGATCCAGAGCCAAGATTCCCTTTTAGGAAAAAAGCAGAACAGACACTGTCGGTGCCACAATCTTGTTCTAAAACCAAATTGGCCCTAAACCGGTGTGGCTCAGTGGATAGAGCGCCGGCCTGCGGACTGAAGGGTCCCGGGTTCGATTCCCGGTCAAGGGCACAGACCTTGGTCGCGGGCACATCCCCAGTAGGGGGCGTGCAGGAGGCAGCTGATGGATGTTTCTCTCTCATCCATGTTTCTAACTCTCTATCCCTCTCCCTTCCTCTATGTAAAAAATCAATAAAATATATTAAAAAAATAAAATAAAACCACATTGATGATAGTAACGGATTCATAGCATTATATACACTTCATGGGGGCAACATTCTTTGTTGTTTTAATATGTTTTTATAGATTTCAGAGAGAGGAAGGGGGAGGGAGAGAGGAACATCCATGAGGAGAGAGAATCATGGATCGGCTGCCTCCGGCACGCCCCCTACTGGGGATCGAGCCCACAACCCGGTCATGTGCCCTTGACCGGCATCGAACCCGGGACCCTTTAGTCTGAGGGCTGATGCTCTAACCACTGAGCCAACCCGGCCAGGGCTCATCGTTGATGTTTCTATGTCTCTCTCTCCCTCTTCCTTCCTCTCTTATTATTATTTTTTTTAAGTTAGACACCAGAGTCCGGGGCCGTGGGATCCAAGGTCCAAATTCATGTCAGCCATCCACTGTGGGCCCGACAGACAGCGTTTGAGGCCCAACAAGGGGTCCTGCACCCCCGCCCTCCCATTTGCAGCCAGCAGCCCCCCTTCCCTGCGATGTTACCCAGGCGACCCCCCCCCCCCTCCAACCGTGGTGGGCCTTGCTCTGAGTGGCTGTTGCATTTCACATGCTGGCACCGACATTAATTCCAAATTTGTGACCTTCTCTCTCTCTCTCTCTCTTTGGGGGTGTGAGGGGGGGCGATGGAGCTGTTACGGGCAAGGTAATAAGAAGCCGGGTCTCCGGCCGTAATGTGCATTTCCGCGCTTTATGGGAATATTGAACAGACTTCATTATGCCTCCCGATACCAGAGCACGAACCATTTGATTACGGAAACCAGACGCATTTCCATACGCCATCCATCACCCCGGCCCGGGGCCCGAGCCGCTGAATATTCAGATTAAACCGGGGCTTTCTCCCGATGAATAAGGGATTGGATTCTGTGCTCTCGTAGACACCGTCTCCGGGGACAGGAAATTGAGTTGAAGGCAAGGAAGGGGATTTTATTACCCAACGACGGGATTTCTCCTCCTCCTCCTCCTCAAAGCCCCAGACGCCGCCGAGGGGGACCCGGGGTCAGGAGAGGATTCAATTAGAGATGAACGCGGAACGGGGGCATTTTTCAACGCACCTTTCATCTCCACAAACAAGCGGCAGCGGGGGGACAAAGAGGCGTTTGTCAAGGTGTTTGACTCGCTCCCGAGGGAGCAGGGGGCAGCCGGGATGAGCTAGAGGCGAAGGCAGGGCTCTGGCCGGCGTGCCTCCGTGGTTGAGCGTCGACCTGTGAACCAGGAGGTCAAGGGCACATGCCCGGGTTGTGGGCTCGATCCCCAGTAGGGGGCGTGCGGGAGGCAGCCGGTCCGTGATTCTCTCTCCTCATGGATGCTTCTATCTCTCTCCCTCTCCCTTCCTCTCTGAAATCATTAAAAATATATTTTAGGCCTAACCGGTGTGGCTCAGTGGATAGAGCATCAGCCTGCGGACTGAAGGGTCCCAGGTTCGATTCCGGTTAAGGGCACGTGCCTTGGTTGTGGGCGCGTCCCCAGTGGGAGGTGTGCAGGAGGCAGCTGATCGGTGTTTCTCTCTCATCAGTGTTTCTAGCTCTCTATCTCTCTCCCTTCCTCTCTGTAAAAAATCAATAAAATATATATTTTTAAAAAAACACAAGCAAAATCAAACAAACAATTCCACTTAAATACCACGGCCTCTACCAGGCTCCCCACCCCGTCAGTCATTCATTCCCTCCTGTTTGTTTTCTATCTTAATCCCACGTGGTGCTGGGTAATTGCCCATTGAACGGTCTTAATTGTGCAACTCCCCTCTCCCTCCCCGTGACGCCATGAAATCTGTGAAATCACCAACTGTTTTATTCATCTCTGTCCTGGGGCGTGAGGAGCCCCCGTTCTGAGCAGTGTGATTAGGCTGCGTGCCAGCATCGTAAACACGCCCCGAGTCCATTGGAAGAGAAAAGGCGGGTAGAGGCCGAGAGCCCGTGGGAAGGATTCATAGCTGATAAGAAGCTTGGAGAGCCCTGGCCGGTGTGGCTCAGTGGATAGAGCGTCGGCCTGCGGACTGAAGGGTCCCGGGTTCAGTTCCGGTCAAGGGCACATGCCTGGGTTGTGGGCTCGATCCCCAGTAGGGGGCGTGCAGGAGGCAGCCGATCCATGATTCTCTCTCATCATGGATGTTTCTCTCTTTTCCTCTCTGAAATCAGTATATACACGGAGTGGCCAGATGATGATGATCTCTGAACGTATAATAACATGGCCGCTCCGTGTCTATCCTATAGAATAAAAGGCTAACATGCAAATTGTCCCCTCGACCAGGAGTTCGACCACCAGGCAGGCCGGCCAACCACCCACGTCCCCTCCCCCTGGCCGGGCTGGCCGGACCCCACCCATGCACGGATTCATGCACCGGGCCTCTAATATATATATATATATATATATATATATATATACACACTGAGTGGCCAGATCATTATGCGTTCAGAGATAATCATTATGCCTTCAGATCATTATAATCTGGCCACTCAGTGTATATATACACATATATACTAGAGGCCCAATGCACAAAATTCGTGCATGGGTAGGGTCCCTAGCGGCTGCCGGCTGCCTGCCCAGGCCTTCCTTTGTTTCACGCTGCCCCCTGGTGGTCAGCGCACGTCATAGCAAGTGATCAAACTCATGGTAGGTCGAACTCCCAAGGTGACACTTTGCATATTGGGCTTTTATATAGAGAGATATTTTAAACGCTTTCAGAGGGGAGCTGGATGGAAATAAAGAGAGGGTCCCACACTGCCCAGGCGTGACCTCCAAACACCCCTGGCCCCACCATCACTGTTTAAAAGGGGGGTGCTGAAGACAGGAAGTAAGTGGATGTCTGAAATGGTTCATCACAAATAGTAAGAAGAAAAGAAGAAGAAAAAATAATCCCTGCCCTAGCCGGAGTGGCTCAGTGGATAGAGCATCGGCCTGTAGACCAGAGGGTCTCGGGTTCGATTCCGATCAAGGGCACAGACCTCGGTTGCAGGCTCCTCCCCAGCCCGGGCCCTGACTGGGCACGTGCAGGAGGCAACCCATCAATGTGTCTCTCTCCCATTCATATTTCTCTCCCTCTCTCCCTCTCTCATCCACTCTCTAAAAAAACAAAAACAAAAACAAAAAAAAACAATTTTTTTTTCATTTGGTGTTTTTCCCCATTCTTCTTTAGCTTGGCTAGAACTGCTATAAATTTGTTTTCTTTTCCTCATTTGTTCAATCCTCTCCTTCTTCTAGCCCCGTGGTCGGCAAACCGCGGCTCGCGAGCCACAGGCGGCTCTTTGGCCCCTTGAGGGTGGCTCTTCCACAAAAGACCACGGCCTGGGCGAGTCTATGTTGAAGACGTGGCGTTAGAAGAAGTTTAAGTTTAAAAAATGTGGCTCTCCAAAGACATGTCCATCGTTGTCCTGTGGATGTTTGGCTCTGTGGACTCATGAGTTTGCCGACCACTGGCCTAAACCACGCCAGGCCCTCGCTGGTTTGGACAGAGCGTCAGCCTGCGGACCAGAGGGTTTGATTCCGCTCGAGGGCACGTACCTCGGTGGCAGGTTTCATCCCGGGCTCTGGTTGGGGCGCGTGCAGGAGGCAACCGACCGATGTGTTTCTGGCTGTTTTTCCCTCTCTTCCACTCTCCCTAAAAACCCATGGAAAAGAGTCAAAATAAATAAATAATAAAGCATATCAGAATGGACTCTAACAAAATAAAGCTCGTTTTTTTGTTTTGTTTTTAAATATGCTTTTATTGATTTTTTTTTTTTTTAGAGAGAGGGAGGGAGGGAGAGATAGAAACATCGATGATGAGAGAGAACCATGGACCGGCTGCCTCCTGCACGCCCCCCACTGGGGATCGAGCCCACAACCCGGGCGTGTGTCCTGACTGGGAATCAAACTGTGACCTCCTGGTTCCTGGGTCGAGGCGTAACCACTGAGCCACACCGGCCGGGCTAAAACTAGTTTTTTAAATGGCCAGGCCCACCTGGCATTTTAGCCGACATGCTACCGCTTAGGTAGGACATTTTAATGGATTACACACCCCACCCCCCCAAACCCGGCTTTTGGGTTCCGGCTGCAGCTGAGCGATAGCCCATAAGCCGTGGCCATAAAACGGTCTTAGCTGAAAAAAAAAAATCTTCAAAGACCCTGTGATTCATGGCTCTGTCGTCTGTCTAACGCGTCACAGAGAACCGCTCTGCTGAGAAGGAGGAAAGCAGGCGCTGGGCCCTGGCGGTCTGGGGCCGGCAGGAAGGGGGCGGGGTGCTGGGTTTGCAGGAAGACAATATTCCAGTAATGCGATGCGTCTGCCAGTCGCCTGCACGTGCCCAGGACAAGAGCAAATTCCTCCACTTTATTGTAAAATATATTATTACTGATTTCAGAGAGGAATGGGGAGGGGGGAGAGAGAAACATCCATGATGAGAGAGAATCATGGACCGGCTGCCTCCTGCACGCCCCCTACTGGGGATCGAGCCCACAACCCGGGCAGGTGCCCTTGAACGGGAATCGAACTGTGACCTCCTGGTTCCTAGGTCAACGCTCAGCCTCTGAGCCACACCAGCTGGATTCCTCCAATTTAAAATTGCATGCAAGTTCCTGGCTGGTTTGGCTCAGTGGATAGAGCACTGGCCTGTGGACTGAAGGGTCCCGGGTTCGATTCTGGTCAAGGGCACATGTCAGGATTGCAGGCTCCACCCCCAGTAGGGGGCGTGCAGAAGGCAGCCGATCTATGATTCTCTCGTCATTGATGTTTCTATCTCTCTCTCCCTCCTCCCTTCCTCTCTGAAATCAATAAAAATATACACTGAGTGGCCAGATGATGATCTCTGAACGCATAATCATCCGGCCACTCCGTGTCTCTCCTATAGAATAAAAGGTTAATATGCAAATGGTCCCCTCGACCGGGAGTTCGACCAGCAGGCAGGCCGGCCAACCGCCCATGTCCCCTCCCCCTGGCCAGGCTGGCCGGACCCCACCCATGCACGGATTCATGCACCGGGCCTCTAATATGTATATATATACTGAGTGGCCAGATGATTATGCGTTCAGAGATCATCCTAATTTGGCCACTCAGTGTATTTTTAAAAATAAAATTGCACAAACGAAACCCACGTGTTGAACAGGGAACAGTCCGTCAGCAATAAAGGACGCAGCAATGGGAACGGGGAAACACGGAGACGGAATTCCGAAGTGGCACCCAGACCCACCCATCGGAAAAGGGCCGGGACGCGGACTTGATTGAACGCCCGGGAGAGGAAACGGCTTAAAGGCAAACACACGCCCCTTGGTGGCGATTCCAGGCCGCAGACGGAGATTCAGCCTCGCACGTGGCGGCTATAAACCCCATCCGTCTTGACGGCCGGCGGCACCAGCCACGTGTGTTGGGAGCTTAGGGTTGTGGAGGGAAAGGGGGGCCACGGGCTACCCTGACTGGCGGCCTCGCAAACTCAGGACCTAAAGCAAGCACACAGGACCCTCTGGAATGAAAACCTTTTTTAAAATATATTTTATTGACTTTTTTACAGAGAGGAAGGGAGAGGGATAGAGAGTCAGAAACATCGATGAGACAGAAACATCCATCAGCTGCCTCCTGGGGATGTGCCCGCAACCAAGGTCCATGCCCTTGACCGGAATCGAACCCGGGACCCTGCAGTCCGCAGGCCGACGCGCTATCCACTGAGCCACACCGGTTAGGGCTGGAATGCAAACCTTTTCATTAAAAACCGGTTTGCAGTGTGGGGAGCCATGTCCCAGGCCAGCACCTTCCCTGACAAAGATCAACGTCAATTTTCACCGAGCGGACTGTCGATTTGCATCTAAGACAGGACACCCGTGAAATCTCGGGGTCACTGGTCACTGTCCTTTTTCCGGACCCTTCAGGGCACAACCCATGTGCCAGGGCGGAGGCCACAAATCTCATTGATATTACGTGGTATTTTTTTTTTTTAAATATTAAGACACTTTCTCTTTTTTCACAGTTTATTTTATTTATTTTTTATTGATTTCAGAGAGGAAGGGAGAGAGATAGATAGAAACATCAATGATGAGAGAGAATCATGAATCAGCTGCCTCCTGCACGCCCCCGACTGGGGATGTGCCCGCAACCCAGGCATGTGCCCTTGGCCGGAATCAAACCCGGGACCCTTCAATCCGCAGGCGACGAGGGCTATCGCATTAATTGTTGACTGTTAACTGTCCTGCACCCTCCTAAGCAAAAGAAGTGTCTATCATTTTACGTTTCATCCAATCCCAGAAGTCCCCACCCCCCCACTCTGCTTTCTCCCGCCTTCCTAATCCATCACCAATGGAATTCATGTAACCCACCTACATCTCCTCTTTTATTTTTTAAAATATATTTTATTGATTTTTTACAGAGAGGAAGGGAGAGGGAGAGAGAGTTAGAAACATCGATGAGAGAGAAACATCCATCAGCTGCCTCCTGCTCGCCCCCCACTGGGGATGTGCCCGCAACCAAGGTACATGCCCTTGACTGGGAATCGAACCCGGGACCCTTCAGTCCGCAGGCCGACGCGCTATCCACTGAGCCAACCGGTTAGGGCTACATCTCCCCTTTTGATTGTAATGTATAAAACAAGGTCCTGGCTCCGCGGTTGAGTGTCAACCTTCAAACCAGGAGGTCAGGGTTCGATTTCTGGTCAGGGCACACGCCCGGGTTGCAGGCTGGATCCCCAGTAGGGGGCGTGCAGGAGGGAGCGGATCCATGATTCTCTCTCCTCATGGATGCTTCTCTCTCTCTCCCTCTCCCTTCCTCGCTGAAATCAACTAATGAATACATACACGGAGTGGCCAGATTATGATGATCTCTGAACACATAGTAATCTGGCCACTCAGTGTATATAAAGATATACTGCCCTAGCTGGTGTGGCTCAGTGGATAGAGCATCAGCCTGCGGACTGAAGGGTCCCGGGTTCGATTTCCGGTCAAGGGCACATGCCCGGGTTGTGGGTTCGATCCCCAGTAGGGGGCATGCAGGAGGCAGCCGGTCCATGATTCTCTCTCCTCATGGATGTTTCTCTCTCTCCTTCTCCCTTCCTCTATGAAATCAGCCAATCAATATATATAAAAAGAAATACTGCCCTAGCCGGTGTGGCTCAGTGGATAGAGCATCAGCCTTCGGACTGAAGGGTCCCGGGTTCGATTCCTGGTCAAGGGCACACGCCAGGGTTGCTGGCTCCATCCCCAGTAGGGGGCGTGCAGGAGGCAGCCGATCCATGATTCTCTCTCCTCATGGGTGTTTCTCTCTCTCCCTCTCCCTTCCTCTCTGAAATCAATACAAATGTATTTTAAAAATAAATAAAACAAGGTGGAAAACGGCCCTTCTCCGGAGCATTCTCTCAATCCGTTGAGATCCTGCTTCCCCGCCATTGTCCACAGTCTGGCTCCAATAACTCACACAAATTCTTCACAGGTTGGCACGTTTCTTACGTTACCACAAGGACCCAGCTAAGCCCCCATGCGTGCTGTGGGCAGACGCCTGCTCCCGCTGGGACGGGCGGGGCCCTCCCCGGCCCACAGCCCCTCTTTGTCCCGGACCCCATCGCCCCGCGCCAGCACAGACTGAAGGTGCCTTCTGTGCTCCGTCCTGCCGTTTATTTCTGTCTCCCGGGCAGCCCCACGGGCTCTCCCCTCTGCCCCCGGGCGGATAAAGCTGTCTTGTGCAGGAGCCCCCAGAACGCTCGTCCCTCCAAACCGCTGATGAATGGCACTCGCTCAGGCAGCTCAGGGAAGACGCGGCCTGAAAGAGGCGTTTGTTCTCGGACAGGAGGTCTGTTTGTGATAAAGTCAGACAGACACCGGCCTGGTGGCTGTTGACTTCTCCGCCGAGGCCGACAGCTTCGCACACACGGGCGTGTGCGTCCTGACGCGCGGACAGAACGTCACCGAATCCGGGCCCACGACAGCGCCGTGGGCCCAAGACACGCGGATGTCCGTCCCCCGGGTGTGAAATACACGCCGGGTTTGAAGTCGGTCTATTTGCAAAATAAAACCGTATTATTTTATTTTTAAATATAAATATTTTTATGGATTTCGGAGAGGAACGGAGGACAGCACGGAGGGACCTGGAGAGCGTGATGCTGAGGGAAATAAGCCGGTCAGAGGAAGACACGTGTCCCGTGACCTCACCCATTGGTGGAATCTAATGAGTAAAATGAGTCGACCAACAAAATAAGACCCAAAGCAGGGAGGCCTGGAACAGACTGACTGACCTACGAGGTTGCGGGGACGAGAAGAGATGAACCGAAGAACTTAGTTACTAGAGGCCCAGTGCACGACATTGGTGCATGGGTAGGGTCCCTAGGCCTGGCCGGGGATCAGGGCTGATGGGGCCTTCCGGCTGCCGGCCTGGGCCTCCCTCCGTTCTGCACCGCCCCCTGGTGTTCAGCACCCGTCATAGTGAGCTGAGCGATTGGTTTCCCCGACGAACTCCCGTGGGGGCAATGTGCATATTAGGCTTTTATATAGATAGACTAGAGGCCCAGTGAAGAAATTCGAGAATGGATGGGGTCTGGCCAGCCCAGCCCCAATCTGGACCCTATCAGGGCCAGGCTGTCTGGGGGGAGGGGCAGTGGGCGATTGGTCAGCGGACCCCGCCCCCGCTTGGGGTGGAGGGGCCCATTGGGGGCAGGGCCAGCCATAGGGAGGGGCTGTATGGGGTGGGAGAAGCTGATCTGGGGTCAGCAGCCAGGGGAGGGGCCGTGGGAGGTTGGCCAGCCAGGCCCACCCCCGAGTGGTGTGTGGGGGGGTGGCGATGGGGGGCAGAGCTTGCTGGAGGGAGGAGCCTCGGGCCAATGGGGTGGTGGGGGCTGATGAGGGGTAGGGCCGGCTGTGGGGAGGGGCTGTGGGTGGTGGGTCGGCTCGCCCCGCCCCAGAATGGGGGACCAGAGACCTGGGGTAGGAGCCCTGTCCCAGATTGGAATGGGGGCCCATTGGGGGCGGGGCCGACTGGTGGGAGGGGCCACAGGCAGTTGGCCAGCCTGCCCTGCCCCTGATGAGGGTGGGGGGGGCATCAAGGGCAGCGGAGATGGGGGAAGGTGATCAGGGGTGGGGCCAGCTGGGGGGAGGGGCCTCGGGATGTTGGTTGGCTGTCCACACCCCCCTCATTGGCGGGTTCACTGGCCACAGTGGGCATCATAGTTTCCGGTCATTATGGCGTTATTGTCGCTGGCTTTTTATATATAGAGACATGCACGGCCCATGGACACAGGCGATAGGGTACAGAACTGAGGGTGGGGACGGGGTTGCGGGGAGGTGGGGAAGGGGAGGAAAATAGAAGATCTGTAATACTATCAACAATAAAAAATATATCTTTTAAAAAGACTTAAAAAATAAATTAATTAAAAAAGAAAGTGAGAGAGAGAGAATCATGGATCGGCTGCCTCCTGCATGCCCCACACTGGGGATGGAGCCCGAAACCTGGGCACGTGCCCTCATCAGGAATCGAACCCTGACCTCCTGTTACAAGGATAATCTGTAGGAAGCCATGCATAGGGCAAAAAAAAAGGTCATTTCGCGAACTTCGAACTTCGCCTCCATCGGAACAGATTTATTATTTCTGCAATCACACAAGCAGCTCATTCTCGTCCTAAGAGGCGGGCGTTTAAAACAGTTGCACGCCCATCGCTATGGGTTGAGAAACACAATGAACGTAAACGAGGCTCAGGTGGCCAAAAGTTGCCCATTTGAGCTCAAAACCGCAGCCCTAGGCTCGCGCTCGCCCCCGAACCCCGCAACGCGCACGCGCGCTCCCGCTCTCGGCGGGCACTCACTGCGCATCCCCGCTCGCCCCCCCGTGGGCGCGCACTGCGCATGCCCATTCTCCCCCTCCCGGCCCCTGGCACTGCCAGGTCTCCAGCTCGCTCCCCTTGGGCAAGCAATGCGCATGCTCGAGCCACCGGCCTCCTCCCCCTCCCACCGCGACCCAGGCGAGCACGCACCGCGCATGCCCGTGCTCACCCTCCCTTTCCCTGCCCACCTCCAGGTCTGCACTTCGTGGGCAACGCAGTGCGCATGCTCGTTCCACGGTCCTCCTCCCCCCCTCCCACCTCAAAGACGGGGAGCACGGAGTGCGCATGCCCGGGCCTCCGGCTCGCTCTCGGTGGGCACGCACTGCGCATGCTCGCACCTCCTAGGCTCCAGGGTTGCCTCGCCGGCGCGGGCCGCTCCCCTAAAAAGGGCCTAAAAGCTCCAAAACCTGGCGTGGGGCGGCCGCTACCCCCCACCCCCGCCTTCACCCCAACTCCTAAACGTCACCCAAGTGCCCCGGCAATCCCCGGGCGGCGGGCTACCTCGGTAAACACGGAGGCGTGCGTGGCGGCGTGCAAGCGACGTGATGACGCCACGCGCCGCGGTGACGCGCGACGTCGGCGACGTTGTTTGGGAGCGCGCCCGGCGCGGCCGTTTTGAAGCTGCCCGGAGCCGCCGTCTGTCACGTCCTCCTCCGCCCAGCCCCCCGAGTCTGTGCAACCCCCCCTCCACCCCGAGGCGTGGGTGACCCCACCTCCCGGACCCCGCGCCCCGTCAGGCCGGACGCCGCCGCCGCCTTTCAGACCCGGAGCTGTAGACTCGCCATCCCCGCCAAGCGCCCCTGCCCCTCGGACCCGGACCCGGGCCTGCGACCCCAGCCCGGCCGGCGCCCCTGCACCGCGGAGCTCGGGTGCACGCCCCGCTGGGGCTCGGGGCCCCTCGGGCGGCCGGGATCTGCACCCCGAGGCCCCCTGCAGGCCGGACCGTGAGGACACGGGCCTCCGGGGCCGCGCGTCCGAGATGCCGCCCGGCAAAGTGCTGCAGCCGGTGCTGAAGATGAAGGTGGACGAGCTGTTCCTGTGCTGGCTCAGCGAGGCCGGCACGCAGGCCATGCTCCGGGACTGTCTGCAGCGGATCCGGGCGCCCGGCCGCGCCGACCTGGGCAGCGGAGACGCCGCGCAGCCCGCGCCCCTGACGGCCCCCCCGGCGCCCGGCCCGGCCCCCGCGTCCTCCGCGCTGCCCCTGGGCGCCGCCTCGAGCCCCAGGGTCGGGCCGCACCTCCGAGGGACTCGTAGATCCGCGGGGACCCGAGCCGTAAGTTCCTCTTCCTTCCGCTTGACACCCGCCCGGGTCACTCCGGTCGCTTAGCAACGCCCAGGGAACTCCGGTCGCCTAGCAACGCGCGGCAGGTGCTGAAAAGGCTGGTGCAAATGTCCGAGGTGCAAACACCCACTCATTTATTCTCTTCTTTTTCCCCCCAAAAGCCCTACTTCCTGGGAAAAATGTGGTCCCGGAAATGGCAGGTGTGTCTGGGTGGTGAGAGCGTCTGCCCCGGCCTCGCAGTGTCGCGGGTTCAATTCTAGGTCAAGGTCACGCACCTCCCCGGTCGGGTCCTGGGCAGGTTCCAGAGGAAACCAATCCGATGTGTCTCCCTCTCTCTAAAAAGCAATGGAACCCTGGCCGGTGTGGCTCATGGATAGAGCGTAGGCCTGTGGACTGAAGGGTCCCGGGTTCCGGTCCCGGGTTCGATTCTGGTCGAGGGCATGTACCTTGGTTGCAGGCACATCGCCAGTAGGGGGCGTGCAGGAGGCAGCTGATGGATGCTTCTCTCTCATCGATGTTTCTGACTCTCTATCCCACTCCCTTCCTCTCTGCAAAAAAATCAATAAAATATACTTTAAAAAATAAATAAATAAAAAGCAACGGGAAACCTATATCCTCAGGGGAGGACTAACCAGGGAAGAAGTAGCTAAGTTCCTCTTCCGGCCCCTCAGCACCTGCAGAGGTGACTCCGGTCGCCTAGCAACGAGGCCGGTGGAAATAACCGGGAGTGCAAACCCCTGTCCATGTTAGTCTCTTCTCCCCATCGGGAAAGCCCAACATGCTGGAAAAATATGGTGCCTGCCCTGGCCGGCGAGTTCAGTGGTTAGCGCCGGCCTGTGCACTGGAAGGGTCCCGGGTTCAAATCCCGGTCAAGGTCACCCACCTGGGTTGCAGGTTTGCTTCCTGTGTGGGAGGCATCCAATCAGTGTCTCTCTCTCCCTTCCCCCCCTCATCCTCCCTCTCTCTCCCTCTCTCTAAAAATCAATGGGAAAAATACACTGAATGGCCAGATTATGATGATCTCTGGACGCATAATAATCTGGCCACTCAGTGTGTGTATATATATATATATATATATATATATACATATATATATATATATATTAGAGGCCCAGTGCATGAATCCGTGCATGGGTGGGGTCCGGCCATGGGCGGTTGGCCGGCCTGCCTGCTGGTCGAACTCCCGGTCGAGGGGACCATCATCTGGCCACTCCGTGTGTATCCTCAGGTGAGGATGAACAACAACAAAATCTTTTTATCCTGGACAGAGCCCCAAGTTGGCTGTAATTTGGGGGTTCGTTTTGGGGGGTCTGCATCGGTTTTCGTTGGTGACTTCTCAGCAGTTTCTTCTATGTGGATTGACTGCTGAACTTAGAGGTTTTAGTCCTGATTGGTCTCCAATAATTAGAGCTGGACAGCAGGGTAAACAGGAAAATGGTGCTTCCTGACAATTAAAAACTTTTTTAAAAATATATATCTTTATTGATTTCAGAGCGGAAGGGAGAGAGAGAGAGAGGTAGAAACATCCATGATGAGAGAGAATCATGGATCAGCTGCCTCTTGCACGCGCCCTACTGGGGATGGAGCCCACAACCCAGGCATGTGCCCTGACCTGCAATCGAACCCTGACCTCCTGTTACATAGGTCGACGCTCAGCCACTGAGCATACGTTCCAGGACTTTCTGCCACTTAGTACAGGGTCTGGTTAATAAGATGTTGCCTCCTGATGTTGTATACCTGGAATAGCCTATTGCAACTTGCTGTTAGCATATTTTTTTAGTGTTTTTATTGATTTTTAGAGAGAGAGGAAGGGAGAGGGAGAGATAGAAACATCAATGAGAGAGGAACATCATTGATCAGCTGTCTCTTGCACACCCCCTACTGGGTATCGAGCCTGCATCCAAGGTACGTGCTGCCCTTGACCGGAATCGAACCCGGGACCCTTCAGTCCCCAGGCCGATGCTCTATCCACCGAGCCAAACCAGCTAGGGCAGTGGTCGGCAAACTCATGAGTCCACAGAGCCGAATATCAACAGCACAACGATTGACATTTCTTTTGAGAGCCAAATTTTTTAAACTTAAACTTCTTCTAACGCCACTTCTTCAACACAGACTCGCCCAGGCCGTGGTGTTTTGTGGAAGAGCCACACTCAAGGGGCCTGAGAGCCGCCTGTGGCTCGCGAGCCGCAGTTTGCCGACCACGGAGCTAGGGCAACATTTTAAATTTTCCGTGGGAGCTGGTAAGCCATCAGCAGCACTAAGCTTACCATGAACTGGTATCCCTTAGTCTACGAGGTTCCCAACCAGAATGAAGCCGTTGCCAGGGGGAGAGGGATGGGTGGACGTCCGTCCGAGGCGAAGTACTTTGTCTGGAGGTCATTGGGGTTTTCTGATCCGCGCTCGTGGGTCCCGGGCATTCTCTGGGATGGACGTGTCCAAGGGGAAGCCGGCAGCCGCCCTGGAGACACCCTGCCTAGACCCTCAGATACAGGTTTTCCCCTTCAAATCCACCCTTTGGCAAAGCAAATTTTCCCACTAGAATAACTTCCAAGTTTTGTAACAAAAAATAAATTTTATGCAGAGTTGTTAAAATGAAATATTTTATTGCATGCACGTAGTCACAAACATACAGCGCTTTTTCAACGTCAGAAATACTTATTTGCTTATTAACTTCCCTTATCATGGGTCTCCCGCCGCCGCCTGTGACAATTTCATATACATGTTCACAAAGTAATGGTGACAACCTTCAGGAGTAATAGCCGCTACACGATGATGGATAACATCTTTTTTTTGTGTGTGTTTTTAAAAACATATTTTATTGATTTTTTACAGAGAGGAAGGGAGAGGGATAGAGAGTTAGAAACATCGATGAGAGAGAAACATCGATCAGCTGCCTCCTGCCCACCCCCTACTGGGGATGTGCCCGCAACCGAGGTCCATGCCCTTGACCAGAATCGAACCCGGGACCCTTCAGTCCGCAGGCCGACACTCCATCCACTGAGCCAGACTAGTCAGGGCTGGATAACATCTGTTAAACGTTCATGGTCGAGGGACCTGCCAGAATACTCCTCACGCAGAACTTTCCTTTTGAAAAATCTCCCGTGGGATTCTTCGTTGGAGAACGTGGTGGCAGAGATACTAAGGTGTGCCTCGTCTGACCCACAAGATCGCGTACTTCCTGGGTTTGGTGGGGGCTTACATTGTCCCAGACCAGCCACACATCCTCCATAATGTCTTTATCCGGATAATTTCCACAGCCACCTGCAAAGAAATTAGCAAAAAAAAAAAAAAAAAAATTGAAGCAACAGGATTTGCAAAAGGGTGAAATTGCTGTGCAAAAGGGTGAATTTGAAGTGGAAAACCTGTACGCCCAGGAGGAGGTTGGCCTGGATCTCAGGGTACGCCCAGCCAATGGGCCCATCGCTGACCCCTGGCCCCGTGCCCTTGCCCACGGCCCTGGCCCCGTGCCCTTTCCCACGGCCCTGACCCCTGGCCCCGTGCCCTTGCCCACGGCCCTGCACAGCCTCAGCGTGGCCAGAGCGGTACCTGAGCCCCGCCTGCCCGGCAGTGGCTGTGTGAGCAGGGCCAGGTGGGGTCCCTCCGGGTGGCCAGGTCTCCCTTAGCTTCCCGCTCAGTCGCTAAAGGGGTGTTGGTGGCAGAGCCCACACCCCTCAGGCCCGTCCTGTGTGTGGGGACCCGTGACGAGTCCCCGAGGACGGCACGCCTGTGCGGGGACGGCAGCCTGGGCGCGGGTGAGAAGGCAGCCGGGTCCCGCACGTCCGGGGGTCTGGCCCCGATCGCTGCAGCCAGGCGGGTTGTGACGTTGCTGTTGGGAGGGTGACCCCGAGGATGGGTGCCTGGTCCGCTCTGCTGTGGGCGGTCTCCTTGGGGATTCCTCCTGATCCGGGACGTTCGGGAGCCGTTCCCGGTCTCCTCGGGGATTCCTCCTGATCCGGGACGTTCCGGGAGCCGTTCCCGGTCTCCTCGGGGATTCCTCCTGATCCGGGACGTTCGGGAGCCGTTCCGGTCTCCTCGGGGATTCCTTCTGATCCGGGACGTCCGGGAGCCATTCTACTGCTGCACCCTCGATCTTTTGTGCTTGTTTTTTTTTAATCTTTATTGTTGAAAGGATCATATAGGTCCCCTTCCCTGCCCCCCCCTTGGCTCCCTCCAGCCCGCCCCCCGCCCCTGGTCCTCACCACCCACTGTCTGCGTCTGTGTGGACCTGGGTCTGTGGAACAAGGGGTGATCGGTGTCTCGTCGTGCTCGCTCCCCCCTAACCACCCCCCCCCCCGTGTCCCGCGTGCCTGGGAGCCCTGGTCCCGTCCCCGTCCCTGTCCCCGTCTCCTGTCCCGCAGCCTCGTGCCGGGCAGAGCACGGGGCGTCGCCCACAGCGTGTGGTGTGGCCTCAGCCCACTGCCCTGTGGAGGGGGACCCCCTCTGGGCCTGCCCCAGTCTGTCCGTCTGTCTGTCTGTCAGTGGCCTCTGGGTTGTATCTCTGAGGACTCGCTCTGGACCTGCCGCACTCTGTCTGTCTGTCTGTCTATCAGGTGACAGTCGGTGGCCTCTGGGTTGTATCTCTGAGTGAGGACCTACTCTGGACTTGCCCAGTCTGTCTGTCTGTCCATCTGTCTGTCCATCTGTCTATCAGGAGCCTCTGGGTTGTATCTCTGAGTGAGGACTTGCTGTGGACTTGCCCAGTCTGTCTGTCTGTCCGTCTGTCTGTAGGTGGCCTCTGGGTTGTATCTCTGAGTGAGGACTCACTCTGGACTTGCCCTGTCTGTCTGTCTGTCCGTCTGTCTGTCCGTCTGTCTGTAGGTGGCCTCTGGGTTGTATTTCTGAGTGGGCACTCTCTCTGGACCAGCCAGTGTGTGTCCGTCTGTCTGTCTGTCCGTCTGAGGCCTCTGTCTGCCTCCTGCGCCCGGAGCCGCCGCACTCGCCGTGGGTCTGTGTGTGGCCGACGTGTCCGTGTCCCGTGGGCCCAGACCAGGCGTGGAGCTGCCGGGCTCCGTGGTCTCTGAGTGGAAACGGAGAAAAGCTCGCTGTCGCCAGGCTGTGCCCTGCGGGTGTGCGCTGCGCCCGGGGGCGGGGTCCGCTGTGCGTCTGTGTCAGGGGAAGGCAGTTTTTTTGGGGGGTGGGGGGGTCAGATTCTAAAACCTCGTGGAGAAGGAAGAAATCGCCGTCGCTGTAAGTTGCTTAGAACCACACAAGGGTGAACATGTGAACAAAACAAAGATAAAAAGAAAGAAAAAATACAGCAAAAGGAATAACCGTCTCCTCCTGGCTGGCATGTCCCCCAGCTCCTGTAGAGGGGGGCGGGGGCGGGGGCGGGGGCGGGGTCTGTTCTGTGTCCCCCCCCCCCCCTCGCCCCTCCCCAGGGCAGACGACTAGATGAACCGATTTAAATCTATTTTTATTGATTTCACAGAGAGAGGAAGGGAAAGAGGGAGAGAAACATCCATGAGGAGAGAGAATCATGGACCGGCTGCCTCCTGCACGCCCCCGACTGGGGATCGAGCCCGCAACCCGGGCCTGTGCCCTTGACCGGAATCGAACCCTGACCTCCTGGTTCCTAGGTCGACGCTCCACCTCTGAGCCCGCCCGCCGGCCGCTATACACACAGCTTTAGAGGGCCTCCCCCCCCCCTCCCTCCCTCCTCAGCCGGCCTCTGGGTGGTTTGGGGAACAGTGATTCCTTTCTAGCTTCCGCCCGGCTCTGCCCTGTCGGAAAGGGGTCCCCCTGGGGAGGGGGGGCCTCGGGGTCCGTCCCAGCCCAGGGCCCTGCTCGCCAGTCCCAGGCCTGCCTGTCGCCTCGTCCCCCTTCACCTGGTGCCTCAGTTTCCCCGTTTGCAAGGGGCAGCCGTGACGTGCCTCCTGCCGTGGGCTCAGTGTTTGCCGCCGATCGATCGTGGGAAAATCCCTTAACGAGAGAGTACGCAGGCCCCAGCCGGTGTGGATCAATGGACAGAGCCTCGGCCTGCGGACTGAAGGGTGTCGGGTTCGATTCCGGTCGAGGGCACGCACCCCGGTTGCAGTTCGACCCTCAGCCTGGTCGGGACCTGCGTGTGGGGGCAGCCGGTCCGTGTCTCTCACGTCGATGTTTCTCTCTGTCTCTCCCCCCTCTTCCTCTCGCCCTAAAAACCCACGGGAATGTCCTCGGCTGAGGATCGGCCACGTGAACGAAGAACGGGGCAAATGAATGGAGTGGTGATGTCTGTGGGGTGAGCGTTGGGTTTGCAGCCGGATGTCCGCGGGGCCGGGCGTGTCCGTGTGGCTTCGGCCTCGCCGGGTCGGCCTCGCCGTGGTCGCCCGGATGCACGTTACCCTCAAACCAGAGACCCGGTCCGAGGGCCCGGCTCCGTCACCTCGGGCAGCCCAGCCATGAGGCCCGGTTCCGACGGGACCGGAGGCAGCAGGCGCCCGGCCAGGCTGGGCGTGGGGTGGGCAGACCCTCGTGGGGTCTCGGGGGGTGGGTCCCCTGGAGTCGTGGGCTCCGTGGTGAGGAGCCCCAGTGAGCTGTGCCCAGGGCGCCCGGCCACGCTTCCTCACGGACGGCCACACCTAGCCGGCTCCCGGGGAGGCCGGGGTCCTGGGCGAGCGTCCTCCGGGCCGGCCGGGCCCCCGGACGCCATGGCTCTGGTCCTCGTGCCCCGGGGCCGGCTGGTGCCCACGACTCGCCACGGCGGCCTCAGGGCCGAGTGCATGGCCCTCCGTCCCGGTGCAAACCCTCTGTCCCTACCCTCTCCTCCCGAAGCTCCTGTCCCCGTCCGTCCGTCAGTCCTTCAGGGTCTGGCTCCCTCCCAGCTGCCCGTCCTGCCCCGGCCCACGGGCGCCCTCCCCGCCGGCACTGCTGGGAGCTTCCCCTCGGCTCACAGGCGGGACCTCTGGGCGTTCTGCCTGGGGTGCCCGCCTGTCTCCCTCCCGGTGGGACGGTGGGAGGTGGGAGGTGGGAGGGAGCGGATGCCCGGGCTCTGAGCTGGGCAGGTCCCTCTGACTCCCCCCCCCCCCCCGCCCCATGGCCATGGCGGTCACTTTCCCGTGTCCTCTGCCTGCGGGGCACTGTGGGTGCGGACGCTCCGGTGCCAGCTCCCTCCCCCCCCCCATGCCCAGCCCAGCACCCCGCCTCCCGGGCCGGCCCCGCGGTCCACCGCCCCCTCTCCGCCCGGGGAGGGACGGGCAGGGGCTGGCGCACGGGACGGCTCTGTTGGGGGGCGGGGCCAGCACCCCGCAGCGGCCCGGCTCTGCGGGGCTCAGTCTGTGCGGACAGACGGAGGGACTTCACTTCCCAGGGGCGGGCGGTTCCGGTGCCCCCTCCCTCCAGGACCCGCTCTCAGACCAGCTGTCCCTCCGGCCCGCTCCCCGCTGAGCCCGGGAGGACCTGGGGACACTCGGTGCCGAGCCCGGAGCCCCGGCGGCGGCAGGAGCAGCAGCAGCGCGGGGAGCGGTCTGAGGCTCCGGCCGGTGCTCCCTCCCGCCCGCCCGGCTCGTCCCCCCGCCCGCCCGTCCCGCTCAGCTGCTCCCCGCCCGGCGCCCCCCGCCCTGCGCCCCCCGCCCTGCGCCCCCCGCCCGGCATGTGCCCTCCGCGGCCCGTGGAATGCGCGCGCCCCCGGCCCGGCCCCCGCAGCGCCCGCCTGGCCCCGGCCGCGCATGGAGCGCGCTGAGCCCGGTCCCGCCCGGAGCAGCTGCCGCCCCGACCCCCCGGCCGGCCCCGCCGCCCCGACCCCGGCCCGCGAGCCCGGCGCCCGCCCCGGGCGGCCCATGCGCGCCGACATGCGGCTGCGGGAGCGGTCGCTGCGCCAGGACCCCGACCTGCGGCAGGAGCTCGCCTCGCTGGCCCGCGGCTGCGACTTCGTGCTGCCCTCGCGCTTCAAGAAGCGGCTCAAGGCCTTCCAGCAGGTGCGGGGTCCGGGCCGTGTCTGCACGTGTGTGCGTGTGTGAGCATGTGTGTGCACACGTGTGTCTGCATGTGCGTGTGCGTGTGGCTCACCTGCCCCTCACCGCTCCCGGGAGGACGAGCCTGGAGGACGTCCCCGTGAAGTTTGCAGGGACCGAGCTCTTTACAAAGCGCCCCCGTCCCGTCCCCCGTCGTGTGGCCGCTGACACTCCGAGGGGCTGGGGGACTCGCCCAGGGTGGGCCCTGTAGCTGGAGGGTCCCAGGGTGGCCCTGTAGCTGGAGGGTCCCAGGGTGGGCCTGTAGCTGGAGGGTCCCAGGGTGGGCCTGTACCTGGGAGGGTCCCAGGGTGGCCCTGTAGCTGGAGGGTCCCAGGGTGGGCCTGTAGCTGGGAGGGCCCCAGGGTGGCCCTGTAGCTGGAGGGTCCCAGGGTGGGCCTGTAGCTGGAGGGTCCGTCAGGCCGCGATCCCCCAGGCCTGGCCTCCCCCACGGGGCTGCGTGCCCAGCATCTGGGTGATACACAGCGTTTGGGACGGACGGACGTGGTTTCTTAAGGTCCCACGCCTTCGCCGCAGGGACATGACCTGCTCCCCGCAGCCGACGGCCGTGCGTGGCCTGGGCTGCGGGGACGGGTGTTTCACGGGGACGCGGGCGACGGTCACGCACGGCACACGGGTGCGTGCGGTGCCGTGTCTGTCCTTCCGTGACTCGTGGGGCTGTGCACGTCACCGTGACCCTCAGAAGGGCTCCGGAGCGTGTGTCCACGGGGCACACGCACGCGTTTAAGGGACACGCGCTGTCGAGGGGGAGCCTTCCCGCGGCCGCCGTGGAATCCCCCCGAAACGGGGTGTCCCTGCGCCCGGCCTCGTCCTCCCTCCCCGGGGGGCTGGGGGGGCGGGGGCCCGGCTCAGCTCCTCCCGAGAGGGAACCCCTTTCGTTTCTCTGCCAGAAAGAGCCCCCACCCCATCCAGCCCCCCGCTGGGGTAAACAGGCCTCCCCCCCATACGTTTTATGGGGTTTTCCTGGGACCACGTCGCAGCGTTTCCACAGTGACCAGGTCCTGTCTGTCCGTCCGTCTGTCTGTCCCGGGCTCCTGTCTGCACCTGGGCCGGGGCGGTCGCTCCGTCCCTGTTTGCAGGGAAAGTGTATTTAACGCACCTCAATGTGGGCGTGGAGTGGCACCCTGAGGTCCTGTGAGGACGGGAGGGGTGTGAGGCAGGGCCCCCCTGTGAGGATGAGAGGGGGGTGTGGCAGGGGGCCCCCGTGAGTGGGTGGAGGGGGCGGGTGCCCTGGCACATCCTTCCTCCCCTCCCCTCGGCTGCACCTGACCCGCCGGTGAAAGTCGGGGTGCCCCTGCCACCCCACAAGGTCCGCTCTTGGGGAAACGAACTCCCTCAGCAGGCAGCGGTGTGAGGCCCAGAGCTGGGTTTCGGGGTGACTTCTGGGAAGACTGATCTGCAGCGCGTGCCCCCGGGTGCGGTCTAACCAGAGGGTCTCCCTCGTGGGGGCGGGGGGGGGCCTTCCTGGCTGCTGCACCCCAGGAGGTCCAGGAGGATGCGGACGGGGGTCGGCACGCGTGTGGTTGGGGTGCGAGACGGGGGGCGGGAGACGGTGGAGTGTGGGTGACCGGGAGCATCCGGGCCTGACAGGTCAGCCGTGCCCGCAGGTGTGTCCGCCGCGTCCGGGGCCGGAGGGCGCCTGGGCGTGACCATGGGGGTCCGCGTTTGCCGCCCGCCGAGCTCGGGGAGTCCCGTGGCCCAGGGTCACAGGTCAGCGGGTCACGGTGCCGAGCAGGGGGCTCCGTCTGTGTCCGTCCGTCCGTCCTCTCGCTGTGGGTGCCCGTCCGTCCGTCCGTCCTCTCGCTGTGGGTGCCCGTTCGTCCTGTGGCCGAGAGTGTGCGCCCATTGGCCCTGTGCTCAGGCCCTGGGCCTCGAGCAGAGCGGAGGTCCCTGTGGGGGGGCCATCGGGCGGCCCAGCCATGTCTCCGCTGGGGCCCTGTCCCCCGGGCGCTTCCTCCAGCCTGTGGGCTGTGGGCCCTGGGCATGGCCTGATCCTGTCACCTCCTCCCAGAGGCCCCCCTGCTGGACGAGGATGTAAACAAACGTGTGCACGCCCGGCTCTCTCACCCACACTTCCGGCTCCCCTTCTCCGCCCAGACCCTCCCCACCCTCACTTCCGGCTCCTCTTCTCTGTGCAACCTTCACTCTTCGCTGTCCATCTGTCCTTCCGTCCGTCCTTGTGCAGGGCCTCCGGTCAGGGTGGGCGCTGAGCTCGTGGGTCCCAGGCATCACGGCTCGGGTATCACGGCTCACCCGGCTCCGGTGGGCGTCGCCCCAGGACACCACGGTGCTCCGCGGCCGGCCCTGCGCACCCCACCTGCCCTGTGCACCCCACCTGCCCCGCGCACCCCCACCTGCCCCGCGCGCCCCCACCTGCCCCCCGCGCCCCCACCTGCCCCACGCGCCCCCACCTGCCCCGCGCACCCCACCTGCCCCGCGCACCCCACCTGCCCCGCGCACCCCCACCTGCCCCGCGCACCCCACCTGCCCCGCGCACCCCCACCTGCCCCGGGCACCCCCACCTGCCCCGCGCACCCCCACCTGCCCCGCGCACCCCACCTGCCCCGCGCACCCCCACCTACCCCGCGCACCCCACCTGCCCCGCGCACCCCCACCTGCCCCGCGCACCCCCACCTGCCCCGCGCACCCCCACCTGCCCTGTGCACCCCACCTGCCCTGCGCACCCCACCTGGCCTGCGTGGTCCCGTGCGCTCCTCCCGCACAGCCCTGTGGTCGGAGATGGGACCAGGTCACTTCCTGTGTCCAGCACGTGCCCTGTGACCCTCGGGTGCCTGCCCTCTGAGGCTGGGGTTCCCGTGGGCACCCCCAGACGAGTCTCGGGGCCTCCCCTGCACTCCTGGCACCGGTTCCCCAACCTCGCGGCCGGTTTTATGGAGGCTCGTTTGTGGCCGGGTGCACGCGCCTGCAGCCCATGCCGGGGAGGGCGGCCGCCCGCGTGACTGCCATTCCCGGGATGGCGACGGGTCAGAGCGCTGTCCTCCCCTCTCCCGGGCCGGCTCCGGGGCAGCGCCCAGGCCAGACCCTCAGCCCCCCATGGCTTCCTGTCTCCGAGGCCCGAGGCCCGCTGCAGAGCTGCTCTTACACACGTGCACACACATGCACACATATGTTTTTGCTGATTTTTTGCAGCCTCATCGCGGCGGCCGGGGCGTGCTGGGCACGGTCCCTCCCAATCTGCTGAGCCCCGTGGGGCAGCGGGCGGGCGGGCGCTCGGTGGCGGAGAGGAATGTGTTCCCAGCTGCCGGGACACGGGCTATTTATGTCCCGGAGATTAAGCCTGTAAATCCCCCGTGTCCGCACCGGCCTGTTTTGTATCTCCTCCCGTCAGCTCGGTGCTGGGGCCGGGGGAGCTGGGCTCGGCCCCTCTCTGCTGGGTTCCTGCATTTCCCGCCAGCGCTCACCCTGGGTGCTGGGTGCCGGGCGGCTCAGGGTCCTTACAGGCCCCACCCTCCTCCCTCTCAGCGTGGGGTGGGGACCGTGCCAGCCATGTCCACGTCTCCGCCTGCCCTGTGGGTGTTCGTACACAGATGCTCCTTGGGTTATGATGAGGTTACACATGGATAAACCCATCCTGTGTTGAAAATACCGTGCCCAACGCTCAGTGGTTGAGCATCAACCTATGAACCAGAAGGTCACGGTTCGATTCCAGGTCAGGGCACATGCCCGGGTTGCAGGCTCCATCCCCAGTGGGGGGCGTGTAGGAGGCAGCCAATCCGTGATTCTCTCTCATCATGGATGTTTCTGTGTCTCTCCCTCTCCTCTCTGAAAGCATTAAACCACATGTCGACATGTATAAAAGCCTAATATGCAAAGTGTCCCCTCGGGAGTTCGACCGACCAGCACTTTGATCGCTCGCTATGTCGTGTGCTGACCACCAGGGGCAGCGGGGAACAAAGGAAGGCCCGGCCGTCAGCCACTAGGGACCCTTCCGTGCACGAATGTGTGCACTGGGCCTCTAGTGTACATACATGCACACATACGTGTATGTATGAATTACTTCCTCACGACTGACCCACCCCACCTCCACCCGCTTCCTGCCTCTCCGTCCCTCTGCAGTTCAGGCCTCCCGTTTGGGAGTGTTTGCTGCAGCCTGAGGTACGTCCTTAGCATGTCCGTGAGGCGGTGTCTGCTGACGGCAGACTCTCTCTTTTGTGTTTGCTTTTCGTTTTCCTTGTGTGTTTTTCCTGGTGCACAAACACTTCCGTTCCTCCCACGGGATCTTCACCGCGAGGTCGGCCGCCTTCCCTCCGGCTTCTGGGACCTGTGCTTCTGTCGGAAAGTCGTTTGCTCCTTGGATGGGGTCCCCTTTTTGTTTCATTTTGTTGTGGCTCTTTTTCCTTTTTTAAACATATTTTTATTGATTTCAGAGAGGAAGGGAGAGGGAGAGAGAAATAGAAACATCCATGATGAGAGGGACCCATCGATCAGCTGCCTCCTGCACGCCTCCCACTGAGGATGGAGCCCACAACCCGGGCCTGTGCCCTGACCGGGAATCGAACCCTGACCGCCTGGTTCCTAGGTCGACGCTCAAGCACTGAGCCACCTTGGCAGGTGGCACTCACTCTCTGTGTGTGAGCCCGGGTGTGTGAGCTCAGGTGTGTACCCTCACCTGTGTTAGCTCAGGTGTGCATGGCTCCGTTCTCGTCGCCATCCTGGTCAGGCGGGTTCGGCACGTGCGCTTGTAGGAGGTTCCACGCCCCCATCGCGCATCCGCGTGGAGAAGGCGTCTCCCGTCCCAGGTGCTGACTGAGCTGTCACCTGTCCTTCCTGCAGGTTCAGACGAAGAAGGAGGAGCCCCGGCCGCCGGCCGTCAGCCAGAGCATTCCCGCCTTCTACTTCCCCCGGGGCCGCCCGCAGGGCACGGCGGACACCGACGCCGTCATCGCCAGGATCGAGCGGACCTTCGCCCAGTTCCCGCACGAGCGGGCCACCATGGAGGACATGGGCAAAGTGGCCAAGGTGGGGTCCCCACAGCAAGCACGCGTGTTCATGGCTGTGCATCCTCACGGTCGGAGCTCGGGTCTGAGCCCTGCCCGTGTCAGGCCTTCAAACCAACACGGGATCTTCACCGCGTGAGTTTTAGCCTAGACATGCAAGAGCAGACGTGTTAGTTCTGTCCCAGATACGGGAGAGCAGACGTGTTCTGTCCCAGACACGGGAGGACAGACGTGTTAGTTCTGTCCTAGACATGGGAGGACAGACGTGTTAGTTTTGTCCCAGACACGGGAGAGCAGACGTGTTAGTTCTGTCCTAGACACGGGAGGACAGACGTGTTAGTTCTGTCCCAGACATGGGAGGACAGACGTGTTAGTTCTGTCCTAGACACGGGGGAGCAGACGTGTTAGTTCTGTCCCAGACACGGGAGAGGAGACGTGTTAGTTCTGTCCTAGACACGGGAGGACAGACGTGTTAGTTCTGTCCCAGACACGGGAGGACAGATGTGTTAGTTCTGTCCCAGACACGGGAGAACAGACGTGTTAGTTCTGTCCCAGACACGGGAGGACAGACGTGTTAGTTCTGTCCCAGACACGGGAGGACAGACGTGTTAGTTCTGTCCCAGACACGGGAGGACAGACGTGTTAGTTCTGTCCCAGACACGGGAGAGGAGACGTGTTAGTTCTGTCCCAGACACGGGAGGACAGGCGTGTTGGTTCTGTCCCAGACACGGGAGAACAGACGTGTTAGTTCTGTCCCAGACACGGGAGGACAGACGTGTTAGTTCTGTCCCAGACACGGGAGGACGTGTTAGTTCTGTCCCAGACACGGGAGAGGAGACGTGTTAGTTCTGTCCCAGACACGGGAGGACAGACGTGCTGGTTCTGTCCCAGACACGCGAGAACAGACATGTTGGTTCTGTCCCAGACACGGGAGGACAGACGTGTTAGTTCTGTCCCAGACACGGGGGAGCAGACGTGTTAGTTCTGTCCTAGACACGTGAGGACAGATGTGTTAGTTCTGTCCTAGACACGGGGCGTTCACGTCTGTCAGGGAAGGTCCCTGAGCTCGTCCAGGCCTGTCCTCCATCCTGACCCGGGTCCCCCTGCCCGTCTGGAGCTCCGGGCACGTGACCAGGGACTCCCTCCACGCGTGTGGTTGTAGCCGCGCCCAGATGCTGTCACACTGTGCGTCGGCTCGGGGTGGAGCCCTCCTTCCAGCCGTGGGTGTGGCTCCAGGTCATCGTGTGGACGTGTGGACGCGGCAGCTCTTGATCCTCCGCGTGCTGTCCCTGGAGGACACCGACGGACCTCCTTCCCCGTGCCTGTGCCGCGAGGGAGCCGTGTGCGGCCCTCGGCGCTTCTCTGGGCTCGGCTGGAGGGGCACCCCGGCCCCCGCCTCCTCCCTCCGCGGGCAGCAGGCCCTCGTGTCGCCGAGCCCCAGCGCGTGCGGGTCCCCACCTCCTTCCCGCGCCTGTCGCCTGCTGTTCTGTCTCGACCATCCGTGGGAGGTCTGGTGGGTCCCGAATCACCCCTGACCTGTGAGGTCACGGTGGGTCCCGAGTCACCCCTGACCTGTGAGGTCACGGTGGGTCCCGAGTCACCCCTGACCTGTGAGGTCACGGTGGGTCCCGAGTCACCCCTGACCTGTGAGGTCACGGTGGGTCCCGAGTCACCCCTGACCTGTGAGGTCACGGTGGGTCCCGAGTCACCCCTGACCTGTGAGGTCACGGTGGGTCCTGAGTCACCCCTGACCTGTGAGGTCACGGTGGGTCCCGAGTCACCCCTGACCTGTGAGGTCACGGTGGGTCCCGAGTCACCCCTGACCTGTAAGGTCATGGTGGGTCCTGAGTCACCCCTGACCTGTGAGGTCACGGTGGGTCCTGAGTCACCCCTGACCCGTGAGGTCCGGTGGGTCCTGAGTCGCCCCGGACCCGTGTTATCCCGGTGCCTTGCTGTGTGTGGGAAGAGCCTGAACTAGGGAAGTGTGGGTGCTCAGACTGGTCCTCAGACGGTGGGTCCTGGGGTCCCTGCAGTTCACGTGGGTTTTGGCTTCAGTCTCGGTGTCAGGACCCGCCCGGCGTGCCCGAGCTGGCGCTGCGTGTGGTGTGTGGAGCGTGTGCGGTTTAACAGCACGGAGTCCTCCGTGCTCACGCGTGCGATGCCCTCCAGTCCAGTCACAGGTCTGACTCCTTCGAACACGCTCATCGCCTGCAGGTGTGCGTGTCCCCCGCCGTTGGTTGTTGGTTCCACGGCATCACCGTCTCCACGCGGCCGGGGAGGGCGTCGTCTGGTCTTCCATCCACGGCTCCTGGGGGTGCGGCTGCAGTCGGGCGGGGGGGCGGTCTGCTGCCCGCGGCTCCTGACCTCCTGGATCCGCTCCGTAGTTTTCAGCGTGTAAACGTGTTTTCTACAATGTGATCCCGTCACCCCGTGTGACTTCGCCAACCGTGGACAGGGACATGTGCGGCGAGGAGCCCGCGTGGGGAGGGTCCCCTCCTTTTCACAGCTGTTGGCTGTGGCGGTGACGCTGCTGTGGAGCTTGCATGTGTGACATGTCACACCGTGTCCGAGCGTCCCTGAAGCGTGTTCTGTAAGCAGGGTACCGTGTCCCTGGAGCGTGTTCTGTAAGCAGGGTACCGTGTCCTGGAGCGTGTGCTGTGAGCAGGGTACCGCGCCCTGGAGCGTGTTCTGTAAGCAGGGTACTGTGTCCTGGAGCGTGTGCTGTGAGCAGGGTACCGTGTCCCTGGAGCGTGTTCTGTAAGCAGGGTACCGTGTCCTGGAGCGTGTTCTGTAAGCAGGGTACCGTGTCCTGGAGCATGTTCTGTAAGCAGGGTACCGTGTCCTGGAGCGTGTTCTGTAAGCAGGGTACCGTGTCCTGTGAGCAGGGTACCGTGTCCCTGGAGCGTGTTCTGTAAGCAGGGTACCGTGTCCTGGAGCGTGTTCTGTAAGCAGGGTACCGCGTCCCTGGAGCGTGTTCTGTAAGCGATACCGTGTCCTGGAGCGTGTTCTGTAAGCAGGGTACCGTGTCCCTGGAGCGTGTTCTGTAAGCGGTACCGTGTCCCCAGAGCGTGTTCTGTAAGCAGGGTACCGTGTCCCCAGAGCGTGTTCTGTGAGCAGGG
This sequence comes from Cnephaeus nilssonii, assembly GCF_951640355.1. Lineage (NCBI taxonomy): Eukaryota > Metazoa > Chordata > Mammalia > Chiroptera > Vespertilionidae > Cnephaeus > Cnephaeus nilssonii. The sequence goes on along the minus strand of NC_137096.1, from coordinate 79,494 downwards.
TACCGCATCCTAGAGCGTGTTCTGTAAGCGGTACCGTGTCCCTGGAGCGTGTTCTGTAAGCAGGGTACCGCGTCCTAGAGCGTGTTCTGTAAGCGGTACCGCGTCCCAGAGCGTGTTCTGTAAGCAGGGTACCGTGTCCCTGGAGCGTGTTCTGTAAGCAGGGTACCGCGTCCTAGAGCGTGTGCTGTGAGCAGGGTACCGCGTCCCAGGGTGACCGCCGTGTGATCCTGTGGTCCCCCACACAGAGGGGTGGTCCCCCCACACACAGGGCTGCACCCCGTCACTGTCACGTGTGGGCGAGCCCTGTGTGGCTCCGGCAGGCGTGTCCCTGGTCGGGGCTGCGCTCACCATGGGGACGGTCTCGGGCGCTGGGGGCCCGTCAGGGGTCGGCCGCGTTGCTGTGAAACTCCCGCATCTGCGAGGCGAACGCCGCGCCTCCTGCTGCCTGCCCGGGTGCCCGTGGGCCGTGGTCGTGGTCACGGCTAACGAGGTCACCGCCCTCTCGCCCCCGACCCCCTGGAACCGGCTGAGAGGGACGCCCCCTCCGGCCCCTCATGGCCCGACGGCTGGGGTTACGCCCCTTCCAGGCGTCGCCCGGCTCCCGGGCCGCTAACTCTCACCCCGTGAGTTTCTGCCCCGTGTTTGTCAGCCTCTTTTCTTCCTTTTCTTTGGCTAATTCTCACCCAAGAATATTTTTCCCGTTGATTTTTCAGAGAGTGGAAGTGGGGGGTGCAGAGAGGAACATGGATGTGAGAGAGAGACATCGGTCAGTTGCCTCCCACACGCGCCCCGACTGGGCCCGGGGGTCGAATGTGCCACCCAGGTACGTGCCCGCGACCGGGAATCGAACCCGTGACCCTCGGTGCCTGAGCCAACACTCTAACCACTGAGCTGCCCGGCCAGGGCGGTTTCCAGCTTTGTCTCATGTCCGCTGGTCACAAGGCTCGGGCACACACGTGTGCGTTTCCTGGGTGACACACGCCTCAGGGTGGAACTGCTGGGTCGTGGTGACTGGGTGTCTGACTTTACAAGACGCCGAGGCGGCGTGTGCCGAGCACCTCCTCCCGTCCCGCCCGCGGCGGCGAGGAGCCGGCTGTCCTGTGTGACCCTCGGACCCGCTGAGGTCACTGTTATGGGCTCGGCCTCGTGTGATGGAGCCGCCCCTGACGATCACGGGAGCCGCTGTGTGTTCCTTCCCTCCGTGGTCTGTCTGTCTGACCGGTGTCCTGGGCACAGTCAGTGGCTAGACACCAGCTTAGCGTGTACAGTTACACAGGGCACGCGTGTGCCCCGGGACACTGCCAGCCCGCTTTAGCGTGTACAGTTACACAGGGCACGCGTGTGCCCCGGGACACTGCCAGTCCGCTTTAGCGTGTACAGTTACACGAGGTGCCTGTGTGTGTGTGTCTGTGTGTGTGTCTGTTCCCGAAGCTGCAGGCCCGTCGCTGAGAGCAGCCCCCCTCCCCCCGCGACACGCCCGTGGCTGGTTCTGAGCCCGCGTCCCCGCTGCTCATGGGCCGTCCTGCACGCGTGGGGGGTCGGCCTCCCCCCGTCGCTCCGTGAGAGCGCGGTGGTTTCCTCGTTATTTGTCTGACGTGTCCGGGGCAGGTCCCGGAGATGTGTGTGTCCAACACGCTTCTCCCGGCCCGCGGCCCGCCTTCCCTCCCCTTCCCTGCTGGGGATTGCAGACGTGTTTCATGTTGATGGAGTTGTGTGTCCGTCCACCCTCTTCTTGGGTGATTCATACGTGTGTCCCGTGTGGGACCTGCACACCGGGCTCCTGTGCCCCTTGGGGGGGCTCATTGGCACCGAGGGGCCTAAGGACCCCACGCCCTCAGGGTCTCGCTCTGGGTCCCAGCTGCACCAGGGGTTGACCTTTGACCTTCCGGACGTCGTCTGCTTTTCCTGATCTTCCCCACGAACGAGCTTTCCGTTCCGGCTTTTCCTCCCATGATTCTCTGCGGCATCGGTTTCCCGTCCCTTCACCACACGCTCTGTCCCGCTGCCGTGGCTCCCATCCCCTCCTCCCAGCCCTGTCCGTCCGTCCCCATCCCAGACCCTGTCCGTCCGTCCCCATCCCAGGCCCTGCCCGTCCGTCCCCTCCTCCCAGCCCTGTCCGTCCGTCCCCTCCTCCCAGACCCTGTCCGTCCGTCCCCATCCCAGGCCCTGTCCGTCCGTCCCCTCCTCCCAGACCCTGCCCGTCCGTCCCCATCCCAGACCCTGTCCGTCCGTCCCCATCCCAGGCCCTGTCCGTCCGTCCCCTCCTCCCAGGCCCTGCCCGCGGCGGCTGGGGGTCAGCCTGTCCCGTTGGCGCCGTCACACGTGCGCTGCCAGCTTCCTCCCAGCACGGCCTTCACGGCCTCCACACGCCCGGCTGCCCGCCATCCTCCTTCCGCCAGCCTCCTTCCTGGCAAGGGGCCCTCTTACTGGGGTGCAAGGGGCCCTCTCGCCTCGGGGGCCGCTGGCCGAACGCTGTTTGTCCGGTGGTTGGACCCCCAGGGAAGAAGCCCGGCTCAGAGGGGAAGCTCCCTCCTTTGTCCGCAGCCGGGCCATCCGCTCACAGGCGGCTCCGTGCCCCCCTCCAGCTGGCCGTCCGCTCACAGGCGGCTCCATGCCCCCCACCAGCTGGGCCGTCCGCTCACAGGCGGCTCCGTGCCCCCCTCCAGCTGGCCGTCCCACTCAGCACGGTCCCCACAGGGCACCCTCAGCCCCGAGGCGGCCCCCACCCCAGACCCCACCTCAGATGCACCCCCGAGTCCCCGGGTGTCACCTGTGCTTCAGGCCGACCAGCTAAGAATGAGGGGTTCCCCGCACCCCTCCTGCTCCTGTAACTGCGAGGGCGGCTGCCAGAGGGCACCGGGGACACGGACGAGATGCAGGGAAGTGGGCAGGCCCCATGCGCCTCTGTCCCCGGAACTGGGGGTGCGCCCGTCTTGCTGTCTCTTTCCTGTCTGCCTTACTCTCTCCCGCCTTTTCTTGTGAGTAGAAGCTGGATGGCTGGGCGTCCCCCGCTTCCTAGTCCTGCACCCCGTGTCTCAGCGTCAGTCCTGGCCGCGGCTGAGTCCGCGAGGTGTGATGTGTGATGCGGTCCCTGTCGCGGGCACAGTGTCTCCAGTTCACGGGGTCATCTCACCCCGCCCCCCCACCCTCCCCACCCACCCTCATGCGAGTCCTCACAGCTGCCTCCTTCCAGGCTGAGCCCGCGGGGGGCCGGGGGGCGTCTGCCCCCAGTGGGGCGTCCCCAGCATCACGTGGCCATCTGCACCGCCTGGTGGGGGTGGAGGGAGCGCTCACCCCCTGCGCCTGGGATGCGTCCTGGTCTCCCCGTGGGTGTGGAGGGAGCGCGCCCCGCCCTATGCCCCGCCCTATGCCCCGCCCTGCGCACGGGATGCACCCTGGTCTCCCCGTGGTGGTGGGAGCGGAGGGAGCGCTCACCCCCTGCGCCCGGGATGCGCCCTGGTCTCCGCGGTGGGTGTGGAGGGAATGCTTCCCGCCCTGCGCCCAGGATGCGCCTGTTGTGTTCTCCCTGCGGAGTGGAAGGAGCGCTCACCCCCTGCGCCCCGGATGCGCCCTGGTCTCCCCGTGGTGGTGGGAGCGCAGGGCGCTCACCCCCTGCACCCTGGATGCGCCCTGGTCTCCGCGGTGGGTGTGGAAGGAGCGCTCACCCCCTGCGCCCCGGATGCGCCCTGGTCTCCCCGTGGTGGTGGGAGCGGAGGGAGCGCTCACCCCCTGCGCCCTGGATGCGCCCTGGTCTCCCTGTGGCGGTGCTTGTGGAAGGAGCGCTCACCCCCTGCGCCCCGATGCGCCCTGGTGTCCCCGGAGGGAGCGCTCACCCCCTGCGCCCCGATGCGCCCTGGTGTCCCCGGAGGGAGCGCTCACCCCCTGCGCCCCGATGCGCCCTGGTCTCCCCGTGGTGGTGGGAGCGGAGGGCGCTCACCCCCCCGCCCCGCCCGCAGGCCTGCGGCTGCCCGCTGTACTGGAAGGGGCCGCTCTTCTGTGCCGCCGGCGGAGAGCGCACAGGCTCCGTGTCCGTCCACAAGTTCGTCGCCATGTGGAGAAAGTGAGTGCCTCTTCCGGGCGGGGCGGGGCGGGCGGAGGTGGGAGGGGGAGGGGAGGAGGAGGGAGGGGAGGGGCGGGGCCTAGGCCAGCCCTCCGTCAGGGCCCCTCCTGCTGGGGGCGGGCGGTGAGGACTGGGCAGGCGGGTGGACGCCAGGAGTGAGGACGGACCGCCCTCTGCGCCCAGGATCCTGCAGAACTGCCACGACGAGGCCACGCGGTTCGTGCACCTGCTGATGAGCCCCGGCTGCAACTACCTGGTGCAGGAGGACTTCGTCCCCTTCCTGCAGGTGGGCCGCCCCCCCCTCCACACCCGTCCACGCCCCGCGTCCACACCCCGTGTCCACTCCGCGTCCACTCCACAGGCCCTCCCCGTCCACACCCCGTGCACCTCCCCGCATCCCCTCCACACGGGGTTCGGGGTGCACGGGGTGTCCCTGGGACTCCCTAGTCACTGAGAGGCCCTGGCACGTCCCAGCTGCCCCGGCAGAGGGCTGGCGAGGTCCTGGGGCTGGTTCTCCGGTGGGACTGGGGTGGGGGGAGTGTGGGGTGGGGGGAGTGGGGTGGGGGGATGGGGTGGGGGAGCTCTCCTATGGGAGAGGGGGCGGGCTCTCCTGCAGGGGGCGGGGGTTCCCTGTGGTCCCCTGTGTGTGCGTGAGCTTGACTAGGAGTGAGAGGTGCTTCCCTAAGCCACCCCGGCTCTTGGGGCTCTTGGCCTTGGACCCCGTGGTCTTACACCCCTCACGTCCCTGACTGAGCAGCGGGCACACTCCCGGGAGGGAATGGTTCAGGGCTCGGGTGGAGGGGGAGTGGGGGAGCCCCCGGGGTGGAGGGGGAGTGGGGGAACCCCTGGGGTGGGGAGTGTGGGAGCCCCTGGGGTGGGGAGTGTGGGAGCCCCTGGGGTGGGGGAGTGGGGGAACCCCTGGGGTGGGGAGTGTGGGAGCCCCTGGGGTGGGGGAGTGGGGGAGCCCCCGGGATGGAGTAGGGGAGCCCCCGGGGTGGAGGGGGAAGTGGGGGAGCCCCCGGGGTGGAGGGGAAAGTGGGGGAGCCCCCGGGGTGGAGGGGGAGTCCCCGGGGTGGAGGGGAAGGGGGCGCTCTGGGTGCCTCACGTGCTGGCGGCCGTCTCCCTGCAGGACGTGGTGAACACGCACCCGGGCCTGGCGTTCCTGAAGGCGGCGCCTGAGTTCCACTCGCGCTACATCACCACCGTGAGTCCCGGGAGGCCGGCCCCACCGGAGGGAGGACGCGGCGCTCGTCCATCCCTCGTCCATCCCTCACTGCAGCTGAGCCGTCCCCTCGCTGGGGCTCCTGCCAGCGGTGATGAGGGGCGGACTCTGGGCCCCAAGAACCAGGCACAGTGGGCTCTCCCGGGCACAGCGGGCTCTCCCGGGCACAGCAGGTCTGGGGAGGACGTCTCGCCCTCTCCTGGGTCTGTCCCCTCCCCAGCCCGGCCTGAGCGAGAGCTGTAGCGTCTGCTTCCGGCTCTGCTGGGCACCCAGGTCCCGTAGTAACACACGAACACACACGTGAGGAGCCGTGTGCCGTCACCCTAGACTCAGCATGCTGCCCTCGCGGTCCCTGGGGTCGTCCCTGTCCCCAACACGCGAGGCTTATGGTCACACGTGGGCGCTCCGTGTGCACCTTTGACCTCACGGCCCCGACCGTGTGGGTGAGGGTGAGGGTTAGGGTTAGGTAAGGGCAGGTGAGGGTCATCCTGGGGGAGGGACGCTGGGTGAGGCCGGGAGGGACCCAGGCTGGGAGCTGGGAGCAGAGCGGAGCCTGAGCCCTCGGAGGGAGGAGTCCCGGCCCAGCCCTGCCTCCCTGCCCGCCCCCTGCTGCCAGGGAAGTGTGTTCACAGCCTTTTTCCTTTTTTTTTTTTAACAAAAGCAGCTGCGAGCACTGGCAGCCTTTCCCGGGCCCCTCGTGGCTCCTGTGTGCGCCCCGCGCCCAGGCCCCCCCCCCCGCCCCCCCCCGTGTGGCCCCTGCCGCCTCCCTGCTCCCTGCCCCCTCCCTGCTGCAGCGGGCCTCACCCCTGGCCGAGGGCCTCACGTGGGGAGCGGGCGCCCCCTGCTGGCGACGTGGGTTCCCGCAGCCCCCGCGCCGCTGAGCCTCCCCTCCCGCAGGTCATCCAGCGCATCTTCTACACCGTCAACCGGTCCTGGTCCGGCAGGATCACCTGTGCTGAGCTGCGGAGGAGCTCCTTCCTGCAGGTGGGGCTGCGGGCGGGGCGGGGGGCGGGGGCACGGGCCAGCACCCACCTCACCCACCTTCCTTCATCCATCCGTCTGTCCATCCTTCCTTCCGCCGGTCCAGGAGGCACGGCTGAGGACCTGGGAGTGGGCCCACAGGAGGCTGTGTGGGCGTGTGGACGTGTGTGTGGGCGTGTGGACGTGTGTGTGGGCGTGTGGACGTATGGGCGTGTGAATGTGTGGGAACGGGGACCAGCTCCCGTGTGTGGACGTGTGTGTGGACGTGTGGACGTGTGTGTGGATGTGTGGGCGTGTGGGCGTGTGGACGTGTGGGAACGGGGGCCAGGCTCCCGTGTGTGGGTCCCCAGCACGTCCTCGTTGGGGCGGCCCTGACCCGGCGCTGCTCCCGACCCGTGAACGGGTCCCAGTTCTGAGCCTCAGCTCCCTGAGCTCCTGGGGTCCCCCGCGCCCCCCACCCCCACCCCGTGGGAGGCCGTGCCGGACCGCAGCCGTGCGTGGTGTGTGCAGAACGTGGCGCTGCTGGAGGAGGAGGCCGACATCAACCAGCTGACGGAGTTCTTCTCCTACGAGCACTTCTACGTCATCTACAGCAAGTTCTGGGCGCTGGACACCGACCACGACCTGCTCGTCGGCCGGCAGGACCTGGCCCGGCACAACGACCACGGTGAGCAGCGTGGGGGGCGGGCAGGCGGGGGACGGGGCGGGGCAGGTGTGTGCACAGGGGACGGGGCGGGTGTGTGTGCACAGGGGACGGGGCGGGGGTGGGGGACATCTGGGTGCCTGGGTGCACCCCGGCCTCGGCATTTCAGACCCCGCCCCCCGCAGTGCCGGGCACTCACCCCGTCTCCCCTCCCCCTCCCCCCAGCCATCTCCACCAAGATGATAGAGAGGGTCTTCTCGGGAGCCGTGACGCGGTACGTCTCCGGCGCGTTCCCTCGCGGTCGCGGCCCTTCCCTGCGCGTCCAGCTCTGCCTTCCCCCCTCCTGCGCGTGTCCTGCTCGGACGGGGGGTGCCCGTCTCCTGAGGGCCCGACCGGGCAACATGTCGCTCACATGTCACACCAGGTCACAAATGAGGACACGTGTCCCTGAGGTCACGGGACACACCTTTCTCACACAGGGTCATAGGTGAGGACACACCTGTCACACAGGGTCATAGGTGAGGGTGCACACAGGGCCAGAGGTGAGGAGGCACACAGGGTCAGAGGTGAGGGGACACACAGGGTCAGAGGTGAGGGGTCACCTGTCACACAGGGTCGCTGGTCATACAGGAGACACACATCGTGGTCACGTGAGTCGCTCGTAAGGGAACCCGTGGTGGTGGCGTGTCGGCCCCGGAGGCTGAGGCTGAGGCGCTGGAGCGAGGCCCCGGCTGTCACTGCCCCACTGGGTGCCCCACCCTCCCCGTGGGGACCGAGCTCCCAGAAGGCGGACGGGGCTCCCTCCTGGAGCCGCTCCCCACGGTCTGACTCGGTCCCATCTGACTCCCCCCACGGTCCCGTCTCCCCCCCCCCCACGGTCCCGTCTCACTCTCACTCCCGTCTCGCCCCGGCTCCCAGAGGCAGGAAGGTGCAGAAGGAGGGGAAGATCAGCTACGCCGACTTCGTGTGGTTCCTGATCTCCGAGGAGGACAAGAAGACCCCCACCAGGTGGGCGTGCGCCCTGCGTCCTGCGCCCTCCGTCCTGCTGGGCGTGGGCAGCGCGGCCATGTCTGCTCGAGGGAGCCCCCTGGGAGCCATGGGGGGGCCGGTCCCAGGTGGACAGTCCCAGGTGGGATCAGTCCTGGGGCCGTCGCCAGGCAGACTTGGTCCCGGGAGGGACTTGGTCTGGGAGGGACTCGGTCCAGGAGGGTGGGTAACCCTCGCCCGCCCGCCCGCGGCCCGCAGCATCGAGTACTGGTTCCGCCTCATGGACCTGGACGGGGACGGGGCGCTGTCCATGTTCGAGCTGGAGCACTTCTACGAGGAGCAGAGCCGCCGGCTGGACTGCATGGGCATCGAGGCCCTGCCCTTCCAGGACTGCCTGTGCCAGATGCTCGACCTGGTCAAGCCGCAGAGCCCAGGTCCGCCGGGCGCCCGGGGGGACGCCCTGTGGGGGGGGGGCCCTCCTCTGGGGGGGGCCATGTAAGGGGGACACCCTATGTGGGGGGGATGCCCTCTGTGAGGGGGCCCATGTGAGGGGGGGACACCGTATCGGGATGCCCTGAGGAGGGTGCCCCTGTGTGTGGGGGCCCCTATGTGGGGGGGATACCGTGTGTGTGGGGGCCCCGTGTGAATGGGGGACACTGTATGAGGGGGGGCATCGTTTGAGGGGGGACACGGTGTGGGACAGGCCACCTGGAGGGACCCAGGACCCCTGAGGTCAGACAGACAGACAGACAGACGGCGGGGAGGCGTCTGCCCTCAGCGTCGTCTTGGGTGGATCTGGCCTTGGGCCGGGACCTCCTGGGACCTGCGTGCCTCCTGTGGGTCCCTGGTCCCAGCAGCTCAGGCTGTGGGCGCCCCCTGGTGGCCAGTGTCTCGTTTCCTGTTCTGTCTGCGGATGTCCACCCGGCGGCGGGCTGTCCCCTCTGTCCCCCCCCTCACCCCACCTCCCCCCACCCCCTCCCACCCCCATCCAGGCTCCATCTCCCCTCTGTCCCCCCCCCCACCCCCATCCAGGCTCCATCCTCCCCTCCCCACCCCGTCCTCGCTCCCCACCCGGTTCCGGGTTCCGACTCCGCCCTCGCCTGGACAACCTCCTGCGTCCGTGTTCCTGTCACATCTCGCAGCAGCTGACCCTGGGGAGGGGCACGTGGTGTCAGGAAACGTAGTTGTGCCGGGACTTTGGGGGCGACCGGGTGTGAGACCCCCTGAGAGAGAGCTGGCCGTGACCCCGCCCCCCGCCCCCCCCCCCCCCCCCCAGGGAAGATCACGCTGCGCGACCTGAAGCGCTGCAAGCTGGCCAACGTCTTCTTCGACACCTTCTTCAACATCGAGAAGTACCTGGACCACGAGCAGAAGGAGCAGGTGTCCCTGCTCAGGGTGAGTGGGGGGGGGGTGAGTGTGGGGGTCCCTCCTGAGGGTGAATGTGGGGGTCCCCGCTGAGGGCAAGTGCGGGGGCCGGAGCCGCAGGGCCGGGCGCTATGGCCGCGTCCACCCGTGTGACATGTCCATCCCGTGTCCCACGCGTGCCCCAGGAGACGGAGACGGAGGGCCCCGAGCTGTCGGACTGGGAGAGGTACGCGGCCGAGGAGTACGACCTGCTGGTGGCCGAGGAGGCCGCCGGGGAGCCCTGGGACGACGGGTGAGCGGACGGGGGGACGGGGGCGGGGGGGGGGAGACGGGGGGAGGAGGGGGAGATGGAGGAGGGGGAGGGGGGGGACAAGGGGGACCAGCACACAGCGATGGCGGGCGAGGTCCCGGCCCGGCCGCCCTGTCCCGGGCGCGGGGACCGCGGGTCCTTACTCACTGGGCGGCGGCCCGGGGGGGTCCCGGCTTCAGTTCTGGGGGTTCCATGATGCGAAGCCACAGGCCGGCCCCACGTGTGGGTGTGTCTTCCTCTCGGCCGGCCCTGGGCCCCGGGTCCGGGGGCTCCCGCCTCCCCTCCTCCCGCCCGGGTGCTCGTCATGGGGCCTCGTCCTCGGCCTCGTCCTCGTCCTGCACGGACACAGCCCTCTCCCCGCGGTGTGACCCCTGCCCCCTCGGGGTCCTCACCTGCGTCCCCGACGGACCGGCAGCCGGGACCTAGCCCGTTGGGTGGTCCTGCTTATGGGCCGAGACCTGGCGGCCGAGCCCCAGCCAGAGGCTGTGTCTCCTTGGGGGTCCGCCTGGCGTCGGGGTGTCCCAGGGGGGTCCGCCTGGCGTCGGGGTGTCCGGGGGCCCAGCGACGGGGCAGCTCCCAGGCCTGTGGGTGCCGGCGGCTCCGAGGCCACGTTGTGCACAGGCACCACCCAGGCCGGCGTCTGCCCCGGAATCCCTGACTCTGGACCGCACCCCGCCCCCTCCCCCCGCCCCCCGGCCTCCCACGTGGTCCAGGCCCCCATGTCCCCATCACATCCCCTCACGTGGTCCAGGCCCCCACCCCATGTCCCCACTACCCCCCCGTGTCCTCCCCCCCCCCCCCCCGTCCCCTCGCCCTCACCGGCCCTCCCCGCAGGTACGAGGCGGAGCTGAGCCCCGTGGACCAGAAGCTGGGCGGCCTGCACTCGCCCCTGACCCAGAGGCCCTTCTTCGAGGCGCCGTCCGCGCTGGGCGCCGTGCACCTGTTCGACTTCGAGGGCGACGAGGAGCTGCAGCCGTCCTGAGCGAGCGGCGGTCCGAGCGGCGGGCGGCTGCGTGGAGCCCTGTGTGGGCGGGAGCGTGTGCGGTGTGGATGGCTGAGCTTTACAGACATGACTGCGTGTGCCATGGCGACCTATTTATTCACACGGAGGCCGGCTCCGGGGGGTCCCTGACAGCCGTGTCCCCGCCCCCCTGGCGGGCAGAGCCGACGCCCCGGGACCGCGGGGACACGGCGGGACCCCTGCAGGCAGCCCCGCAGCCCCTGGTGGCTCCCCATGGAGGTGTTCGGAGGGACGGCCCGGACGGTCAACCACAGGCTCCAGGGTCGGCCCGGGGGGACCTGCCCCCGAGGACCTGCCCGGGGGGACCTGTCGCGGGGGGACCTGCCCCCGGAGGACCTGTCCAGAGGACCTGCCCCAGGGGACCTGCCTGACCTCTTGGCCGGGAGGTGCGTCCAAGCGGGAGCCGCGCGGCCCTCTCCACGCGAGTCCGGGCCGGGGCCGCCCCACGCGGGCGCTGAGGGGACCGCTCCCTCCTGGATGTACAGAACGTGTAAAGTTAACTGTTATTTGCCGTGTAGAGCAATTTTAAAACGTTTTACGAGATCACATTTGTATTTTCAAATAAATAACTTAAGGGTTTTCAGCCTGAGGCTCCGCGCACCCAGCCAGCAGCCCACGGCCCCCCCTCCCCCCGACACAGAGAGGTTCGGGGCCGGGGTGCAGGTCCCGTCCCAGCGGCTCCTGGTCCTGGGACATGGGGTCCCCCTGGGGCACGGGGTGTGTCTTACGTGATCCCCGGGTCCTGGGACGGGCAGAGAGACAGGGCTGGCCCGGGGCCGCCACCTTGAGCCCCATGTCCCACACGCGGGCACCCCCTCTCCTGGGAAAACCTGAAACACAGCTCTGAGCATCCTCTCTGCGGTGAGCAGGTTCCCCTCCTGCAAACGTCCCTTCCAGCCTCGCGCCGGGTCCGCCCTGCCTGCCTCCTGGCCTGTGCCCGCACCCCACATGCATGCACATGGGACCTGTCCCCGCCCCCTACATGCACACACATGGGACCTGTCCCTGCCCCCCGCAGACACACCGGGCCTGGACACCACCCCCCACATGCACGCACACTGGGCCTAGACCCCGCCCCCCCACATGCACGCACACTGGGCCTAGACCCCACCCTGAGGAACAGAAATGACATGGGTGCCCTCAGCCCTCTAACCCTAACCCGCCCCCCACATGCACGCACACCTGCACACCGGGCCTGGACCCCTGAGGAACAGAAATGACATGAGGCATCGGCCCAGCAGCTCCCTGGACCCACAGGAGTTTGTCCCCAGGGGTCCTGCCCCCAGACCATCAGGGGAAGGCCCTGGCCGGTGTGGCTCAGTGGTTACGGCTTCCCCCGCGCACAGAAGGGTCCCGTGCTCCATTCCAGTCGCTGTGTCTCTCTCCCCCCCCTCCCCTCGCTCTAAAACTCAGTGGGGACACATCTGGGGAGGATTGAAAAAAGAAAAGGGACCCCCCCACTGGTGGCTCAGAACAGCACCCCCTCATTCGGGTTGGGGGGCAGTCAGAAAGGAACCACATCCAGACCTGGGGTCTCCCTGGACCTGCGACCAGAAACATGGGGGGAAACCAACATGCCCCACAGACCCTGACCCCGGGGTCACGGGGACCCCGATTGCAGGCCCCTCCTGCACCCACAGGCCCCCCCTGCACCCACAGGTCTCCCCGCCCCGCTCCGCGCCCAGCCGTCGCCCATCAGGAACACCTACCGGCCCAGACACCCTGCTCGCTGCTCGCGCTGCGGGAATCGGTCCAAATGACCCCTTAGCCCCCCCACCCCCCGCTTTCCGTCTCCACGACACCCCAGAAGGGACCCCAGGAGGCCGGCGGGAAGGCGAGCCCCGCAGGAGGTGGCCCAGGACCGAGGCGGGAAACCGGCAGATGTGGGGCGCCCAGTGGGTGTCCACGGGGCAGGTCCCCCGTCTTCCGCTGCACCCCATCTCCATGCCCCTGTGGCCCTGGCTCCCCGCCACCCCCCGCCGCGTACCCCCACCAAACAACCCCCCCACACACCCTGCCCCCCACTCTGCGGCCCTTGGCGTCACGCCCCATGAAACCTCTGTGACGTAGCCTCCGCCGGAGCGCCACGCCCACTGGTTTCCCAGGTGCCCCGCCCCCCCAGGCGCAGCCTCCCCCCGCCCGCCCCTGGGCCCCCCCACCTCCCCCACACCCCCTGCTGCCCCCCGACACCCTGGTACCTGCTCTCATACACCCCACACCTGGTGCGCCCTGCGCCCACTCATGCCCCTGCGCCCCTCGGAGGCCTGGTAACCACTCAGTTGCTCCTCAGAGGGACACCCCAGAACTCCAAGCCCTCACCCCAATATCTCCACAGGGGTCCCCTCTCCTCCAGTTAGCGGGGTCCCCTCTCCTCCAGTTAGCGGGGTCCCCTCCTTCCAGCCTCAGCGGCCCCGCCCGCAGGCTCCTGAGACCCCACGGGAGACCCCACAGGAGGAAGGCGAGCCCCGCAGCCGTTCGCCCCGCCAGGCGAGTCACCTGCTGCCCGGACCGGGAGGGGCACGTGGTAAGGACAGAGCCGCCATTGGCTGACGCTCTTCATGGGGCCTACTACACAGACAAGCGCTTTTCCTGCAGAACCGGGACCCGGGACCCGGGGTGCAAGGAGCTGGAAAAGGGTAAGATGCCGCGGTGGGGGGCGGTGCCCGGACCCTGACCCCCTCGGGGAGCTTTTCTCCGGAACGGGCTGAGCTGTGTGTGACATCACAGATTAGCCCCTAGACCTGGCTGGTGTGGCTCAGTGGATAGAGCTCTGTCCTGCTGTCTGAAGGGTCCCGGGTTCGATTCCGGTCAAGGGCACATGCCCAGGTTGCGGGCTCAATCCTCAGCATGGAGTGTGCAGGGGGCAGCCGATCCACGATTCTCTCCCATCATTGATGTTTCTCTCTCCCTTCACCTCTGAAATCAATAAAGTATATTAAAACAAAAAAAGATAATGCCCTAGCCAGTATGGCTCATTGGATAGAGCGTTGGCCTGCGGACTGAAGGGTCCCGGGTTCGATTCCGGTCAAGGGCACATGCCCGGGTTGCGGGCTCAATCCTCAGCATGGAGTGTGCAGGAGGCAGCCGATCCATGATCCTCTCCCATCATTGGTGTTTCTCTCTCTCTCTCTCCCTCTTCCTTCCTCTCTGAAAGCAATAAAGAAATATATTTTAAAAAATAAAATAAAACAAAAATAAGATGCCTGGATGGGTCCATGACTCAGAAAGGAAACACATGTTTTTGTTTTTTTTTTAGGAAACACATGTTTTTAAATCCTATCTAATAATAGACAAATATGCAAATTGACCATACCTCCGACACACCCATAAGCCACGCCCACAAGCCACACCCACCATCCAATCAGAGCGAGTATGCAAATTAACCCAAACCAAGATGGCTACAGCCACAGAGAGCAAGGTTTCCTAGGTAACAGAGGAAGCCAAGCTTTCTGCCAGCCGTTGCAGGCCTAAGCCTCCACTCAAGCTACAAAGTTTCAATTATAGAAGGTAAACAAATTCAAACAAATGGAGGCAGAATGGAGCTTGAGAGAGCAGGCCAGGGTTGCCGCCGGCAACAGGGGAAGCAAAGCTTTCCACACACCCTGGCCGGGCCCACCCGCTTAAGGCAACAAAGTTTCAATTATAACCCCAACACAAATGGCTGCCTGCCTCGGAGGGAGCCCAGGCTTGGCTCTGCTCCAGGCTACAAAGTTTCAATTGTAGAAGGAAAATAAATTCCAGATACCAGGGCCTCCACTTGCGTTGCCAGGGGGTTGGCTGGCCTGCAAACCACCACAGGCCCCTTGCTCAGGCCGCCCCACACCCCAAGGGAACCCCCACCTGATCCGGGACACCCTTCAGGGCAAACCAGCTGGCCCCCACCCCTGTACCAGGCCTCTATCCTATCTAATAAAAGAGTACTATGCAGATTGATCATCACTGCAACACACAATATAGCTGCCCCCATGTGGTCAAAGATCCTGCCCCCATGTGGATACAAGATGGCCACCACAAGATGGCCAGCAGGAGAGGGCAGTTGGGAGGCACCCAGCCTGCAAGGGAGGGCAGTTGAGAAGGACCAGGCCTTCAAGGGAGGGCAGTTGGAGGTGATCAACCCTGCAGGAGAGGGCAGTTAGGGGTAACCAGGCCGGCAGAGGAGGGAAGTTGGGGGCAAACAGGCTGGCAGCAGAGTGGTTAGGGGGTGATCAGGCTGGCAGGCAGAAGCGGTTAGGGGCAATCAGGAAGGCAGGCAGGCAAGCAGTTGGGAGCCAGCAGTCCTGGATTGTGAGAGGGATGTCCGACTGCCCGTTTAGGCCCGATCCATCGGGCCTAAACGGGCAGTCAGACATCCCTTGAGGGATCCCAGATTGGAGAGGGTACAGGCTGGGCTGAGGGACAACCCCCCTCCGTGCACGAATTTCGTGCACCGGGCCTCTAGTATATATATATTATTGATTTTTTACAGAGAGGAAGGGAGAGGGACAGAGTTAGAAACAACGATCAGCTGCCTCCTGCACGCCCCCCACTGGGGATGTGCCCGCAACCAAGGTACATGCCCTTGACCGGAATCGAACCCGGGACCCTTCCGTCCGCAGGCCGACGCTCTATCCACTGAGCCACACAAGCCAGGGCTGCTTCCAAATTTTCAATGCCCGACCCCGGCTTCCCGAAAAAGCCGGGCCGAGATCCTAACACGTGACCCACTTCCTTTAAGGCTCCTCATTGAAAGGCACAATCTGCAGAGCCCGGTCCCCAGTGGTTCCGACAGGTCCTGCTGGTAACCATGGAAACCATGTCAAACGGGGCGCCGAGGGTCTGGGGCCAGAGCCTGGTCCCCTCGCGGGCTTCCTGTGCGGGACCCGCCGCGAGCCGCTCGCGCGGGAGAAACTTGCATCTGAGCGCCGGCACCCGCACGTCAATCACTCGGCGGCGAGCACGTGACACCACCCGGCCAATGGGGAGCGCGCACAGAGGCACGCCCCTGAGGCTCCGCCCCATGGCGTTCGGCCGGACGCGGGATGTGGACCCTGCGGGCCGCCGTCCGCCGGGGGGCCTGGCTCTCCCGCTTGTTTCCCCGCCGCCCGGCTCCAAGGTCCGCGCCGCCGCCGCCGCCGCCGCCGCCGCACTGGCCCGAGCGCGCGCTCGCCGCCTTCGGAACCGGGAATGCGGGGGGCCTGCAGGGGCGCGGAGGCGGAGGCCGGGGTCCGCGGGCGCATGGCGGCACTAGCGGAGCCGGGGAGGAGGAGGAGGAGGAGGGGCCAGAAGATGCGGAGGAGGAGGAAGAGGAGGAACTGCTGCGGAGGGAGCCCTTGCTGCCCTCGGGGACCCAGCGCGTGTGCCTGGTTCACCCCGAGATCAAGGGGGGACCGAGGAGGCCAACGCTGACTCGAGGTGACCCGGCGCGGGGGGCGGGGGCGGGGCTTCTGTGGCTGGAACTCGGCGGGGTTTGAAGGCTGGACCTCATGGGGCGGGGCTTCGGGGGCGAGGACGAGCCGAGTGGGCGGGGTTTCAAGGATTTGACCTCATGGGGCGGGGCTCCGATGGCGGGAAGCCTAGGGGCGGGGCTTCGGGAAGTGGAAGTTCACTGGGAGCTGAGGGGCGGGGTTTTCATGGCGGAAGTATAGGGCGTGGCCTCGGGGGCGGGGATGCCAAGGGCTGGACTCATAGGACAGGGGGCTAAGGGGCGGGGCTTTCCTGATGGACCTCATAGGGCGGGGAGCCGAGGGGGCGGGGCCTCATGGGCTGGAACTCAGGGCCGAGAGCCGAGGGGGCGTGGCTTCAGGGGCCGGACGCCTAAACCCGAAACTCCAGGGTGGAAGTTTGAGGCTCCAGCTCCTGGAATGGGATGCTTTGGGGCCGGACTCTGAGGCTGGAACTTGCGGGGCGGGGCCCCGGAGAGGCGGGGGGGTCCCTATGGGGGCGCAGTGGCCCCCTTCCCACCTGCCCCCGAAGCGGCTGGAAGCAAGCTCACCGAGGCCGCGTCTCCCCGCAGCCGAGTGGCAGGTGGCGGAGGCGCAGGCGCTGGTGCACACGCTGGACCACTGGTCGGTGGTGGAGACGATGGTGGTGCCGACCAAGACGCCCGAGCGGAAGCTCATCTTCGGCAAAGGCACCTTGGAGCAGCTGACGGGTGGGTCCCGCGGCCCCTGCCCCTCCCCTCTCCCCGGAGGAGCAGCGGGCACAGGGGGCCGCCTCGCCAGGACTGGGGTCTGACATCGCTGGAGCCTCCGGGGCAGCTGATGGGGCGATCCCAGCCCTGCCCTCCCTCCCAGCCGCCCACGCTCCACACCGGGTGTGGGTCCTGCCTGTGAACCCCGCTCTCCTGGGACCCCTGACGGTCCGCACCCCACCCAGCTGTGTGCTCACGGGTCAGAGCATGGAGCTGGCAGGACCCCGCCAGTCTGTGTCCCCCCGAGTCTTAGGTGCATTCAGACCCCGCGGGGTCATGTCCCCCCCCCCCCCCCCCCAGCTTCCCCTTGACCCCAGCCGTCCTGGTGACGCAGCCAAGCAGAGGGAGACGGTGTCCGTGGGGTGGAGCCCCCTGACCAGGCCCTCTCTCCCTCAGAGAAAATCCGAAGCCTGTCGGACGTCACGGCCGTCTTTCTGAACGTGGAGAGGCTGTCTGTGCCCACTAAGGTATTGGGGTGCGCTGGGTGCCGTCCACTCCCTGGGCTGGGCCTGGGGTCAGCCCCCCACCCCCCAGGAGGGACAGAGGATACACGATTTGGGGACAGTGTCAGCCCCCCTCACCTGAGGTGTAGGGATGGGGTGGGCTCCCCGGGCAGGACCCCTCACACGCTCCTTTTTTAATGTTTTTATTGATTTCAGAGAGAGGAAGGGCGAGAGAATCACGGATCGGCTGCCTCCTGCACGCCCCCCACTGGGGATCGAGCCCACGACCCGGGCCTGTGCCCTGACCAGGAATCAATGGAATCCTAACCTCCTGGTTCTTAGGTTGATGCCCAACCACTGAGCCACACCGGCTGGGTTCTCTCCTTTTCCAGAAAGAACTGGAGGCCGCCTGGCGCGTGCAGGTGTTCGACCGGTTCACCGTGGTCCTGCACATCTTCCGCTGCCACGCCCGGACCCAGGAGGCGCGGCTGCAGGTGGCCCTGGCCGAGCTCCCCCTCCTCAGGTGCTGGGCACGGACCGGGTGTCTCTTTAAAAAAATGTATTTATTGATTTCAGAGAGGGAGGGAGCGGGAGAGAGAGAAAGGTCAGGGATGAGATAATTACGGATCGGCTGCCTCCCGCACGCCCCCTACTGGGGATGGAGCCTGAGCCCCGGCCTGTGCCCGACCAGGAATGGGAGCCTGACCTCCTGGTTCCTAGGTCCACGCTCAAGCCCGGAGCTAAGCTGAGGGGCGGGGCATTCATGGTGGACTCCCCTCCCCGTCTACTGAGCCACCCCGTGTCCACGGCAGGTCCAACATGAGGCACGACCTTGCCCGCCTGGACGGACATGGAGTCAACTCTCGCTACATCATGGGGTCAGGTGAGTGCCGGGGGCTCGTCTCCAGGGGCTGGAGGGGACGTCACAGCCGCCGCCTCTGGGAGGGGACAAGGTCCCGGACCGTCCTGGCGGGGCCGTGCTGCACGTGGGCCTCGTCCGCGGACGCATCGAACAAGCAGGGACCCAGGTGGCCTTGGCGGGTGTAACAGGACCCCAAACCGGGGTTGAAACGACAGACATTCACCCCCCTCCCCCATTTTGGAGACCAGGCGTCTGAGATCCAGGGGTCCCAGGGTCCCTCCTGCCTCTCCCAGCGCCCGGGGCTCCAGGGGTCCCCCGGCTGGTGGCCCCCTCCCTCCCTCCCTCCCTCCCTCCCTCCCTCCCTCCCTCCCGCCTCTGCCTCCATCCGTCTCCACGTGGCTGCTCCTCTGTGTCTGACAAGGACCCCGTCCTTGGAGGGAGGGCCCCCCTGACCCAGGACGACCTCGTCTCTGACCCTTCACCCCATCCCGTCTGCAAAGACCCCGTTTCCTTGGAGGTCCCGTTCCCAGGTTCTGGGGGTCAGGATGTTGGGGGAACCACTCAGTCCACTGTGGATATCGGGGCTCCCCAGCTGAGTGACAGGAACCCGGGGGGCCTCAGACGGCGGAAGTTGGAGGCGAAGCCATCTTTCTTTTTCTTTTTTCTTTTTAAATACTTTTTATTGATTTCAGAGAGGAAGGGAGAGGGAGAGAGACATGTCCATGATGAGAGAGAATCGTGGATCGGCTGCCTCCTGCACGCCCCACACTGGGGATCGAGCCCACAACCCGGGCTTGTGCCCTTGACCGGGAATGGAACCGTGACCTCCTGGTTCCTAGGTCGATGCCCAACCACTGAGCCACACCAGCCGGGTGGGGAGATGCCCCGCGCCGGGCAGAGCTGGGCCTCGGAGCAGAAGGTGCTGGTGGGCACTGCCTGGGCCCTGAGCACCCTGCCCGTCCCCCAGGGCCCGGCACACGGCGGTCTGGCCGTTCTCGTCTGCTCCCTGACGCCCCGCGTTGGCTCTTTCCAGGGGAGTCTTTCCTGCAGGTGCAGCAGCGGCTGATGAAGGAGAAGGAGACGAAGATCCGACGGGCCCTGGAGCGGCTGCGGCAGAAGAGGCAGCTGCTGGGCCGGCAGCGCCGGCGGCGGGAGTTCCCGGTGGTCTCCGTGGTCGGATACACCAACTGCGGTGAGCGGGACCGGGAGGAGTGGGGTCCTGCCCCTGGTGGGGGGGGCTGCTGTGTTTTAGGGGCCCGCCCACCAAGACGACAGGGCCACCGGGGTCACCAAGGGTACGTCCAGGCTTAAAAGTCATTAGTGCCCAGCCGGTGAGCTCAGTGCAACCAATCAATGTGTCTCTCACATCAATGTTTCTCTCTCTCCCCCCACTCCTCCCTCCCTTCCTCTGTCCCTCCACTCTCTAGAAATCAATGGGGAAAATATTCTCGGGTGAGGATTGACATAGGTATATGTGTATAAACCAAGTAACTGAACTGCAGGAAGAAATAGGTAACTCGATAAAAATGATTTGTAAAAAAGTAATAGGTATATACGTCCGAGTTTCCACCTTCTAGGAAGTGCAAGTACTGAGCCTGGCTGTCACTCAGACCGCGGAGCCCTCCTTCCGCAGGAGCTGGGGGGACGTGGGGGACTCGCACGTGTGTCCTTGTCCCCGACGTGTGTCCGTGTCCCCGGTGTGCAGGGAAGACCACGCTGATCAAGGCTCTGACGGGCGACAGCGCCATGGAGCCCCGCGACCAGCTGTTCGCCACGCTGGACGTCACGGCCCACGCGGGCTCCCTGCCGTCCCGCATGACCGTGCTCTACATGGACACCATCGGCTTCCTGTCCGAGCTGCCCCACAGCCTCATCGAGTCCTTCTCCGCCACCCTGCAGGACGTGGCCCAGTCGGTGAGCGGGTCGTCGGGGCGGCCGTCGAGGCCAGGGTCATGGGGCTGAGTCCCCTGAAACCACACAGTGGAGGCTGGTCCCCCACATGGGACACAGCTGGGCTGGGTCCCCCCCACACACAGGACACACGAGGACCCTCACACACACACACACACACACACACACACAAACACAGGACACACCCAGGACCTTTTCTGAAAATCTAAGACTTCTGAAACAAAACATTTTAATAATCGAAGTCTCCCCCCTGAAAACGAGCCCAGCAGGGAGCACCCCGAATTCCAGGGCGCCTTCCCTGTGGGGTCTCACGCAGCTTTTCTATTTTTCTGCATCTTCCAAACGTTCACAGCAAACCGACCCGCACATGTTTACGGTCGGGCAGGAGCCATCTTTAAATCGTGAACGGACTGAAGACTCCATAGACGAACAGCCCAAAGCTTGACTGAGCCCCTTGGTGGGTGGGCGGCCAGCACCTGTGGGTGGGGTGGAGACAGGCCTAGCGGCGGGGAGTCCCGAGTCCCAGGAATAGCCCCCAGGTCCCTGTACAGGAGGGGCCCCGAGTCCCAGCGCCCCAGGAGCAGCTGGGGCAGGACCTGAACAGGGGCCTCGTCCACGCGGACCAGCTCAGCTGTGGTCTCGGGAGCCCCACCCTGGGGTCCCACCCGGGCCTGGGGCAGCCCCCCCCCCCCCCCCCGCCTCCGTCCTGGTCCTGGGCGGGTCCTGAGTGGGAGGGGGGAGATGGAGGGGAGACCATGTCCCGCACACCCGGCTACGAGCCCCTCTGCCCGCAGGACGTGATCCTGCACGTGCGGGACGTGAGCCACCCCGAGGCGGAGCTGCAGAAGCGCAGCGTGCTCGCCGCCCTGCGCGGCCTGGGGCTGCCCGCTGCGCTGCTGGACTCGGTGCTGGAGGCGCACAACAAGGTGGACCTGGTGCCCGGGTGAGTGGGACCCCCTTTGGCTTGGGGCTCCCCGTGGGAAGGGGACCTGGTGACCGGGTGAGTGGGACCCCCTTTGGCTTGGGGCTCCCCGTGGGAAGGGGACCTGGTGCCCGGGTGAGTGGGACCCCAGGCCTGGGCCTCTGTCCAGGGGAGCTGGGACCCCACACCCCGACACCCCGCCCTCGGCGCCAATGGGCGGGCCCGTGGCCTGCCGAGGGGGCGGGATCCGAGCGCCCCTCCCACAGCCCCAGAGCGGCCGGCATTGGGGTGACGCGCTCGGCACCGCACGCCCCTCTTTCACCCCAGCCTCTGGGTTTACCCCTGTCCCTTCCTCCCGGGAGGACTGAGGGGTCACAGGTGGGGGGGGGGCGGCCCTCGTGCCTCGTCCTCGCTGACCGGGTCTGTGCCCTCCGCACAGGTACCGCCCGGCGGGGCCGCGCGCCCTGGCCGTGTCCGCCCTCCGTGGGCTGGGCCTGGAGGAGCTGAAGGCCGAGCTGGAGGCGGCCGTGCTGAGCGCCACGGGGAGGCGGGTGCTGACCCTCCGCGTGCGGCTGGCGGGCCCGCAGCTCAGGTGCGCACGGCTATCCGGAGGGGCGGGGCCGGGGAGAGGAGGGGCGGGGCCGGGGAGAGGAGGGGCTTAGCAGAGGGACGGGGCCCTCTGATGGGGCGGCTTGGCCGAGGGCGGGGCCAGGGGAGAGGAGGGGCTTAGCGGAGGGGCGGGGCCATCGGACGGGGCGGGGCTTGGCTAGGGGCGAGGCCATTGGGAGAGGAGGGGCTTAGTAGAGAGGCGGGGCCATCGGACAGGGAGGGGCTCGGCTGAGGGCGGGGCCATCGGGAGAGGAGGGGCTTAGCAAAGGGGCGGGGCCATAGGACGGGGAGGAGCGGGCCAGTGGCTGCTTGGTCCCAGGGACCTGCCGGTGCGCACAGCTGAGTTCATTCCCCACGTGCGTCCGCCGGGCCCCGCGGGGCTGACGCACCGGGAAAACGCAGGTCCGAGTGTGGCTGGGCGCCCGGGCAAACGTCACCCTGAGCTCCCTGTTCCCCCAACCGCGTTCCTGATCCGCCCCCTCCCCCCAGCTGGCTGCACGCGGAGGCCACGGTGCAGGACGTGCAGGTGGTCCCCGAGGCGGGTGTGGCCGACGTCACCGTCATCATCAGCAACGCCGCCTACGGCCGGTTCCGGAAGCTCTTTCCTGGGTGACCGCGGCTGGGTCGGTGCTCTGGCCGGAGAGGAGGCGGGTCCCGCCTGGTGGTCCCGGTAGAGGTCGGCGGGCAGACATGGGCTCCGACCCGCCAGGCGGTGTATCGTGGGCGCGTCGAGGGGACCGGCCTCCCTCCTGACGGTTCGCCGCAGGCCGCTCCCCTGGGCCCTCGGGTCCGTCAACCAGCCTTTGTCCGGAGGAAACCAGACTTCGGGCCTCGTGTCCACGCCGGGAAGTCAGTTCTCGCCGCAAAACTGCAGCGTCGGCTGCGCCAGGTGCCGGGGGCCCCCAGACCGAGGCCTGCACCCCAGACCGGCTGCAGAACCAGCCCAGGTCCTTCAGGTCCTGGACGCTCCCGTGCTCCTCCGAGCGGCCAGCGAGCGGCCCCCCCCCCCCCCCTGTTCCTTAAGCCATGGTCGGCAAACTGCGGCTCGTGAGCCACATGAGTTCGCCGACCACTGGGATAGGGGCTTCATCACAAGGAACAACAACAGCCTTAATTATTGGAATCGCGAGTCTAGGTCAGTAGTCGGCAAACTCATTAGTCAACAGAGCGGCAAGCCGCTGCTCGCGAGCCGCAGTTTGCCGACCACTGCCTTAAGCCATCCCAGAGCGCCCCGCGCTGGGGGGAGGAAAGGGGCCTCGGACCCCTCTCCATGGTCGCCAGCTGGTCCCGGAAGCAGTCACTGCCGGTCCCGGGCGAACAGGGTGCGGGGCGGGAGGAGGGAGTGAGAGCGAGGACCGAGCATGGGCCCCTCGCGGTGGTGACCCCGGAGGCACCCCCTTCAGCCAGCCGGGAGGGGGAGGGGAGGCACCGAGGGAAGGCCCCGCCCATTGTCTCCAGTGGCCAATGGGGGGCAGGGAGACCGGCTCCAGGGAACACGTGACCCTGGCGCTCTACCAATGAGGGGCCGGGAGGGGCTCGCCCATTGTCTCCAGTGGCCAATGGGGGCAGGGCACCTGCTCCAGGAAACACGTGACCCTGGCGCCCAGCCAATGAGGGGCCGGGAGGGACTCGCCCCGCCCCTCCGGGATGAGCCGCCAGTGAGCGGTGCTCCGGGTTCGGTTCCCCGGACACCCGCTCTGAGAGCGAAGTAAAAGCCCGTTTTCGCCATGTTCTGTCCGAGTCCGTTGTCAGAGCTCGGACATGTGAGCGCTTCCCACAGAAACCATCAGGATCACCGTGACCCCCCTGACCTCGCAGGAGGCCTGGGTGACCCCGAAACAGGGCGAGCACCGTGCTTTTTCCAGGACGCACACGCAGCCGACACCCCAAACCTCTTCCTGCCCATCCTGGGGGCCGAGCTCAGCCCCCAGCCCTCTGCCCTCTGCCGTCCTGGGAACCTCAACTGGGAAGGTGTGGTAGAACAGTGTCCCCAAGACGCCCGCACCCCAACCTCCACGTGGTAGAACAGTGTCCCCCAAGACGCCCGCGCCCCAACCCTCCTCATCGGTGACGTCACCTTAAGGCAAAGGGACCTCGCAGGTGGGGCACCGGTCCGGGCCCCAGAGGGTGCGTCATCCCCCGGTGGCCCGAAGGCATCAGGGCCCGGATGCGGGTGGGGAATGCCGGGAGGGGAGTGAGGGCGGACGGACGTGAGGACAGACAGAAGCTGCTCAGAGGAGCTGAGGCCGCCCCGCGGGAGGGAACCCGAACCCGCAGCCCCGGGACCCACCCCCACCCCCACTCCGACTCCAGAGCTGGGAGCGCATCTGAGGACAAGGCCTCCCCCCCCAGAGCCGCCCACGCGGGACACGGCCTCCCCCGCCGCCCGAGAGCGGGGCCCGGACCGTGTGGGGAGCGGGGTCGGGGTCGTGGCCGTGCCGTCGGGTCCACGCGGTGGAGGGGGCGCGGGGGCCGCCCGCGTGGCTCCGGGGGCAGGACCTCCCTCCTCGGGCGGAGGAGCCGGTCCGGCGCCGGCACCTGCCCCTTCGGCGCCGACGGGACTCGCTCCGCCGGGTCCCTGAGCTCCAGGGCCTTGGGGACCCCCAGGGGCGGCGGGCCCCCCGCATGCAGGGCGCCGCTGTGCACGCGCTGGCCGGACCTGCACCCCGAGTGGGGGACCCCGTGGCCCACACCCGGCTCCAAGGTCCCGCGTGGCCTCGTGTCCCGGGGCAGCGGACCTGGCACCCCGGAGGGTCCCGTGAGGGGGTGGCCGTGGGCGGACGAGGGGCGGCTCTCAGGGTGGCGATGCGGCCCCCCAGCCCGGCAGCCCCACCTGGGGGGCCCCGCCCACTCCTGTGCGCACCTGCGTGAAGAGGACGCACGGGAGGCCTCGGGGAAACGGGGGGCGGGCGTGTGCTCAGAAGCACTCTGTTCACCCCAGTGAGCGGCTCCCCAAGTTCCTGGAGTTCCTTCCACTTTCACAGCCAGAAAGAAGTCACAGCAGCCGCCCCAGGACAGGGGGGACGGGGTGTGGGGAGAAGGGAGGGGGAGGGGGTGTGAGGAGAAGGAGAGAGGTCCTGATTTCACTGGAATTAGAAACACCCTGTTTTTATTTATTTATCTGTTTATTTTTATATATTTTTGGGGGGTTAATCCTCACCTGAGGGTGTTTTCCCGTTGACTTATTTCAGAGAGAGTGGGGGGAGGGGGGGAGAGAGAGAAACATGGATGCGACACAGACACGTCGACGGGCTGCCTCCCGCCCGGGCCCAGCCAGGTCCGGGGATCAAGCCGGCAACCCAGGTCCTTGACCGGAATCGAACCCGAGACCCTTTGATGCCCCGGCCGACGCGCTAACCACTGAGCGCACCAGCCAGGGCTTCCTGGTTTGTGACAAAGGGTTTGCTCCGTAGATGCCATCGCGCTCCGTCCCGTCCAGCCCACACGATGCTACGAGGCGGCCAGCAGCCCCGGTGAGGGGTCCCCTCTGAGCGTCTCTCACGGGCGACAGCGGGTCTGAACCCCACGATTCCGGGGGACCTGTCCTTGAACCCCACAGCCCCCCGCGACCCTCAGCGCAGTCACTGGATTCACCCCAGAAGCACTGAGACCCATGAAGGCAGGTGCCCCAGGGGGTTCCCCGGAGGCGTGGGCCCTGGCCGGCTGCCCCCCATTCTTCTCGCCCGCATGTGGCCAGGACGACGCGGCCGAGAGGATGGAGGAGGGTCCTGGGCCGACGGGGGCCGGTCAGCACGCCAGCAGCTTGTCGTTGAGGCGGATGACATCGCTGACGAAGGTGCCGGTGCCCACGAAGTCGCCGGCGATGATGTTGGTGCAGCGCGGGCCGGGCCCCGGGCGCTGCTCGCGGACCCAGGCGCTGAGCCGGGGCAGGCTGGGCAGCGTCAGGTTCCTCAGCGACGCGGCCGGGTGCGCCAGGATGTACTCGAGGTTCTCCGTGAGGTTGATGCCCGCCACGAAGAGCCCGCCTGCGGGCCGGGGGCACAGGGCGGGCACTCAGCGTGCACCGGGCTGCCTGGGCACGCGTGTACCGGTACACACGTGTGTACATATATGTATGATGTGTGGGTGCTTATCTGTATCCACACGCACACAGAGACATACATGTGTGTGCATGCACGTTTGCTCACCGATGCACACACACCACACGCTGCTCTCAAATCCCGTTCCCGTCACGCCCAAAGCACGCTTGTGACCCGCCTCCCCGGGACGGCACCCACCTGGGCGGCCGCAGCTCTTCATGCGCTCCAGGTAGCGGATCAGCTTCTTGGCCTTCACCTGGTTGCCCCACCAGTAGGGGATCCCCGGCCAGAGCTCGGGGTGCCGGCCCACGGCGCCCTCCTCCTCGTAGGAGAGCAGGACCTGCTGGCCCCGCGCCCACAGCTGCCGCAGCGTCGGCACCTCCTGCGGGAAGGGGTGCGGGGGATGGAGTTGGGGGAGACATGGGTCTGTGGGGGGCAGCGATGGAGCGGGGCCTCCGTCTCCCGATTGTCACACGGACGGGACACGTGCTTTGTCATCAAGGACTGACCCCCTCGGTCGGCCGTCGGACCAGAGGGTCAGCAGGCGTCGTGTTGTGTGTGAAGGGCCGGACGGTGGTCCCTTTTCCGTGGGACCGTCCCCTCCTCCAACCCCCACCCCCCGCACAGGGGGGCCTCTCCCCCAGGTGCCTCTCGGGGACCGAGTGGCGGCAGCACCCTCATCGCTGCTCCAGGCAAACCTGCCGGGACCTGCTCTCGGGGCCCCCACAGGACGAGACCAGACCAAAGCCCCACACAAGGGCTGATGTGAATCGACGCCAAGTCGCCCCAAACGTCGTGGATTTAACCCCTCGGGGGCTCCCTGCGGACGGAGGTCTCGCTCAGGCCGGCCAGGACCAGCCGATGGAGAATCTTTTCTTGTAAATCCTCACCCGAGGGTATTTTCCCATTGATTTTAGGGAGAGTGGGAGGGAGAGGGAGAGACAGAAACATCGATGTGAGAGAGACACACATCGACGGGCTGCCTCCTGCACGCGTCCCGACCAGGGCCCGGGCCCGGGAGGAGCCTGGAACGAGGTCCGTGCCCCTGACCGGAATCGAACCCGGGACCCTTCCGTCCGCAGGCCGACGCTCTATCCACTGAGCCACACCGGCCAGGGCAAGCTCACCTACTTAATGGAACTGCAGGTGGGGTGAGGGCTGGACTGTGCCCCTAAAAGTCACGTGTCAGAGCCCTGACCCCAGCCCCGGGCGGGGCTGTATGTGGGGAGGGTCTGCAGAGGCGATGACGGTCAAACGGGGTCCCCGGGGGCCCTGATCCCACAGGACGGGGTGCTGACGGAAGAGGAGACGAGGACACAGACCCACAGAGGGACGAGCGGGGAGGACACGGGGAGGAGACGGCGTCCACACCAAGGAGAGGCCTCGGGGAACCAGCCCCGCCCACCCCGGGTCTCGGACGTCCAGCTCCCGGACGGAGAGGGAACACGTGTCGGGGTCCGAAGGCTCCCAGTGCGTGTGCGGCCCCAAGACACAGAGAAACCACGTTTTCACGGAATCGCACGCCGTGGCCACTTGTAAACAGGTGCCAGGTTTGATCCAAACTCAAGAGGACCCAGCCCGGCGGCGAGGCTCAGTGTCGACCTACGAACTGGGAGGTCAGGGTTCAATTCTCGGTCAAGGGCACATGTGGGCACGGTCCCCAGTAGGGGGCATGCAGGAGGCGGCCGATCCATGATTCTCTCTCCTCATGGATGTTTCTCTCTCCCTCTCCCTTCCTCTCTGACATCAATAAAGAAAAGAACTTTTAACCCTGGCTGGTGTGGCTCAGTGGATAGAGTGTCGGACTGCGGACTGAAGGGTTCCAGGTTCGATTCCCGGTCAGGGGCACATGCCGGGTTGTGAGCTCGATCCCCAGTAGGG
The DNA here is from genome assembly GCF_951640355.1 of Cnephaeus nilssonii. NCBI lineage: Eukaryota > Metazoa > Chordata > Mammalia > Chiroptera > Vespertilionidae > Cnephaeus > Cnephaeus nilssonii. The sequence continues at coordinate 52,068 of NC_137096.1, read as the reverse complement.
GGTGTGCAGGAGGCAGCGATCCATGACTCTCTCCCTCTCCCTTCCTCTCCGACATCAATGAAGAAAAGAACTTAGAAAAAGAGAGGCACCCAGGAGCCCGTGTTGGTGGGTTGCCGGCACCAGGATCCTCTCAGCCTCACATCCGGGGAGCCCGTGGGCAGAGGGAGGGGGAGCCCGTGGGCAGAGGGAGGGGGAGCCCGTGGGCAGAGGGAGGGGGAGCCCGTGGGCAGAGGAGCCTGGACTGCGCCCCCCCCCCCCCCCCGCCCAGGAGCCGTGGGGGGCCTGCCCACTCACCCCGCGGGGACACAGCATGTCCCCGAAGATGTTCTTGATGCAGGAGACCAGGTACTCGTGCAGGTCCTCGCTCAGGCCCTCGAAGTTCCTGCAGGCCAGCACGACCACCTCGCGGGGGTGCCGCTCCAGCCACTCGGAGATCTCCGTGAGCGTGTCCTGGGGGGAGGCTCAGTTGGACCCGGCCCAGGAGATGGGGCTCCTGTCGTCGTCGTCGAAGGGGCGCCCCAGCCCCACCCACTGGGCAAAGGGGCCAAGTCCTGAGCAAGCCCCTGCGGAACGTGTCCCGAGGCCCCCATGGAACCCAGCGGCCCCGGTGAGAGCTGGGCCAACGAGCCATTGCTCTGGGGAGAAGTGTGTGTGTGGGCACGCAGTGCTTGTGTGTGCAGTGCGCCCGTGTGTGTGTATATGCACGTGTGGGTGCAATCTTGTATGTGTGCATGCTGTGCACCCATGTATGCGTGGATGTACTAGTATGTGTGCAGTGTGCCCACGTGTGTACATGTGCATGTATGCGTGTAGTGCACCTATGTATGCGTGCACCTATGTATGCATCTATGTGCATGCAGTGTGCCCAAGTATATGTGTGTGCATGTGTGTGTGCACATGTATGTGCATGCGTGCCCTCCAGACAGACACCGTGGGTGCAAACGTTGACCCTGGAAGCCCGGGGAGCATGCGAGGGCAGCAGGTGACCTGCAGAGGGAGGTCCAGGGAAGGTGCCTCCACCCCCGAGGCTGCCGCAGGGGCTCAAGGGGCCGAGGGCAGCTGTGGAGCCGACGTGGCCCGTCCTGGTCTGACCTAAGGAGCCGTCTAGCAGCTCAGAGGAGAAGGGACTGAACACGGCCGCACTGGGGGCAGGGACACACCAGGGACCCCCGTTTGCAAAACCCCAGGCAGCCCCCCGCCCGCCCCGCCCCGCCCCCAGGAGCCAGGGTAAGGAGGCGGGTGCAGCCTCAGCAGCACAGGTGGCCGGGAATGCCACTCACCCACCACTAGAGGGCAGCACACCCCCAGGAAAGGCCGTGGGTCCCGCTGCCTCACTGGCTGCCGCCGGCCACCCACACCCACCTCCCCCAGCAGGTACCCCCCCACCTCCACCAGCAGGGCCCCCCCCACCCCGACCAGCAGGGCCCCCCCCCCCACCTCCACCAGCAGGGTCGTGTACAGCATGTGGACAAAGTGCAGGTTCTTCGGGGAGCCCTCGGGCATGTGTGCGATCCGCAGGTCCAGGTACCGCACGCCGGCGTCCAGCTGCTCCGTGACGTCCAGCTCCTGCGGGGGGAGGTGCGTCGGGGCCCGGGTGGCAGGCAGCTCCCATGGGCCTCCCCACGGGCTCCCTCCCCGGTGCCCATGAGGCTGTGCCATCTGATGGGTCACAGCTCTGGGGCCCAGGCTCCGGCAGCCCCGCCCGCCTTACACTGGGGACCCGCATGCTGGCCCTGGAGCCCCGTCCTCCCTGGGGTCAGGGCCCACCCCCCCAAGTCCTGGCCGCAACGTGCCCTTGGCTGTGTCCCTGGTCCCAACACCCCTTCGGGGTCCCGCCTCCCCCTCTCCCAGGCCGTCACTGGAAGGACCCCCCCCCTGTCGTGGGCAGCAGCGGTCCCAGGTGGGGCCCAGGCACCCCACCTCCACTAGCAGGCCCCCCACCTCCAGAAGGGGTGTCCTGGGCCCTCAGGGGTGAGAACGTGCCCAGGAAGGTCCACGGCAGGGGCCCTGCCCCCCACAAGGAGCTGCGGAAAGGCAGCAGGGACCCCCAGAGGAGAGGAGAGGAGGGGCTCATCCTCCCACGGGGTGACGGGGGGAGCCGAACCGAGACGCAGGAAGAGAGGGGGGTGCTATGTCCCCCCAACACACACACACACACAGAGCAGCCACAGTTTTGCGCTGGATCGCCAGTCGGGGGCGTGCAGGAGGCGGCCGGTCCATGATTCTCTCTCCTCCTGGATGTTTCTATCTCTCCCTCTCCCTTCCTGTCTGACATCAATAAAAACATTTTAAAAAGGAAAAAGAAGCCCTGACCGGTGTGCTCAGTGGGTAGAGCGTCGGCCTGCGGACTGAAGGGTCCCGGGTTCGATTCCCGGTCAAGGGCACAGGCCCGGGTTGTGGGCTCGATCCCCAGTGGGGGGCGTGCGGGAGGCAGCCGATCCATGCTTCTCTCTCATCATGGATGTTTCTCTCTCTCTCTCTCTCCCTTCCTCTCTGAAATCAATAAAAACATTAAAAAAGGAAAAGAACGTGGTTGCTTGGACCCGCGGGACCGCCCTCCCCGCCCCCGGGTGCTGGTTACAAATCCGGCTGCGCCCTCCCTCCGGGGACATTCCGGGTGGACATGGGCGGTGACGGCGGGTGTTTGTTTTACCGGAAACGCAGTCACAGACGGCACCTCCGTCACCTCCAGTTCGCCATCGGGATCCACTGCGCCCCCCCCCTCCCCCGCCGGCGCCCCAGGTGGGGGAACCCGGGTTCCCTGCAGCCTCGTCAGCAGCCCCCCCACACACACTGCACCCCGGGGGCGTTCCCGGCTCCGTCTGGGCCTCTAACCGGCCTCAGGAATGTGGGTCCCCACCCACCACCCCCGCACCCAGGCGCCTGTAGGGTGAGTTGAGCTGAGCACCTGCAGGAGGGGGCGGGGTGCTGGTTGCCTAGCAACCCATGGAAAGTCTGGGGAGGGAGCCCCAAACCAAATGAGGCCGGTCACCTGTCACCTGGGTCACCTGTCACCTGCGGAGCAGAACGAGAGCTGGGGGGGGGGGGGGGGCTGAGCGACTGAGGCCTCTGAATGGCCAACAAAGGAAAACACGGGTAAGTAAATAAACGTGAAATTCTCTGTAAGCTTGCATGTGGTTTACGTTATTTGGTGTCTATCAATGTGGATCCGTATGTCCAGGGTGGGCACAGGTAGGTTTACAGCTGTGAGTCTGCAGGAGAGAGGTCGTTCTTGCGTATTATTGACTAGAGGCCCGGGGTGTGCACGGGAGGGGCCCCTCCGCCTGGCCTGCGGGATGGGGGGCGGGGTCCCTCTGCCTGCGGGATGGGGGGCGGGGTCCCTCTGCCTGCGGGATGGGGGGATTGGCAGTGGACATCCCCCAAGGGGTCCCGGGTGCCAGAGGGCACTCTGCAAAGTGGCTGTGACTTGGCAGCTCCTGCGTTGAGCTCTGCCCCCTGGTGGTCAGTGTGCATCATCGCTACTGGCTGAAGGTCGCTTAGGCTTTGATATATAGACTAGGGACCCGGCGCACGAAACCCTTTGTGGGAGGCGACCGGGCTGGTCAGGGAAAGGCACCAGCCCCATCACCCCACTGCTGCAGCCACTGCCGGCCACCGCAGCCGCCAACGTGTTTTCATCAACACGGACTCCAGTCCCTTCACCAAGAAAAAATGACAACTTTCTTTAGGCATTTTCAAGGTGTGTCTATTTTCATAGGATATGACATTTCTTTCTTTCTTTCTTTCTTTCTTTCTTTCTTTCTTTCTTTCTTTCTTTCTTTCTTTCTTTCTTTCTTTCTCTTTCTTTCTCTTTCTTTCTTTCTTTCTTTCTTTCTTTCTTTCTCTTTCTTTCTTTCTTTCTTTCTTTCTTTCTTTCTTTCTTTCTTTCTTTCTTTCTTTCTTTCTTTCTCTTTCTTTCTTTCTTTTCTCTCTCTCTCTCTCTCTCTCCTTACCTGAGTACATGTTTCCATTGATTTTTAGAGAATGTGGAAGAGAAAGGGAAAGACAGAGAGAAAGATCAAAGTGATAGGAACACTTTGATTGGTTGCCTCCTGCAGAGCCCTGACCTGGGCCCCAGCCAGGCAGGAGCCTGCAAGTTAGGTACATGCCCTTGATCAGAATCTAACCTGGACTCTGCGGTTGGCAAACCTAGGCATTATCCACTGAGCCAAACCGTGTAGGGCAGGATATGACATTTCTTAGCCCTCCAGCAGCAGACCTTCGTTTTTTCCCCAGGAGTGTGGCGGAAAAGCCCTAGATCACCTTCTTGGATTCTTATACCCAAGTCACTAAGAATATTACCAGTGGCATACAGGGAGGTTAGCCAATGAGCGGTCAGAAAAGGTGTTTCCTCTGTAGTTCACACCTATCTCCTGTGATCTCCGGCTCTGCCCCTGCCAAGGCCTAAAGCCTCTGGCCAAGGCTCGGGCCCTGGGCAGGGACCCCCAGCTCGCTCCGATTGTCGGGCTCTGCCCCCAGCCAAGGCCACATGCCTCTGGAGGAGGCTTGGGCCCTGGGCAGGGGACCCCCAGCTGGCTCCAATTGCCCGGCTCCACCCCCGACCAAGGCCAGCAAGGGCAGGCGGAAAGCTTGGCTTCCTCCATTGCCGGAGAAACCCAAGCCTCCCTCCCATGTTCCCGTGTGTCCTACCGGGAGGAGACGCCGGGAGGGAGGCCTGACTCCAGGCTTACACGCATGTGCACCTCTGGGGAGCGGGTGGGGAGCTTGAGAGACTCCCTGGGGGCCCCGGGCGCCCCCAGTCCCCACTCAGGTGCATGGGGGTCAGATACCTGCAGCTTTAACCTGAGTGGCTGCCTCCTTCAGGGGGAGCAGATTCTACAATAACCCACATTCTCGGCCCCCTTCCCTGTTGTTTTCTGTTATTTTTCTTTGTTATTTTTTTGTTGATCCTCACCCCTCACCCCCCGATATTTTCCCACTGATGTTTTCATAGAGAGAATGGAAGGAGGGAGGGGGAGAGACTGAGAAGGAAACATGGATGTGAGAGAGACACATTCATTGGCTGCGTCCTGCATGCACCAAGGGACATGCCCTCGACGAGAATCGAACCCGGGACCCTCAGTCCACAGGCCAAGGCTCTCTCCACTGAGCCAAACCGGCCAGAGCTCAACTACTTTTCCCTGGAGACTAGGGCGTCGGCCAGGTGGGGAGACGTGGGAACCAGCCCCCTGGACGGATGAACGGACGGACGCGGAGCCCGAGGGCGTACCTGGGTGACCGACCACTTGAGCACCACGGGCTGCAGGAGGCACGGCAGGACCTTGGCGAGCACCTGCAGCAGCTGCGACGCCGAGCGGGACACGGGCAACTTCTTGCTCAGGCTGTAGGTCATGGTGTCGTGGCTGCCTGGAACCGGACCCGGACGAGGCCCCGTGAGCCCCTGCCCGCGAGCTTGGAGCTGCCCACGGAGCTGACAGGTGACCCACAGAAACCCACAGAGGACGTGCCCACGGGACACGCACAGCCGGGCGGATGGCGGCCCCAAGCTCACGTCCTCCCAGAACCTGGGAACGGGACCCCCTATGGAAACGGGGTCTTTGCAGACGGGATGGGGTGAGGGGTCGGAGACGAGGTCGTCCGGGGTCAGGGGGGCCCTCCCTCCAAGGACAGGGTCCTTGTCAGACACGGAAGAGGAGACGCGGACACAGAGGAGCAGCCACGTGGAGACGGATGGAGGCAGAGACGGGAGGGAGGGAGGGAGGGGGCCACCAGCCGGGGACCCCTGGAGCCCCAGGCGCTGGGAGAGGCAGGGGGACCCTCCCCGGAGCCTCCGGAGGGAGCATGGCCCTCGGACCCTGGCTCTCAGACGCCTGGTCTCCAGGACGGAGAGAGGACGGATGTCTGTGGTTTAAGAAAGCTGATTGTGCCCTGGCTGGTGTGGCTCAGTGTGTAGAGCGTCAGCCAGAGGGTTCGAGTCCGGTCAGGGGCACATACCTGGGTTACAGGCTGGACTCTGGGCCCTGCTCACATGTGGGGGAGGCAACCGATGGGTGTCTCTCTCACATCCATGTGTCTGTCTGTGTCTCTCCCCGCCCTTCCACTCTCTCTAAAAATCAATGGGAGGAAAATATCCTCGGGTGAGGATTAACAAAAAAAAAATTTAAAAAAATCTGATTTGCAGAATTTAGTTACAGCAGCCACAGGACACTCCTAAAATTAATGCATCCTAATTGCCGACACATGCAAATATATGGGTAAGTAAGAAAAATTGAAATTCTCTCTGCATTTGCATTTATTTTACATTATATGGTATATATTTTATGTTTGATATATATGTGGGTCCATATATATAGGGTGGGGCAAAAGTAGGTCTACAGCTGTGAATCCACAAAAGCTTATTCCTGTATTATTATTTACTAGGGGCCCGGTGCACGAAATTCGTGCACCGGGGGGGGGGGGAGGGGAGTTCTCCTCAGCCCAGCCTGCCCCCTCTCACATACTGGGATCCCTCAGGGGATGTCCTACTGACGGCTTAGGAGCGGGCCTAAACCACAGTCTGGCCTCCCTTTGTGGGAGGCGACCGGGCTGATCAGGGAAAGGCACCAGCCCCATCACCCCGCTGCCTCAGCCACTGCCAGTCACCGCAGCCGCCAACGTGTTTTCATCAACACGGACTCCAGTCCCTTTACCAAGAAAAAAATGACAACTTTCTTTAGGCATTTTCAAGATGTGTCTATTTTCATAGGATATGACATTTCTTCCTTTATTTCTTATCCTCACCTGAGTATATGTTTCCATTGACTTTTAGAGAATGTGGAAGAGAAAGGGAAAGACAGAGAGAAACATCAAAGTGATAGGAACACTTTGATTGGTTGCCTCCTGCAGAGCCCTGACCTGGACCCCAGCCAGGCAGGAGCCTGCAACTTAGGTACATGCCCTTGATCAGAATCTAACCTGGACTCTGCGGTTGGCAAACCTAGGCATTATCCACTGAGCCAAACCGCGTAGGGCAGGATATGACATTTCTTAGCCCTCCAGCAGCGGACCTTCGTTTTTCCCCCCAGAAGTGTGGTGGAAAAGCCCTAGATCACCTTTTTGGATTCTTATACCCAAGTCACTAAGAATATTACCAGCGGCATACAGGGAGGTTAGCCAATGAGCGGTCAGAAAAGGTGTTTCCTCTGTAGTTCACACCTATCTCCTGTGATCTCCGGCTCTGCCCCTGCCAAGGCCTAAAGCCTCTGGCCCTGGGCAGGGGACCCCCAGCTGGCTCCGATCGCCTCCAGGGACCCCCAGCTGGCTCCGATCACCCAGCTCCACCCCTGGCCAAGGCCAGCAAGGGCAGGCAGAAAGCTTGGCTTCCTCCATTGTCGGGGAAACCCAAGTCTCCCTCCTGCTCTTCGTGGCTGCAGCCATCTTGGTTGATTTTATTTGCATATTCGTTCCTGATTGGCTTGTGGGTGTGGCTTCTGGGTGTAGCGGAGATATGGTCAATTTGCATATTACTTTTTTCTTAGATAGAATTATTTATTGCATTATTTTCCATAGCAGGAACACAAACCTACTTTTGCCCCACCCTGCATATGGGGATAACCCATTTATATTTATACTAGAGGCTCAGCGCACAAATTCGTGCACAGGTGGGGTCCCTCACTCTGGCTGGTGATCAGGGTCAATGGGGGCCGTCTCGCCCAGTCCCGATCTGCCGGACCCCAGCAGCAAGCTACCCTACTGGTTGGAGCACGTCGTAGCAACTGGTCGAGTGGTCAACCAATCAGTCCGACACTTAGCATATTACATTTATTATATAGGATATCTTAAAAACAATAATGGGCCCTGGCCGGTGTGGCTCCGTGGATAAAACGTCGACCTGTGGACTGAAGGGTCCCGGGTTCTATTCTGGTCAAGGGCACATGCCTGGGTCACAGGCTCCATCCCCAGTGGGGGCGTGCAGGAGGCAGCCGGTCCATGAGTCTCTCTCATCATTGACGTTTCTCTCTCTCTCCCTCTCCCTTCCTCTCTGAACTCAATAAAACATATTGAAAATAAACAAATGAATACATAGAAACAATAATGTGATCCCTCTGGCCAGTGGCTCAGTGGTTAGAGCATAGGCCTGGGCACCCAAAGGTCTCGAGCTCTATTCTGGGTCAAGGGCACCCACCTGGCTGCAGGCTCGATCCCCCCCTTCCCTTCCACTCTCTCTAAACACCAGTGGGAGACGCCTCATCCCGTGAGGACTGACAAGAAGCCAATAACCCGGCTGCAGGCTCGATCCCCCCCCTTCCACTCTCTCTAAACACCTCACCCCGTGAGGACTGACAAGAAGCCAATGACCTGGCCGACCGCGCACGGCTCACCAGGGATGGACAGGTGGTGCAGGGGCACGTCCCACAGCCGCGGGCTCAGCGCCGACATCCAGTCCGCGTGGGGGCTCGCTCTGCAGGGCGGGCTCCGGAGGCTCCAGAAGCTGCTCGGGGCGCTCACCTGCCCGCTCATCACAGGAGAGCGGAGCGACCTGAGCAAGGACAGAGGTCGAAGGACAGAGGTCGTGGGCAGTTAGACCCAGGGGCACGGCCACGCCTTCTGGTGCCCGGGCAGTGGCTTTGGGGGAAAAACAAAAAACAGACTTCCCTCCAGGGGCGGTTTGAGAGGTTGAGAGAGTAGTGGGGAGAGAGAGACAGACAAAGAGACAGAGAGGGACAGATGGATAGAGAGGGACAGAGGACAGAGAGGGACAGACGGACAGATGGACAGATGTAAGAAAGAGACAGAAAACCAGAGAGACAGGGAGAGGAGAGGAGAGAGAGAGAGAGAGAGAGAGAGAGAGAGAGAGAGAGAGAGAGAGAGAGAGACAGGGAGGCAGGGAGAGACAGAGACAGAGGAACAGACGGACAGAGAGGGACAGAGGACAGAGGGACAGACGGACAGAGAGAGACAGACAGACAGATGTAAGAAAGAGATAGAAAACCAGGGAGACAGAAACAGAGGCAGAGAGACAGAGAGGGAGGCACAGAGGGACATGCAGACAGGGAGAGAGAGACAGAGACGAGAGAGAGAGAGAGAGAGAGAGAGAGAGAGAGAGAGAGAGAGAGAGAGAGAGAGAGGCACAGCGGAACAGACGGACAGAGAGGGACAGACGGACAGATGGACAGATGTAAGAAAGAGACAGAAAACCAGAGAGAGAGAGAGAGGGGGGGGGGGCACAGCGGGACAGACGGACCCAGAGGGACGGACAGACAGCGACCCAGGATCCCCGAGGCCACTTCCCCTGGGCGGGTGGGCACGTGCCCCCCGTCCAGGGACCCCTCACCCTTGGGTCCCACCAGCCCCCCCCCCCCCCCATGACATGGGAAGCAGCTCAGCGGCTGAGTTATGGGGTCTGAGTTGTGGGGTCCGGGGTGGCGGAGCTGCGGGGCCCCTGGTCCCCCCCCCCCAGCTCTGCCCGTGCCGGGCCCCCAGCGGACCCCGCGGCCCAGAGGTGGCCCGGAGGGCGGACCTGGACCAGGTTCGGGGCCCCGCAGTCCCCAGAGCGCTGCCTCCGGGCCGGGCCGCGCCTTTCGGGTCCGGATGAGCGAGGGGGGCGGTCCCCCCAGCTCCCAGGTGAGGACCCCACGGGGTCTCCGGCGACCTGACCCTCAGCCCCTCTCGCCCCGAGGTCACCGATCCGTGAACTCGGGGACCTGCCCCGGATGTCGGGGGACCTGCCCCGGATGCCAGGGGCGCTCCTGGCCGGTGAGACAGCGGGCGGCGCGGTGACCCCACCTGGCGAGCGGGCGGGGACGGGGACGCGCAGGAAATAGCTCGCAGGTGAGTGCGCGGCGGGCGAGCCACGCGCCAGGGCCGGGCGCGCGCATTCCTCCTGGTCCTCGGGCCCCGCACCCGCACCCGCACCGCCCGGACCGGACCGGACCGGGCCGGACCCCCAGGCGGGAGGCCCCGCGCCGCGAAGCCCAGGGGACCCCTCCCCGCCTCCCGTCCCCCCCGCTGGCGAGGTCGCGGGGTCACAGCCCCGGGTCCGCGGGCTCCGCGCTCTGGACCGGGGGGTCCCTCTGCCCCGCCCCTCGGTCCGCGCGGGGGTCCGAGGCTGAGGGACCCGCAGGCGCCGGGGCCTCGAGCTGCCGCCCGCCCCGCTCCCGGGACTCACCTCCTCCGGCTCCTCCCTCCCGGGTCCCGCGGGGCCTCTGCGCTCCCGCCGAGTCCGACCGGCGCTTCCGAACCTCCCCCGGCCGCGATTGGACCGGACGCCCGCGGGGAGGAGCGGGAGGAGGAGCGGGAGGAGGAGGAGGAGGAGCGGGAGGAGGCACCGCCCCGAGCCGCCCCGGGTCCACCCGGCGCCCAGGACAGGCCCCCTGGGGACCGCCCGCCCCCGGAGGGTCCCCGGCCCTCGCAGCCCAGCTCCGGGCCCAGACAAGGGCCGTCCGTCGGGGGGCCTGGCCGTGGCCGCGAGGACGGCGCTCCGGGGGCGGCGCAGGCGGGGTCCGAGTGCGGCCCAGGGTCCGAGTGCGGCCCAGGGTCCTGGCCACAGGTCAGGCGGGCTGGGTGCCCGGCCACGCGGACCCTGTGCGCTTTGGGTCCCCCCTCCCCCCCTCGCCCTGGAGCCGGCGGGACGCCTGGCCCAGCTCCCTGGTTGCATCACCCCGGACCGGCCCGGTTCCGGCAGGAATCGCCAAGTGGCCGCGTCCCCTCTGGAGTGTCCGGCTCTCAGGCCTGAGTGGCTCTTGTCCCGGACCCTCCGGGGGAGGGGGTTTCCGGGCACGTCCCCTCCTGGGCTCTCACCTGTCACCTGTCCCCCCGCCCTCCTCCCTCCGTCTCCTCCTCGGGGACTCGGGGGGCCGTCCACTCAGCCCCGGCCTGTGCTGGCCGAGTGGGCGACCCAGGGGTGGACGAGGGAGGAGGAACGGTCAGGGCGGCTCAGCAGGCTGGGGTCCGGGCACAATTCTCTCCCCTCTGTTGCAGGCGCCCCCGCTCAGAGCTGTGGGCTGCCCCTGCGGGGGACTGTCAAGCTTCCTTTCCCGTCCACACAGGTCAAGCTCCATCCCCTCCCCCTGCTCCCCCACCCCTCCCCTCGCCCTTCACCCAGCTCCCACCCCCTCCCCTCCCTCCCTCCCTCCTTCCCCCCATCAGCCCCAGGCCCCAGGGGGAGGCAGTAAAGTGGGAGCTGACCCCCCACAGCCCCCCTCGGGGCCCCTCTGCTCCCAGGAGAGACCCCCCCTTCCCTCCCCTCCCCCTCCCTCCCCCGTTCCAGGCTCCCAGGCCGGGCAGGGCCCTCCGCCCCCCAAGGGAGCCCTTGTCCTGCCCCGACCTTCCTGAACAAGGGCCCAAAATTGTGCAAATCCCCGAACACGTGCCCAACCCGAGGCCCAGGCAGAGGGAAGCCCAGGCCACTGACCAGCTGAGCTCGAAGTGGGGGGGGGGGGGAGGCTGCAGGACCCCCGATCCCAGCGATGGCAGGGCCCTAGTGTGATGGGGATCGGGGTGAGGCGCTGTGAGGGGCTCCCTGGCATTGCTGAGGGGGGCCCTGGGCTCCCGTGACACCCCCAGACGGACGTGTGCCCTCTGGGCCTGGGGTTGAATCGGCCTGTGTGACGTTAAAGCACCGTGTTTGTGGGTGACCTTCACCTGGGTCCTGACCGCATCTGGGTCCCCATCCCCACCCCCAGCCCCAGCCCCTGCAGCCCCAAGACTCAGCCCCCAAGACTCAGCCCCGGAGACTCAGCCCCAAAGACTCAGCCCCAAGACTCAGCCCCGAAGACTCAGCCCCTAAGACTCAGGCCCGGAGACTCAGCCCCTAAGAATCAGCCCCCAAGACTCAGGCCCGGAGACTCAGCCCCTAAGACTCAGCCCCCAAGACTCAGGCCCGGAGACTCAGCCCCTAAGACTCAGCCCCCAAGACTCAGGCCCGGAGACTCAGCCCCTAAGACTCAGCCCCGGAGACTCAGCCCCAAGACTCAGCCCCTAAGACTCAGCCCCGAAGACTCAGCCCCTAAGACTCAGCCCCTAAGACTCAGGCCCGGAGACTCAGCCCCTAAGACTCAGCCCCCAAGACTCAGGCCCGGAGACTCAGCCCCCAAGACTCAGCCCCGAAGGCTCAGCCCGGACTCAGCCCACGCCCTCCCGTCCCTCCGGTCCCTGCCTGAGTCACTCTGAGGTGCTGCTCCCAAGCCCAGCCCTGCTCACCTGCCCTCTGACCTTGGACGTGACCTGGGCCTCAGTGCCTCTGGGGCAGTCAGGGGTGCCCCAGGCGTCCCCCACCTCCTCCCCCAGGACCCACCGGCCGAGCCCAGCCTCAGGCTCCCACCGCGAGGCTGGGGAGCCAGGACCCTGGAACCGGAGACGGAGAGTGAACAGCCGTTTGCACCCCCGGTGACCCCGCCTTCCCCAGAGCAAGGGCCCCTCAGAGCCAGGGGTTCGCCTTTCTCCAGCCAGAGGCGGCCAGGGAGGCCGACGGAGCAGCACTCGCCTGCGTCCTCTGCCCACCGCACCCACGGACAGACGGACGGAGGGACGGGACGGGGACACCCACGGGCAGACGGATGGAGGGAAGGGGACACCCACGGACAGACGGAGGGACGGACATAAGCTCACGTGGGCACATGAGCCTGACGCTGATGAACATACAGACCCTCCGCTAAACGCCCAGTCTTCATTTTTTAAAAAAATATCTTTTTATTGACCTCAGAGAGAGAGGGAGAGGGAGAGACATCAATGATGAGAGAGAACGGTGGATCCATTGCCTCCTGCCCGCCCCCCCCCCCCCCCCCCCCGCTGGGGATGGAGCCCGCACCCGCCTGCGCCCCGACCGGGAATCGAACCCTGACCTCCTGGCTCCCGGGTCCAGGCTCAACCACGGAGCCGCCCTGACCGCCGCCCTCGGACTGGAAAACCTCACCCTCTGCCCCCCCCGGGGGGAGGGGGCGGCACCCAGGCCTCGGGGTGCCCTCAGGTGCGTCCCTGGGGGAGGGGAGGCCCGCGGACCCCGCCCCAGCCGGCAGCTCCTGGGGTGCTGGTCTGAGGGGTCCCCCCGGGGCCCCCTGCATCTCCCCGTGAACCACCCCGGTCTCGGCTGTGACCGACCGCCCGGGAGGGGGGAGCCCCCCCCCCGTCTGTGCCCCGCTTTCCCGGGAAGAAGGCGCCTCCCTCCCCCGGGGTCCCCGGTCCGGGCCCCGCACCCCGTGAGGCCGGTGCTGGCTGCCCCCCCCCCGCCCCCCGTGGGTGCGCCCCGACCTGCAGCGCCGCCGGGGGTCCGGGGCGGAGCGCGGGGGGCGGAGACCGTGTCGGGGCGCGAAGTCCCCCCGCTTCACGGATCCGGGGAGCGGACGCCCGTCGCCAGGGCACCCGGCTCAGCCCGGGCGTGTGGGCGGCGGTCCCCCCCGCGGCATCATTTCGGGGCGCTCGGGGCTCTTCCGGGGTGCGCCCAGGGCTCCCCGAACCCGCACCCCGTCTCCTTCCCCCAGACGCCCGGGCGGGTTCCCCTCCATCCGGGTCCCTTCCCGCTCCCAGGGGCCCCTCCGGGGTCCGTGTCCGCAGGGCCCCCCAACACGTCCTCTCGGCGCTTCTCCCCGGAGCCCCTGGACCGAGGCCCCTCTGACCCCGCCCTGACCCCGCCCTGACCCCCCGCTGGCAGGTGAGCGACCTCTGACACCTGCACCTCTTTGCCCGCCCCCTTCCTCTGCCGACCCGCAGGGAGGGGTCCCCACGGGGGGTGGGAGAGGGGGGCCCCCAGGTGGGGGGTGGGAGAGGGGGGCCCCCACGGGGGGGGTGGGAGAAAGGGGCCCCCACGGGGGGTGGGAGAGGGGGGCCCCCAGGGGGGGTGGGAGAGGGGGGGCCCCAGGGGGGGGTGGGAGAGGGAGGCCTACACGGGGGTGGGGAGAGGGGGGCCCCACGGGGGGTGGGAGAGGGGGGTCCCCACGGGGGTGGGAGAGGGGGGTCCCCACGGGGGGTGGGAGAGGGGGGCCCCCACGGGGGGGGGAGAGGGCTGCAGAGGGCCCTCCCTGGGGGCGATCTTGGCTCTCCGGCTCCCGGGGGGGGGGGGTGTCCCTCCTCCGGGCTGTTGGCTGTTGACCGACAGCATCCGGCTCCGCCCCCCGCCCGGGCGTGAGGTGCCACAGCTGCGCCGTCACGGGAGGTCCCCCTGGGGGTGTGCGGTGCTGGGGGGCAGAGCCCTGTGGTGTGACCCCAACCTCCGGCCTCTGAAGCCGCACGGCCCGCAGGTGCCCCCCCCCCCCCCCAAAGCCGCTCTGCGCTCAGCCCTGCCCGTCGGGAGCGGCCCCATGGCCCCACGCGGACCCGGGAGGGAGCTCCGGTCACTGAGGCCTGGGGGGGGGGGGGCAGCGGCCTGTGCCCCGGAGCCGGTTTTCTACGTTAAACGGCTGAGGGCGGCGGGACGGGGAGCAGGTGGGCGGGGGCGCCAGACCAGGGGGGCGCCAGTCGCTGTCGTGGGGCCGCTGGCTGGTACTGAACATTCTTTGCTCCCGGACGGTCCTGCCCGGCGCTCGCACCCGCCGTCCGCACCTGCCCTGCTCGCCGGCCCCCATCGCTCTGCGCCGTCCGGGGGCTGAGCCGGCCCGGCGGGCGCTGTCAGGCGAGGTGGCGGCCGGAGGGCAGGGGGGGGGCATGGAGGAGGGGCCGGACCTGCCCCTGTGCCCACCACAGCCTCGCGGCCCACGAATCCGTACACCGGGCCCCTAACACCTAATCCATAGAGAGAGACTCGGTCTTCAGTGTAAACCCCTGTAAAATGGAGGTCACCAAGTTAATAAACAATATTTTTTAGTTCCCATAACGGGAGCAGCAGGTGAGGTGAGGCCGTGGGCGGGTGGACACGGATTGTGCCCACGTGAGCGCATTCCCGGGTCTGGACTCTCATTTCCACGCCGAGGGGCCGGCGCCTGCGCTCCGCTGCCATCTCGTGGGCGTCTTGGGAATAACACCCGAGGGAAGGGCACCAGGGCAGGGAGACTGTTTCCCGGGATGTGTCCTCCCCAGGGAAGACGTCATAGGTTTACCTGCGGGAAAAGTAAGTTGCAAAAAATAAACACGTGACATCACGGGTGGAATTCACGAGTAAAAACTGAGAGGAAGAGGATTCCATAGGGTTCCCGAGATTTTCCAAAATTCCAGACCTACAGAAAGGAATCCATCTTTCTGAATACTCACACGTGTACCCTTGGATTCACCCTGTCTCTGCTGAACTGGGTCACGTAGTGACAGGCAGCCCGGACCCACGGGGGGTCGGGATTCACAGCCCCTGAGCCACGCCGCCTGGGGGCCACGTAATCAAGTTATCAAACGGCATTATTCCTGCCACGACCCAATGTCAAGTGTACACGAGCTATTCCATTCTGACACAAAGCCCAGCCTGAGAAATAAAAAAATATGAATAAAAGTGCCAGAAATGATAAAATGTGAATCACTAAAAATAGTAAAATGTGGGAGCTAAAAAAATATTGTTATTAATTTTGTGGTGTTAACATAAAAACATTCAAACCTGTAAAAAATTTTGTGAGTTTATCTCAGCCAAACTGTCAACAAATGCCAGGAAGCAGAACCTCAAAGGATTGAGAATGGAGGGTTACATCTGTATTTACACATTGCAATCAAAGGAAGGGACGTAGGTGAGTTACGTGAAATCCATTGGGGATGGATTAGGGAGGCGGGAGCAAGCAAAGCAGGGAAACCCCTGGGATTGGATGAAAAGTAAAATGACGGACACATCCTTAGGCGGGTGCAGGAACAATGAACATGATAATGAAGGAATCTGTGGTCTCTGTCCTGGCGCCCAGCACCTGAGGCTGTGCCCCAAGGGGGTCCAGAAAAAGGGAAGTTACCAGTTACTCAGACATTTCAAGGGTGTGTTATCCCAGGTGCAAAAAGACAGACAGGCTCAGTGAGGGTAAAGGTTGACCTTGTCAATGACCTTGTCAGCCTAGGAGGTGACTCCCCACCATCACAGCTTTCAGTTACAGTTTAATTTCAGACCATCCTTGGGGGCGACTTTAGGTCTCTGGGTTTGCAAGACCGCCATGCAGGCCTCGCCTGAGTTAGGTTAGCATGTGCCACCTTCTGGACGAAAGGGGCCAAAAGCTAGCCTGACCAGCTCGGGGGAGGCCTGTGTGGTGGTCTTGCAAACTCAGACACCTGAAGTGACCCCAAAGGATGGTCTGAAATTAAAGTTTTTAAATTAAAAAGCAGTCTATGGTGGGTATATACATCCTAGGCTGGTATATTCCCGGACAAAGATCAATTTTGGTCTAACTGAGCCTATTGTCTATGTGCATCTGATAACATCCCTGTGGCCCTTCAGGGGAACTTGTAACTTCCCCTTTTCCGACCCCTCAGGGCACAACCAATGCATCCGGGCGGAGACCACAGTTTCCCTCATTGTTGTTGTTATCATGTTAATTGTTGGCTGTTAACCCTCCTGCACCACCTAAGTAAAGAAGCCTGTGTCTATCATTTTACGTTTACCCAATCCCGGAGGTTTCCCCTCTTGGCTTTCTCCCGCCTCCCCAATCTATCACCAATGGATTTCATGGAACTCACCTACATCTACTCCTTCATTGGCGATTTAAAGAACTTGGTGAAAAACCGCCATTCTCCATCAATTCATTGGATTCTGCTTCCTGCCAATCGTCACCAACAGCAACCGGGACCTGAGATGAGAAGCTGGGCCAGGACGCACAGTCCTCAGTCCGCACATCAGGGGAGCAACGAGGTGGAATAAGGTGAAGTGTGTCCATGCAAGCGGAGGGCCTGGTTGTGAGGCCAAACATGAGGTGAGCTGGGCGGGGGTGGGGTGGTGGTGCGGGTGGTGATGGGGGTGGTGGAGGTGGTGGAGCAGGTACAGCCAGCCTGGGAGGACCAGAGTGTGTGCCTGGACTGCTTCTGGGGTACAAGTCTCAGGTGCCAATTTAGGTGAGGAATTCCTGTGGGACCACCTTCCGTGAGCACATCCTTAGACTGGACACGGGACTTAGGCGTGTGCAGTTCTGGTCCCAGTTTACGTGAGCGCTGGGAAGGCCGACCTCACAGGCTCTCGGGAGCAGAGCCGGCTGTTAAGCTGAGGTCCTTCAACAATGAGGCAGCTGTAAAAATGATAAGTTTATTAGTAATAAAAAAGCGCCTAAAAGGTTTGTTGCCTGTAAAGGCAGACCCAGGCTCAGATCAATTTTGGAGAATTCCCTCTATCCGAACTGCTGCAGTGACACATGAAGTGCAAACGAGAAAATGATCGAATTTGGTCTAAAACGTTTGGAATCATTTCCCCCTCTGACTGTCAGGAGATCGAACTGGGTGCCCACAGAAAAGGCCTCTGGTGTTCTCTCCACAGCAATCCAGGTTCTTACACTTTTTAACTATCCCACGTTTCCCTCTAGTCCTTTTTTTTTTTCTTTCTAAAATGAAAATGGCTGTTTGTTGCAGCTTACTTACACTATTCAGAATAATAGTTAATTCAGAATCCTACCACAAGAGCTAAAAACTGCTTTCGTTTTAAGTGCATGCCTTTCCAGACAGCTCTACATGCACAGTTCCTTCCTTCTACTTTATGTGGATTTAATTTACTATTCTAGGTTCTAAGAAGGGTGTAAAACTCGTAAATACCTTGTCTCTTTCCCTAATATGTGCACTAAGAATGCACATTTTTCCTGTAAGTCTTGTAATGTATTTTATTATCATTCGGTTCTAATTATTTTCTGGCCCCTGGGCCCCTGCTCTGGAGCCCTGCTGACAGTGTGAGGCCTGGGGCCTGTGGTTCAGCTCCTGTGTCTGGCATCTGGTAACTGGTGTCTGGTGTCCAGTGCCTATTAGGGACCTGGGTTCCTAAACACAGACCTGAGTTCCGACTGCAGTGTCTGTGGTCTCGGGGTGAATTGTGTTTAGCTCTTTGTCTGGGTTCTGGGTTCTGTTTGGGTGGCTGGTTTCCCGCGTTCCTGTGTGGGGTCCACGTGCAGCTCTGACATCAGGGCCTGATGGAAGGTGTCCTGTGTCATTCTCTGGCTCCTGGTGTCTGGCATTCATGGCCCAAGGTCTGGCTTGATGTCTGAGGTTTAGCTTCTGGTTCGTGGTCTGCTGTGGGGACCAGGCCTGTTTCTGGGGCCCCGAGCCTGGCTGTGCTGTCTGGTGTCTGTTAATGATGGTCCTTGTCTTTATCTCAACACCAACTGGAGTCCTTAAGTCATGGCTTGAGGAGCCCTGGGGTCAGGCTGCCCGAGTGAATTCCCTTTCAGGCTACACAGTTCAGCTCCGTTCTGCTCCCGCCTGTGTGTTCTGGGCTGGTCCTGGCATCTCTTGGCTCAATCCAGACGACTTATCAGTCAGTGTAATGTGGTAGGACATTTGCAGTCACTCCCTGACTTGAGGTTTGTGTGAGAAGCCCCGTGTAGAAATGAACACGAGGCTCTGTTTTGTTTTGTTATTTTTTCTTTTCTAAATTTGAGCTCAGCTAATCATCAGGAGCCCTTTATAGTAGGGATCTTTATTCTTATTATCCATATCTGTCCTCTACTGTGTGAGTTGCATGGGAAGTCCTGGGGTAAGGGACGAGGAGAGAGCTGGAGGCAGGTTTTCTATCCTGGTTTGAACCAGCTATGACGGAGATGAGGGGTCTGGGGAAGAACGTGGTAGACCCGGGGAACATTTCCATTCTGCCTTGAGACCAGTATGTGAGGGGCAGAGCAGGTGTTTGGCTAAGAGGTGAGCAGAGAACTGGAGATAAATATTTATCCCCTTTCCACGCACCTTTAAGGGGGTCATGGGTCAGTGGGCAAGGAGAGACCTGCAGGCACAGTCTCCCTCCCTGCTCCAGCCGCTGTGAAGGGCACAGTGGTTGTTTGGTACGTGGCCAGGAAAGACCTTGAGCCGAGTTCTGTGTCACGGCTCCGCCAGCCCGTGTGGTTACAGCGCTTGCCTGGCAAAAGGAGAAAGACCTGGAGCTGAATTTCCATCCCTGCTCCATTCCCGGCCTGGGGGCTGCATGTGGAGGCAACCAATGGGTGTGTTTCTCTCGGTCTCTTCCTCTCCCTTCCACTTTCTCTCTCTCTTTTTAAAAGAATATATTTTTATTGATTTCAGAGAGGAAGAAAGAGGGAGACAGATAGAAACATCCGTGATGAGAGGGAACCATGGATTGGCTGCCTCCTGCACACCTCTCACTGGGGATCAAGTCTGAAACCCGGGCATGTGCCCTGATCGGAATCGAACCCGGGACGCTTTGGTCCACAGGCTGATGCTCTATCCACTGAGCCACACCAGCCAGGGCTCCCTCCCACTCTCTCTTAAAAACTCAAAGCAAATATCCTCCGTGAGGATTAACAACTAAAAAAAGGCTAAGGCACAAAGCTTTTTCCTGATGTAGGGGCGGTGCCAGGTTGGAATGGGGCGGGCCAGGTTGGAATGAGGGGCGGGGCCAGGATGGAGTGAGGGGCGGGGCCAGGATGGAACGAGGGGCGGGGCCAGGATGGAATGAGGGGCGGGGCCAGGATGGAACGAGGGGCGGGGCCAGGTTGGAATGAGGGGCGGGGCCAGGTTGGAATGAGGGGCGGGGCCAGGTTGGAACAAGGGGCGGGGCCAGGTTGGAATGAGGGGCGGGGACAGGTTGGAACGAGGGGCGGGGCCAGGTTGGAATGAGGGGCGGGGCCAGGTTGGAATGAGGGGCGGGGCCGGGCTGGAGGCTGGAGCTGGACCGGGACTTAGGGGCGGGGCCTAATTGAGCGTCAGAAACCAAAGACCCGCCATGATGTGGGCAGAGCGGGAACTGAGGCGCCAGGCGTGTTGAGCCCGAGGGAGCGAAGGTTGGACCTGAGGAGAGGAGGTGGCCCAAGTGGAGCCACAGGGGTTCAGGGACGAGGCAGGCGCTGGCGGGTCTGAGGCGAGTGGTGCCTGGGAGCAGCGTGGCCGGGTCCTGAGGTGTGAGGAGCGGCTCAGGGAGATGCCGGCGGGCACGAGGCCGAGGCTGAGGCTGAGGTGAGCCGCGTGGAGGCCGTGAGGAGAGGCCGCTGGGTGTGAGGTGTGAGGCGGCCCGGTGGCCGGGACCCCAGGCGAGGGGCTCCCCGTTGTCGCTGGGACTTATTTCTCAGGAGCCACAGCCCCCAGGCTCTGCTGTGGCTTCTGTGGGGAGCCCTCTGTGAGTCACTGCCCGCAGTGAGGACGTGTTTCAGCTGCAACCACAAGGCCCCGTGACTCGGTTTCCCTGTAGCCAACAATGTTGCGCTTTGACCCCAGGTCCAGCATGTACAGGGTTTCTCTATCTCCTCCGCATCCTCTGAGTCAGTGAGGATTAAAGGGGGAAATACGTCCATAGTTTAAGCTTGGAAGTTTACCTTCTGGATGTGAAGCTTTTATTTACCGTCCAAAGGTGGGAATCAAGAGGACCAAAGCTTTGAATAATGCACTGCCCTGGGGGGGGGGAGGGCCATTGCATTTTGCATGTTGATGTTGAACTGGCAGTTAAGTTAAGAAAGAACCTATAGTTCTCCCCAAATTTTTTCTAAGAGGTTTCCATGGAAATACCTTTTAGGAAGGGAACGTTAGCCTAACTGCCTCTGCTTTAGACCTTAAGGTGCAAACAGGAGCCTGCTGGCCACCCCACCCACACATGTCCCATTGCTTTTGGGGTTTTCTTACAAACATAACCTGCCCAGTGTGCTGTGCTTTTCCTAAATATCACCCTGCCTCACTGTTTCCCGAAACCTTTTATATTCCAAACATTACCTCATTGCTTTTCACATTAACTTGTATGTAAATTAACGGAACAGCATAGAAGTTTTAGTAAATGACCCAAAACCATGAATAAATTTTGTATGATAAAGATGTCTCCTTAGATCAGCTGTGTCAACATGCCTCGTAAAATAACTGGTTTTGGGACACGGTACAAACAGTGGCTCGCAGATAAAAGACAACCAGCAGGATTTTTCCTGATTGAGAGGCGGGTGGACATCAGTGAGCCTTTCCTGTGGGACCAGTTTTCATGAGCACGTCCTGCGGCTGAACACCAGCTTCTGGAGCGCCGCCTCCCTGTCAGTCCACTGAGCTGCGCGGTCCCATCCCGCAGTCTCTCTGGAGGCAGAGCCCAGGCGCTGAGCCTCGGTCTGTCAGCAACGAATGTTAAAGCTATAAAACGGGGATTCGGCCTGGCTGTTGTAGGTCAGTGGTCAGAGCATTGGCCCGCATCCCAAAGGGTCACAGGTTTGATTCCTAGTCAAGGGCATGAACCTGGGTTGCAGGTTTGATGCACGGTGAGTACGGGAGGCAACCCATCGATGTGTCTCCTTCACATGGATGTTTCTCTTTCCCCCTCCCTCCCTCCCTTCCACTCTCTCTAAAAGATCAATGAAAAAAAAAATATCCTTGGGTGAGGATTAACAAAATAAAAAGGGTGTGTGTGTGAATTTTACAATTTACAGAATTAAGACCCCGAGAGGTCTGTTCTGTGTTCAAAAGAACATCGCTTGTAAATGTTAGAACCAGGCTCAGGTGAATTCCAGGGACTCAAAGCTTAGGAGTTCCTCTCTCAGATCGGCTGGAATTGCACACAAAGAAGTGCAGATTATGAAAGGAGCCACTTTTGGATAAACAATTAGAAAGAGCTTCTATTCTCTTTAGACTAAGAGACCAGGCTTGGTGAGCAAAGGAAAGAGTTGTGTTGTTACCACAACAGTCTAGCTTATTTATAAGTTATCCCATGTTTTCCTCTAGAACATTATTTTTCCTAAAATGAAAATGGCTTTGTTGTAGTTTACTTAAGTAATGCAGAAAAAAATAAAATTAATTCAAAATTCTATCCCAAGAGTTAAAAAAAACCAAAAACTGCTACGGTTATATCCCCCTTCAGATACAGGCACACATTTCCTTCGTTCTGTTTTCTCTCGATTTGTTTTACTGTTTTAGGTTCTTTTATGTATATATAGATTTCAGAGAGGAAGGGAGAGGGAGAGAGAGAGAGAAAAATATCACTGATGAGATCGGCTGCCTCCTGCAGGCCCCCGACTGGGGATGGAGCCCACAACCCTGGCATGTGCCCTGGAATCAAACCATGACCTCCTGGTTCACAGGTCAACGCTCAACCACTGAGCTATACCGGACAGGATAGGTTCCTGATATGGATGCAAAACATGTAAATTTTCAGCTTTTATTCCTAATATGTGCATATATTAGTGCATATTTTTCATCATAAGTTTTGGCATGTGCTATTATCATTCAGTTCACATTATTTTCTAACTTGAATTGTGATGTATTTTGGGGGTTATTTAGAAGTGCATTTCATCACTTTTAAATATTAGGAGTTTCTCAGTGCCTTCTGTTCCTGATTTCTACATTAACTGCAATGACAACAAGAAACATACTGTATATAATTTCAGTTCTTTGAAGTTTGTTGAAACCTCATAGTACTGCATGGTCACATCTATACTAATAACAGCCTAGGGTC
Source organism: Cnephaeus nilssonii (assembly GCF_951640355.1). Lineage (NCBI taxonomy): Eukaryota > Metazoa > Chordata > Mammalia > Chiroptera > Vespertilionidae > Cnephaeus > Cnephaeus nilssonii. The sequence continues at coordinate 29,681 of NC_137096.1, read as the reverse complement.
CTCACAACCAGACTGGACAACCAAACAGTAACAGTAACAACCACAGAGCAGCTGCGTGGGGCGACCAGGCCGGCAGGGGGGTTAGTGAGGGACGCCTAAAGGACTGACTGCAGGCTGCATGGGGTGACCAGGTTGGCGAGGGGGGCAGTTAGGGGCGACCAGGCCAACAGAGGGGCAGTTGGGACCAACCAGGCCTGCAGGTGGGGGCAATTGGGGGCAATTAGGCTGGCAGACAGTGGCAGTTATGGGTGATCAGGCTGGTGGGGGGGGCACTTAGGGGCAATCGGGTAGGCAGGCAGGTGAGCAGTTAGGATCCAGCAGTCCCAGATTGTGAGAGGGATGTCCAACTGCTGGTTTAGGCCTGATCCCCTAAACCAGCAGTCGGACATCCCCCGAGAGGTCCTGGATTGGAGAGGGTGCAGGCTGGGCTGAGGGGACCCCCCCCCCCTCCCCGTGCACAAATTTAGTGTACTGGGCCTCTAGTAAAGTATAATTGAAGTGTGCTCCTCTGCTGCCATCTCGGGTGCAACTTGGGAATAACACCTTCGTGCCTTTCAGCAGGAAAGGTTGTTGGGTACAGTGTGTTCTCTGAACGTTGAATATAGTTTGCTGCTCAGGTTAAAGTTTTTTACATCTTTACTGAGGTCTCTGTGGGAGGCTATTGGTTCTGAAAGATGTATGTTCTGTCTCTGAATGAGAGAGGTGTGTTAAATATATTATCATTATAAATTTATTATGATTATAAAATTGTCTCGTTTCCCTTGTAGCTCAGTTCTGTGTACTTAGATTTCATGTTATGAAGTGCTTGAAAATGTGGATCTTCCTGTTTAAATGAAGTTATTGATATGAAGTGCTCTTCTTTATTTATAGTCATGCTTTTTGCCTTCAAGTCTCGTGTGTTAGCATATAATTTTTATTTGGTTTATGTTGGCTTAATATATCTTTTTCCATTCCTTCACTTTGATCTCTTTTTACCCTTATGTTTTCATTAGCTTTCAGTTTTGGTACTAGTTATGAGTGAAATGAATTGATTTTGGTTCAATATTTTCCCATTCAGTTGTTCCAACACCATTTATTATATACTGCATATTTTGCCACTGTTCTAAGGAGATATTTTTATTATACCAAACTTCCATATGTATTTTAGTCTATTACTGGACTTTGCATTCTGTTCCATCAACTTTTCTATTCACAGGCCATTACCCAAGTTTTTAAATTATTGTAGCTTTATAACACAATAAATACATTATTCTATCTGTTCAGAGTAACTTTTATTTATTCATTTTCCTTTTCAGACATTTCCCTTATTATTTTCAAATATATTTTTATTGATTTCAGAGAGGAAGGGAGAGTGAGATAGAAATATCTGTGATGACAGACAATCAAGGGTCAGCTGCCACCTGCATGCACCCTACTGGGGATTGAACCCACAACCTGGGCATGTGCCCTGACCGGGAATCTAACACGACTTTCTGGTTCATGGGTCAAGGCTCAACCACTGAGTCGCACTGGCCAGGCTACCAGGAGTTTATTGATACTCATATCTTACCCCTTCTCCCCATCCTATAGTTTTGGAGATTACCTAACAAGCATTAACATGCCACATATCCTGCACTTTTCCTAAATATCACCTATTTCACCTCCACAATCTAAGACCCTGGTTCCCCGTTTTCCAACATTTCCAGTTCCTATATTACCTTCTTGTCTTTGGCATTCATTTGTATGTGAGTTTTCCTTGTGTATGTATTAAATGTGGTACTTCTCTTGTTAATTTGATCATGTTAATTTGGTTATTAGCCCAGCTGTTAGAATTTACAAGGTATGAGGTAAATAATTGCTTTTTAAATCTCCCACAGTTTTGAAGAGCGGCCTTGTGAAATTATCATCTGGGACACAGCTAACTTATCACGCTGATGCAGCCGAGAGATCATGGACACCTGCCAGCAAAGGTAAGCATTATCATTACTTTTTCATTTTGTTGGCCTCATGTGTGTGACACTGCAGGATTTGGTAGGATTTTGAAGTTCTGGAATTATTTTCTTCTCTTATACATTGACATTGGCATGAAAAAAAGTATTTGTGAAACTAGCTGCTTGGACTCAGAGTGACATGGGTTCTCTTTATTGAATCACGGGTTTGTGTGCAACGTGAGGATCTGGTTCAGTTCATGCATCTGGCATCTGGCACCTGAGGTCTGGTGTCTGTCTCCAACGCCACATTGTGGCGGTGGCATCTTAGTTATAGATCCCTGCTATATGTCCAGGGTCTGTGGTTTCACGTCAAATATGTATTCGGTGTGTATCTGGAGTTTGGGGTCTCTTTGTGTGTGGCTTTGTGTCCTGGGTTCTTGTGTGGGGTCCGAGTGCAGCTATCTATAGATTCAGATTCTGGTGTATGGAATCTGGTTTTAAGAATCCGCTGGCAGTCTCTGGCATCCGGTTTCTGGATTTTGTGCTGCATAGTATGCTGGAGTCAGGGGAATCGCTTCGAGTTTGAATCCCAGGGCCGGGGGTCCAGGTTTTGGTTTGTGGTCCTCTGTAGGGTCCAGGTTCTGGAGTCCAGGGTGTGTGTCTGGGGTCCTCATTATGGCTCTGGCATCTAGTCTCTGTCCACTGATGGTCATTGCATTGAATTCAACACTAATAAGAGTCCCCAAGTGTATAGAGTTGTGGCAGGTTATGAAAAAGCTAGGAAAAGTCCTTGGCAAGGGGAATGGGGAATCTGAGACTCTAACAGGGCCTAGTAATTTATAGGCACAACTAATAAATCACAAGAATGTATCTTCCCTGACCTAGGATGCTTAGGAGCCAATGGGCCGATCCCCCTTGGTTCAAGTCCCTTTCCAGTGACATTTTAAAAGGTGAAACTGATCAGAGAATGACCCTGATCACTGTTTCTGCTCTTTGTAATGCATCAGCATATCAAAGGACACATGAGGCGTTAATAAATATTCTATTGAGATATTTCATTGAGACCTCCCCTAAAATTGTCACCTTGAAAAACCAGGTAAAACCTTGCCCTGGTCAGTTTGCCTAGAAAATCAGCTTGCAGACCAAAGGGTCCCGGGTTCGATTCCGGTCAAGGGCACGTACCTCAGTTGCAGGCTTCTCCCTGGCCCGGGCCCCAGTTGGGGCTTGTGCAGGAGGCAACCAATCAATGTGTTTCTCTCACATGGATATTTCTCTGTCGTTCCCTCTTTCTTCCATTCTCTCTAAAAAGCAATGAAAAAATATCCTTGTGTAAGGATTAAAAAACAAAACAAAACAAAATAACAAAAAAGAGGTAAAACCTTTGCCCTACCCATTGTGACTAACTTGGTTGAGCATCATCCCATTGCATCAAAAGGTCACGTGTTCAATTCCAGGTCTGGATACATGCCCAGGTTGAACGCTCTTGTGGGTTCAACAAGAGGTAAGTGATTGATAGACCTCTCACATCGATGTTTCTCTCTTTTCCCCTGTGTTTTTGTCTCTCTGAAATCAATAAAAACGTATTTAAAAACCCAAATAAATAAAACAGGTAAAATCCTTAAGACAAAGGTGTGTGTTGTTCCTCACTCCTGTGTGTTCCCGTCTCTCATTTCCTATTTTTACTTTGTTTCTCCTAAGCTCTAAAAGTCCCTTCGAGACCTGCAACCAGGGGAGCAGTGGGCAGTGGCAGCCCATCCAGGCTAGCCCCCTGAACCTGTCTCCAAGGGCCCCTTGATCTTGTCTCTTCTATTGAATCCCTTCCTTTGTTTCACTCTGTGGATGAAAACGGGCCACATACTAACCTGACAAGGTTAAGGGTTGACAGAACCCAGGCTATAAGGTGAGACAGGAGGAAAAATGGGTGGCTGGTTTTCAAATTTGGCTTTTCAATTTGAATTGTTTTCTGAGAGTTTGAGCAAATGCCTTTGCTGTATAAATGAGAGCTGAACTAGTTCAGCTCCGAAGATAAGGGGCATGTCCTCCCTCCAGCCTGAATCTCTAGTGCTCTTAGGGGACTAAAAATCTTTGTGGAGGTGTCAGAGGTCATTCCTCATGACTTGTAGGGGCCCCACAGGGAACCTCCAACACAACTGTAATTAAGAAATTGACTCATCCGGGGACACGCATATAAAGGTTGGTCACCTAGCACTCCGAGCCCTCAGGGCTGTATTAGACAGCCGGGGAGAGAAACTGAGGTATGTGATAGGGTTGAATGCCACTCAATGGCTGAGAGCCTCAAAGAGTTCAACCCATAAGCAGCACACTTTGACCCACTACATAGCCTCCCTAGAGAATTTGCTCAGACTGCCAATGTTCAACCCCCCCTCCCCCACTACAATTTACATGGGAAATTGTGCCTCCAAGGTCAGAAACTCCCAGACCCCAGCTCTCAATAATACTCCTGATAGGAATCCTATTACTGGCAAGCATTTTACAGAAAAAAGATGGTTTTACTTGAAATCTTATCTTAAAATGGCCATTAAAATAAAAAATATATATTAATACAAGTCCATGTAGGCAATAATGGTTGGTTAATATTTCATTATCATTGAAAATTTGGAACTTCCAAACACTAAAAATTCTCATATATTAAATTACTTTAAATAAAAAAGTATAAAATATGGACATACATCCCTGGCTGGCATTGGTCAGTGATTAGAGCATTGTCCTATGCACCAGAGGGTTGTGGGTTTGATTCACGGTCAAGGGCACTTAACCTGATTTGCAGGTCCAATACCATCCCCAGTCAGGGCACATGTGGGAGGCAACCAATAGACGTGTCTCTGTCACATCGATGTTTCCCTCTCTCCTGCCTCTTTCTCTCTCTCTCTCTGCCGTCCTCACTCCTCCCTTCCACTCTCTAAAAATCAATGGAAAAAATATTCTCACTCCTGGTGAGGATGAAAAAAATATGAAAATACATATTTAAGCAAAAAAGGTGAGTTACTCTTTAATTATGTATATAATCTGTAAGTATATGGTATTTGTATGATACATATACATCTTTGTATTATGTGCTGTGCATTTTCTCCCTCCATATGGCATTATTAGGATGTAATCTTTTATGGGCCTAAAAAATTAAATACTTCTAAATTAAACAAAATCTTATAGTCTGGACAAAATATTTAATACTAACACTATTTTTACCCAGCCTTACCTAGTTTTACAAAATTTATGTCATAATATTTAATTAACGATCTTTCCAAAGTTTAAATTGTAAGAAATGTTATAGTTGAATGAAAAATGACTAATTTATTCCAATGGGCCCTGAAATACCTCAACAATTTAATCCCTGTCTTTATGAAAAAGATTTTTAAAAGTCATTAGGACTAGCCCTAGTCGGTTTGGCCCAGTGGATAGAGCTTTGGCCAGCCGAATGAAGGGTCCCGACTACGATTCCAGTCAAAGGCATATACCTGGATTGTAGGCTTAATTCCAGTCAAGAGCATTACCTGGGTTGCAGGCTCGATCCCCAGCCCTGGTTGGGGAGCATACAGGAGGCAACCAATCAATGTGTTTCTCTCACATCGATGTTTCTCTCTTTCTCTTCCCCCCCCCTCCTTTCCGCTCTTTCTAAAAATTAATGGGAAAATATCCTCAGGTGAGGATTAACAACAAAAAGTAATTAAACATTAACATACTTAAAATAACATAATAAAGTAATAATATGATATTAATAATAAAAATACTAACATCTATGTTCTATTTATATACATTTATTTTTTATTAAAATGGATGTTATAAAAATTTCAACCTGCACTAAGAAAAAAATTGCAAAATTTGAAAGCCAGATTTACACAGGGAACTCCCAGGGTAGCACGTGTCCTGTCAGTACACTAAGCAGCCAAGAGCAGTGGTTCCCTGTGAGGCCGTTCGGCAGTAACACTCCAGGTCTCTGTGGTCCACACACTGGAAGGTTATGAATGGTTTCTAATGTTCAACATGCACTTCTGATAATCCATGGTCAAAGTTTTAAAATTATAGATATTAATTGAAGTTACATATTAAGTCTAAAAAAATATATGGACTATATGTTATTCTCTATGTCATTGTACAATAATCATTAAAAAGCAAAGTTTTCCTCAAGTACTGTATTAAAAAATCTATAGCAATGCTACCTTATGTTTTGTCATTTATAGAATCATTGTTTTACTCTAGTACAGTTTCAAATAAATTACATCTTTTATAAAATTCATGAGAAGGAGTGGTTTGCTGTAAGTTATAGATTTCTAAACAGGTCATATGCTACCTAATAATAGAGTAATATGCAAATTGACCGTACCTTTGCTACACCCACAAAGCCACGCCCACCAGGAAACTGTCGCAGGGACGTTGAGGTGCGGCGGAGCCCAAGGCCGGGAAAGCCTTGGGCACCAGCGGGGAGCCTGCACCGATCGCAGGCAACGACCAGGGGGTCGGCTCCTAAGATCCGTAGCAGAGAGGCTGGGGTGCAGCAGAGCCCAAGGCTGCCGCCCGGGGCCAAGCCCCGACCCTGAAAGAAGGCAGAAGGCGGTGGCCACAGCCAAGGCCTGCGTCCCCGGTGCCGGCAGAAAACTGGTGCAGGCAGCCAGGTGAATGAAGGTCTATTGCACGAATCTTCGTGCAAACGGGCTGCTAGTATTTAAATATTGATAAGACTCTAAGAAATACCTGAATTCATAAAAATGTTGGCAAATCAAAATCAATAAAAATTGATTGTAGGCTAAATAAAATAAAAATGATTATTCTTATCACTGTTTTAAATATTGTTAATTTTTATGTTATTATTTTTCAAATATAAGAAAAACCAAAAGGAGACATTTTACATTATTATCAAGGCTTATTAACCAGGTTACAGGGACTGATAAATTTACAACATTAATGTCACAATATTCTCCCAGAGACAAAGAGGTCAATGACCACGACTTAACACCCGGACATTTTTGTTCATTTAAAGAAACATTAATTAAAGGCTCACCAACATTGTTGCAATGAACCTTATTAGGTTCCTAACCGCTAATGGACATCTGCCCTGTCTGTGACACCTCCACCTACAGTGGAAATCAAAAGCTTTTCAAGGAGAAAAAGGACAGATATCAACAATAGTCAGCCATCCTGAGGCCCTGACAAGGTCTGTGTACCTACAACTATTGTTAAGAATTAGAGGCCCGGTGCATGGATTCGTGCACCGTCGGGGTCCCTCAGCCTGGCCTGTGCCCTCTTGCAATCTGGGACCCCTTGGGGGATGTTGGACTGCTGGCCTGCAGGGATTGGGCCAGGACTGGCAGTCCGACATCCCCCGAGGGATGTAGCAGTGCATGAAGCGCAGGCGGCTGGGGAGGAGCCCAAGCTGGGGCTGGGCGCCACTCCTGCTCATCCCAGCCCTGCTGCTGTGGAGGTGGGAGAAGCCTGCGGTGCCACAGCTGCACCCGCCAGTCGTGAGCCCAGCATCTGGTGCCTGTTGGTCCGCTGAGTGGCAGTCCTGCTGTGGGAGCGCACTGACCACCAGGGGGCAGCATCTGTGTTGAGCATCTTCCCCCTGGTGGTCAGTGCGCATCACAGTGACTGGTCTTTTGGTTGTTCGGTTGCTTAGGCTTTTATATATAGAAACTAGTGGCTCGGTGCACAGAATTCGTGCACAGGGGGTGGGGGGGGAGGGGTGTCCCTCAGCCCGGCCTGCACCCTCTCCAATCTGGGACCCCTCGGGGGATAATCGGCAGTTGGACATCCCTCTCACAATCCAGAATTGCTGGCTCCTAACCGCTCGCCTGCCTGCCTGATTGCCCCTAGCTGCTTCTGCCTGCCAGCCTGATCATCCCTATCTGCTCCCCTGCTGGGTTGATTGTCCCTAACCACCTCTGCCTTGGCCCCACACCCAGGACCCAGGATTCCCTCCTCCAGCCGGCCACAGGCACCCGGGATCCAGGCTTCCCTCCCTTTGGTCAGCCATAGGCACCCGGGATCGGGGCCAGCTTCGCCCAGGCCGGCTGCAGCCGCAGGAGATAGTGGGCCGGTGGCTTCACCTGGGCCGCAGCCACAGGTGGTGGTGCCCAGGACTGCGGGGTGGGTGGCTTCTCTGTCTACCATGCCTTAGGCTGGCACCTGTACCGCAGGCAGGCGGCTTCTCCGTCTTCCCTGGGATGCAGTGTGGGTGGCTTCTCCGGCTGGCTGTGGCCTGGGATCACGGGGTAGGCGGCTTCTTCGTCTCCTGGGCCGCAGCCAGCCTCAGGTGCTGGCGCCCAGTTCTCCGTCTCCCCCGACTTCTCTGACTCCCACAGGCGCAGAGCGGCTGGGGGGCAGGGTCGCTGCCATCTTTGTCAGGTTAATTTGCATACTCACTCCTGATTGGCTAGTGTGTGTCACAGAGGTATGATCAATTTGCATCTTTCTCTTTTGTTAGTTGCGGGGGCCTGATGCGGGGGGGCGGGCAGACATGGCGGGGATCTCCCTTTTCTGCGTTCCGCGTGGAAAGAGAGATGAACGAACCGGTTCTAAGTGGAGGTGGGCAGGGATTGAGAAATATTAGAAATAAAGAGAGGAGACACAGAGATAGATTTGAAAGCTGGGGCTGGGTGGATCTTTCTGTGCCTGGCTGAGGCCACAGAACAGATCCAGACTGCAAAGCTGAGGCTTTATTTATAATCAGGTACAAACAAGGCAATTAACAATGTTCTTGTAAGTTTCACTTGTTTTGGCAGCACTTGCTGCCCCTCCCACAGCCCACCAGCTACCCAGGAAGGATCTAGGGATCAGTTACAGGATCAGGCTTAATTATGCTGGGAGGGGTTTGCCCTCCAAACGAACTTGTTTGTGATCCTGCCACAGGTCAGTCCGAGACTTAACCCTATAACCGCTCCCTACATCTCACCCTTTCTTTTAAATTTAAACTGCTAATAATGGAAGTAAAATTTAAACATCAAGAACAAATTTCTGACTATTGAAACATTAACAAAGCAATGCCAATGCAAAACCCAATAACAAAACAATGCCAATGCAAAATCCCGACATGGCTATTAATAAAACAATGCCAATGCAACACCACAATAAAGAAATCAAGCTACAGTAACATTTTCCTACTAAATGAAAGTTTCTTTTGCTGATTTACTCAAGAGTCCTCAGATTTGGCTGTGCATGGCCAGAAACATGATTGAAGAAGTCGCTTCAACTTCTTGCTTTTCCACAATCTGCTGTGCCTCAGTCGTTTTCTTCAGATGACTCCAGGTTGGCACCTCAGTCCCCTGTGTAGCTTAGCTTTCAGTTTTCTTCTTCTTCCGCTTTACTGTCATAAGGGCGGCTCTCAGTCCTTTTGAGTGAAGGGACACAGGAGCTTCTCTGGGTCCACTGTGGTGACGGATGTAACGCTCTGGCACCCAAATTGGCTGCATTGCTCCTTCTGGAAAGATATAAAACACAACCTCTTCCCCACATTATTACTGAATCTGATAAAAACTCTTGTCTGGTTTATGCTTCCTTCCACCTAGCTGACTCGGTGGAAGCTATTGTACAGGAGGCCTGATGCCTTTCACCTGCTGTACAATCCTTTGCATTATAATTCAAAAATTTTAAAGTATAAAAAGCATGACTGAGCCTCTTTTGAGGTGACACATAACACCTGTCTCCCCCTTTGTGTTTTAATGATAAATGATTTTAAGAGTACGATTGGCTCTTTCCACTATTGAGTGACATCCATTTTGTCAGATTTGATTAGGTTTAAGTCCTTGGGGATTTACCCCTAAAGTTGGCACAGAAAGGAGGATAACATACTGAGGACATTGCTTCCAATAAAACATGGGCATTGTCCTTCTCTAATAACATTTTAAAGGCTGAAAATTAAATGAAAAGTTCCTCTGAATTAGTGTGCCCTATAGTAGCTGTTTCAATAAATTTGGTCATACTTACCACATAAGCACTGTTACTATAGGTTGATGGGCTCTGTAGCCAAATCTGTTAAGGCATAAATAAGAGCTTGTATTTCTACTGAAATATAAAAAGTTTGGAGGATCTTTGCTCCTCTGCTGCAGTATATCCAGCCTTTTCGGAACTGGATCCATCTGTAAAAATGGTTAATGCCTGAGGTATAACATCTCTTTTAATGTGGCAGCTAATACTATTCTCTGTGTTAAAATAAGGCAAGCCCCTAAGTCAGGGGTCCTGGTAAAACACAAAACATCAAATATTTTGACTTCTATGCAGAAGGGTGTGCACACATGGTCTGTAAGCGTGCACACCGACCTTCCTTACCCTTGCTCCTGGTCAACCTGCAGCAATGCACAGGTGCTGACTGCTATCATGGCAAGGCATCTTCACTATCTTTATTTCTGGACTACTTCTCCTCTGTTATCGGGGGCCACTACTTATTCTGTGGCTGGAAACAGTTCTATCAGGTCCTCTCTGGGATCCGTTGTTGCAGGAATCCATATGGGCTTTGGAGTTTTCTGGAAATATAAACATATTCTCGACCAAAGGTTAATAAAGAACTCTTTTCTATAAATTAGACTTGGGATCCTTTTGATTTTTGTCCAAATGATTTTCCTTTGGCTTATGTTGACACCATAAGATTTTTCATGGGTGCCTTATCAGCATTATAAATGAAAAATAATTTTTAAAGTAAAATTTTAAAGCAATTAAGGCTTGATGTAATTTACTTACAGGATATTTCTTACAGGATATTATTCTACTATCCTTTTTTTGATTAATTATTATGAGGCTATTATAAAAAATTTTAATGCAGTCTTGATGACTTTTATTTTTAATTTTTGCACAAGAATATGACTGCTTTGGATTCATTGGGTGTTAAGCAATTTTACCATAAAATGAACTACCAATAGAAATTTTGGTTAATACTTTAGAAACAGCTTTTTGTACAATTAGATTTTTTCTTGAATATTCACTTATTTCATTTAGCCAATTTAAATTAATCTGAAAATTTAACTATTTTACTGTCAAAATTTAATACTCTAACAACAATCTTAGTTTATCCTGTAAATATTAATGGAAAGGGTTATTTTGCATCCTTGAGAAAGCCCTGAGCATTCCTGGATTTAGGCTGGATTTAGATATAGGGCAGCTGCCATGGGCCAACTCTCTGTTGCCTGGGTCCCAATCCAAGCTGGGCCAAGTCTCTTTCTGTTATCTGGGTCCAGATCTGATCTGGGCCAAGTCTCTGTATGTTGCCTGGGTCCCAATCTGAGCTGGCATGGGAAGCGCGAAGCAGCCATGGGGCAGGAGACCTCCCTCAGAAGGGGCGAGTGTTCAAGCCCCTGTAATGTTGGGGGGGGGGGGTGAGGATCTGTGCTCCACCTCTGTTGACCCCCAAATTCTCTCCTGATGGCCCCTCTGTGACTGTGCCTGTCTTAGGTTGTTCCTCCCCTGAGGAATCTTACCCGTCTTTGACTAACCAGCCATCCTCTGGGCCCAAGCAGGGTGATGTGAGGTTCAGTTCTGTCTCCTTGGTAGCCTATGCCCCTATGGCCTCCACGCCCAGCACCTGCCTTGGGATCCCCTCGCCGGCTGGCGGGGCCCTGGCACTGATCACATATCTTGGGGAACCCAGGTTTCTTCTCCATGGAGGGCCCAGCTCACGCCATTGGGCGAGAGACAGATCCATGGTACCAGCCACCATGAGGCTTCAACCTCAGCATGAACAGAAAACTCAGGCAACAGCTGTGGGCAATTGGATTGTGAGAAGAGGGTCCCTCTTGGCAAAAAGGGTAAGAGGGACCAATATAGAATGCTCAAGTGCCTCCCCAGGGGGCCTTCCACACCCTGGAAGGGGTTAAATCCTTTCATGTCCTTTTTAAATTGCTGCCAAATATTCAAAGAATTAGTTTGTAAGTTTGTTTGGGATAAATGTACAATATGCTGTTGTAAAATATCAAAAATTATAATGAAATTGTAGAATAATATCATGTAAGGATATTCTTTGCTCTAGGCCATGGCAATTCAATTTCGAACTGTCTTTCAATTTCTTTTTGTATAGACAAGGTTTTAACCAGTTAATGTCCCCTAATAATTTCTGAAAGTCATTTAATCTTTTCTTATCTCCACCTTCGGAGGCCTATTGCATTGGTTATCAATTACAATCCTCATGATATTTGAAGGAAACCTTTCTTTATTTTCTTCCAAAATAATTTTTCAGGCTATAGAGAGTTTCATTTAAAAATCTTTGCCACATGATGCCAAAACCGGTTTGGCTCAGTGGATGGAGCGTCGGTCTGCGGACTGGGGGGTCCCGGGTTCGATTCTGGTCAAGGGCATGTGCCTTGGTTGCGGGCACATCCCCGGTAGGGGGTGTGCAGGAGGCAGCTGATCGATGTTTCTCTGTCATGGATGTTTCTGGCTCTCTATCCCTGTCTCTTCCTCTCTGTAAAAAATCAATAAAATATATTTAAAAAAAAAATAAATAAAAATCTTTGCCACATGAAACAATTTCTGTTAAGGTTATGGTGACCCCTAGTATGGATCAGATTTAATATTTTAATAACAATCCTCAGTTTATCCTGTAATACCAGTGAAAGAGATTTCAAAATTTTCAAATTTCTCCTTTTTATTAAGCAAGAAATTTATTTTTTAAGAGTATTCCCATTAGCTAATTTGCATATACAAAGGGATCATGGGAAGCCTTCAGTAATTTTCTTAGAAGACTTATTTAAATTGCTTACAAAGACATTGGCTTATTTAAAGGAAGGGGGTTTTTCTTTGTTATTTCAAGATGGCGGCCCCCAAGCCACGGGAGTGGTAAGACATGTGGCCATCATGGAGGCTGCTCAATCTGTTCTTTTAAAAGAAAGTAAAAAATCACATTTCAGACAATCACTAGCTGTTTTTGGTCTTTATTAGAATTATTTATAAAATTATTGGCTTTTCATTAAGCTGAAAACCTTGATTATAATTTAATAAGCTAATTTATTTAAGTAATTAAAGTAGGTTTCTTCATTTTTAAAATAAAGCAGAATTACGTCTGAATTCACAAGCCGCAAATGTTGCCCCGCCTTTAGCTTAATGCAGGAGGCTACATAAAGTCAGGCAGTAAATGGTGGCTTCTAATCTGTTCTTAAATATTATTTGGATTTAATTACTTATAAAAACATTGGCTACTCATGTAATTTAATTTATATGAGACCTTGATTATATTTTAAAAAGCTAATTTATAAAGTAACTTAAGTAGGTATCTTTAATTTTTTAAAAAAGGCAAAGAAACTTATTCAGTAAACGTATAGGTTTTATACTTTATTGGTATGATCTAAAAGCATAAACAGTGTCCCACCTCCAGCCGATTCAAAAATGCAGGCTGCTTGAGGCTTTTGTCTTTCTTGAAATTCTACTGCTGTTGAAAATTTTGGCTATATTTAAGAAATATATTGTTTTTGCCCTTCTTACAGGCGAAAACTTTCATAACATTTAATATATATGTATATAAGTAAAATATGTTAATTAATTTTTATTTGATAAAGCTTTCCATGTGATTCCAGGTATCAATCGGTTTAATTAAAAAAAATATATTTGTTTTAAGAGAGAACAGACTTTTGAAACATTTCGGGGCACGTGAAATGTCTAAAAGCTACTCTAAAGACCTTGAAATACACTTGGAAAGATCAAATATATATATTTATATATTTATATATATGATTTGAAGAGCATATACTTACATTATCTTAAAGAATATCAATTACATTTAATCTGGATCACAGGATTAATCCTCCTTTTTAAATCAGACCAAGAAGTAACATATTTTGAATTCCTAATTATTTAAGAGAAAACACATTTTATTTTCTCAAAAACACGTTTTTATATTTTAGGTATTATTACCACATTTATATAATTTCTCCCAATTCAATTTGAACCTTAAACTTTCAGAGCTTTAAATTTTAGGTAGCAAAATTAAGTACTTAACATTTCTCAAATCAATAATGTAAGGATACATTTCAAATAAAATATAAGGCATATTTAATGAATAGATTAACTTCTATCCTCTAGACTTCATGCAATGCATACTCAGATCAACATTTCAGTATTATAACAATTCAATATATTTAAATCATTTAAATTTATCATTTGATTTAGTAAACTTCAAGTTCTTTTAAATTTCCAGCCCCCAGCCTCTAAATTTCAAAACGGTCACAATTTTCCTGCTGGGGAAGTCAAGAAGCAAACTCTCAGCCAATTAATATGTAAACTTGACTATTTCCTTCCTGCTATTTACTTGCCTCTGGTGGGAAATTTCAAGAGTTACTTTAGATGTCTTGGGAAACTAGCCTGTATTTCTTTCTCCGGTCCATCTTCGCCATTTTTAAGGCCAAAACAGTCTCGGGTTTTTATTCTGCACACAGCAAAAAGTCAAGTTCAGCTCAAAACTATGCGCACTCAGAGAAACCAAGATGGCAGCATAAGGTAAACACCTAACTGTTGCCTACCACAACAATTTTGAAACTACAACTGGAAAACAGAGCGCACACCGTCCAGAACCACCGGAAAGCTGGCAGAGTGAAAAACCTACAACTAGAGAAAAAAAGAGAGGGGGACGCTGAGCCTCAGGAGCTGTGGAGGTGCGGAGATCCATGAGCGCGGAAAGGGCGGGCGGCTGAATACGCGGCAGGCTTGCTTGCAGCGCGCGGAGAGGGAGGCCAGCAGACGCTGCGTGGCTAGCTTTCTCGTTTGGGAGAAAAACAAAACTTCCCGACTGCACTGAAATCCAGCTGTGGTTGGGGAGAAATTGGTCTGTTTGGCAGCGGATGAAGCCCCAAAGCTGCGTTCTCTCAGAGGCGCGAAGCCATTGATTAGGGCACGGAGAAACAAGCCCTCTTATGGTGGCCCTGGATGGAAACCAAGTTCGTCTGCCCCATTCTGAGACTCCGCCCCATCCAAGCTGAGCACAGCCCTCCCAGTGACTGGATCTCTCGTTCGGGAGAAAAACAAAACCTCCGGTCTGCACTGAAACCCAGCCCCAGCTGGGGAGAAACTGGTCTGTTAGGCAGTGGGAGAGGCTCGAAAGCTGCCTTCTCTCAGAGGCACGCAGCCATTGATTAGGGCACGGAGAAACCGCCCCTCTTAGGGCAGAGCAGATGGGAAACCAAAGCTTGTCTGCGCCACCCTGAGACTCCGCCCCATCCAAGCTGAGCACAGAAGCTCTCCCAGCGGAGACACTGCTGATCCTCACAGCCAACTGGCTTGGAGATCAATTCCCGCCAGTGATACCAACAATCCCAACCACTCTGAACTCCAGTTTCTGGGGACACGCGGGGGACCCAGACGCCTACGGGACTCTCGGCCAGGCGGAGAGTGAGAGTGACTTTTCTGTCGGTGTGGACGACACCAGATTTCAACCACTCTCATAAGGGACACATTCAAGAGGCAGACTCAGTGAGCACCAAAGCCCTACTGTGTCTCCAGCACTGCAATTCTTCCGTTATAGACACAGCAGGCCCTCACAACCAATTGGACCGGAGGTCAATTCCTCCCAGTGTACCAACAGCAATCAGGGCTTTTAACTACACCAAGACTTTCCACTCAGCCCACAAAGGGGAGTACCAAGAGCGACCACCTAGGGTGATTGGGGAAGCTGAGCTACCGGCCCCTATAGGTCACCGACCACACAAAGCCACTCCATCAACACAGGGAGGCAGCCAAAACGTGGAGACATCAAAGTATGTCACAAGTAGGAGAGATAGATGAAAGCCAACTAATGGACGACACAGTGTTCAGAACCATATTTATAAGGTTACTCAAGAATCTTCTAAAAACCGCTGGTAAACTTGAAGAGACCTTCAAGGACCTTAATGAGAATATCAAAAAAATGGAAAAGGACCAGTCAGAAATTATGCATACACTGAAATAAAGAATATACAGAGTAGACCACTGCACCCGAAGAGTCAAACCAAAGATCTGGAATATGAGGAAGAAAAAAACACCCAACCAGAGAGGCGGAAAGAAAGAAGAATCCAAAAGTGTGAGGATAGCATAAGGAGCCTCCGGGATGGCTTTAAGCGTACCATTCACCGAATTTTTGGGGTGCCAGAAGAGAGAGAGCAACATACTGAAAACCTATTTGAAGAAATAATGACAGAAAACTTCCCCCACCTGGTGAAAGAAATAGACTTACAAGTTCAGGAAGCGCACAGAACCCCAAACAAGAGGAATCCAAAGAGGACCACACCAAGACACATCATAATTAAAATGCCAAGGGCAAAAGACAAAGAGAGAATCTTAGAAGCAGCAAGAGAAAAACAGTTAGTTACCTACAAGGGAGCACCCATACGACTGTCAGCTGATTTCTCAACAGAAACTATGCAGGCCAGACAGGAATGGCAAGAAATATTCAAAGTGATGAATAGCAAGAACCTACAACCAAGACTACTCTACCCAGCAAAGTTATCATTCAGAATTGAAGGGCAGATAAAGAGCTTCACAGATAAGAAAAAGCTAAAGGAGTTCATCACCACCAAACCAGTATTATATGAAATGCTGAAAGGTATTTTTTAAGAAGAGGAAGAAGAAGAAAAAAGTAAAGATAAAAATTATGAACAACAAATACATATCTATCAACAAGTGATTCTAAAAATCAAGTGATTTTGAAATCTGAGGAACAGAATAAACTGGTGAACATAATAGAATCAGAGGCATAGAATGGGAGTGGATTGATAATTCTCAGGGGGAAAGGGGTGTTTGTGTGGGTGGTATGGGAAGAGACTGGACAAAAATCATAGACCTATAGATAAGGACAACGGCGGGGGGCGGGCAGGGAACTGGGTGATGGGGAGATATGGGGGAAAAAAAGGAGAAACAATTGTAATAATCGGAACAATAAAAACTTATTAAAAAAAACCAAAACTCTGCGTACTCGTTTTTAAACTGGTCTTTTCCCTTTACATGTGCACAGAAACCCCAGATGCATTTATGAATTTGTAAAAGCTTTAAGTCATTAGCTGGAAAATAAATAAAGATGGCGAAGATGAGGCCTCTCAAAGTGGCCTTTCCCCCACCTCCTTGTTTCTTCGGGGGGAGTTTCAGTAATGGTCTGGCATCTACTGTTTTTATCTTATTTATTTTTTCAATTTTTATTGTTATTTTTATATTTTTTAAGGAAAGAAAAAGATTTTTTAAGATAAAGAATTATTGGCAGTTGCTGAGAAGTTCCTTTTAGACTTTCACCCTTCCACTGCAGGAGGCAGAAGAGGTGCAAATGGTATTCACACAACTGCTTTCTAACCTTTTCCCAGGTTTCATCAACAAAACTTAAGAAAGAAATCAAGAATCTGACTATGCTTAACAGAGCATAGTTTAAAGCATTTTTGAGGATTACCCATGTTTTACACCCGGCTATTTCAATTCAGTTTAATACAATACACTTCCCATTACCTTACATTTGTTAAATCTGGCACGAGCAATTCTTGGGAGTGATCCCTTGCCTCTTACCTCTTGTTGCCTCTTTCATGGCCCACGTTGGGTGCCAGAATGCGGGGGCCTGATGCGGTGGGGGCCAAACATGGTGGGGATCTCCCTTTTCCGTGTCCCGCGCGGAAAGAGAGATGAACGAACCGGTTCTAAGTGGAGGCGGCCAGGGATTGAGAAATGTTAGAAATAAAGAGAGGAGAGGTAGATTTGAAAGCTGGGGCTGGGTGGATCTTTCTGTGCCTGGCTGAGGCCACAGAACAGATCCAGACTGCAAAGCTGAGGCTTTATTTATAACCAGGGACAAACAAGGCAATTAACAATGTCCTTGTAAGTTTCACTTGTTTTGGCAGCACTTGCTGCCCCTCCCACAGCCCACTAGCTACCCAGGAAGGATCTAGGGATCAGTTACAGGATTAGGCTTAATTATGCTGGGAGGGGTCTGCCCTCCAAGCGAACTTGTTTGTGATCCTGCCACAGGTCAGTCCGAGGCTTAACCCTATAACCGCTTCCTACACAAGTCTTTGGAAACATATCCCTGGATGCAGTTTACAGGCACTGACAGTTTGTGTTTGTTTGGTATGTGTGCTCCATGCAGCACAGAAAGCTGTGGGTGCACTTGTTCTAAGTTGGGATCAGGGTTCCTGCACAAGTGACTTGCTTCCGGTTCTACTTCTCTCCGTTCGGGAGGCTTCTTTCCGTGATGGCGGTCTTTAGAGTTGCCTATGTCTG
This sequence comes from Cnephaeus nilssonii, assembly GCF_951640355.1. Taxonomy (NCBI): domain Eukaryota; kingdom Metazoa; phylum Chordata; class Mammalia; order Chiroptera; family Vespertilionidae; genus Cnephaeus; species Cnephaeus nilssonii. Next base: position 11,613 of record NC_137096.1, on the reverse strand, counting down.
CAGTTCTGATTTCCTGGCACGCTCGTGTTGTGTCCTGCAAGCCTGTGCATCTACCATATGTGCCTGTGTAATGCTGCTCAGGTCCTCTTTGTCATTGACATTGTGTTTCGAAATTGTTTTAAGACTAGAGGCCCGGTGCACGAAATTCGTACATGGGGGGTGGTGTCCCTCAGCCCAGCCTGCACCCTCTCCAATCTGGGACCCCTCAAGGGATGTCCGACAGCTCTTTTAGGCCTGATCCCAGTAGGATCGGGCCTAAACGGGCAGTCAGACATCCCTGTCACAATCTAGGACTGCTGGCTCCCACCTGCTCACCTGCTTGCCTTTCTGATTGCCCCTAACCACTTCTGCCTGCCAGCCTGATTACCCCCTAACTACTCCCCTGCCAGCCTGATTGATGCCTAACTGCTCCCCTGCTGGCCTGATTGTCCCTAACTGCCCTCCCCTGCAGGTCTGGTCATCCCTAACTGCCCTCCCATGTAGGCCTGGACCCCCACAAATGCCTTTCCCTGCAGGCCTGGTACCTCCCAACTGCCTTCCCCTGCTGGCCATCTTGTGTCCACATGGGGGCAACCATCTTTGACCACATGGGACAGCCATCTTGTCTGTTGGAGTGATAGCCAATTTGCATATTTCTCTTTAATTAGATAGGTTGATAGAGGCCCGATGCACAGGTGGGAACTGGCTGATTTGCCCTTAAGGGTGTCCCGGATCAGGGTGGGGGTTCCCTTGGGGCATGGGGGAGCCTGGGCAAGGGGCCTTTGGTGGTTTGCAGGCTGGCCACACCCCCAGGCGACCCACATAGAGGCCCTGGTATCTGGGATTTATTTATCTTGTATAATTGAAACTTTGTTGTCTTGAGCGCAGGCCGGGGCAGGCTAGGAAGTTTGGCTTCCTCCATTGCTGGGGAAACCCAAGCCTCCTGCTTGCTCCATGGCCGCAGCCATTTTTGTAGGCATTTATTCATCTTCCATAATGGAAACTTTGAAGACCTTAGTGGAGTCCATGGCCAGTCACAGTGGGCAGAGAGCTTGGCTTCCTTCATCGCCCAGGAAAACCATCACTCCTGCTAGCTCCCTGGCCGCAGACATCTTGGTTGGGATAATTTGCATACTCGCTCCTCATTGGCTGGTCGGTGTGGTTTGTGGGTGTAGCGGGGTGATGGTTAATTTGCATATTGCTCTTTTATTAGATAGGATTGTGTTTGAAAATTAATTTAAGATCTGTTTCCTTATGTGAGTGTTGTTCTGATTGGCCCTTTAGTTTGCTGGTTGTCTTTGTCGTTGCAATGCATCTTAGCCTCATCGTTGCCTGGTGTTTCATGGTTGTGTGGGTTGAAGGCGTCATTTTGCGTTGCGGTTTTCTTAGATTGCGTGCATTTCTCTCCGATGGAGAATGCAGGTTGACAGTGTTTTTGCCTGCGTTTGATTCTGTTTCTGCGTGTATCATTTGTCTCATGTTGATCATTTCTGTCAGCTAGGACCAGGGGTCCTGTTTCCAAGTGATGTTTGCTGTGTTTTCATTTTCTGTTGCATTCTGTGCTAACATTTTTAATCCCCATTCAGGTTAGTTAGATCTTACTCATAGAGGACAGGGAGGGCAGACAAGGGGAAGGAAGGAAGGTAGAAAGGAAGGACGGAAGGAAGGACGGAAGGAAAGAAGGAAAGAAGTAGTACCTTGCTGTAGGATAGGCTTTGTTGGTGACCGTTACCAGGTTAGGGTTAGGGTTTTAGGGTTAGGGTTAGGGTTTTAGGGTTAGGGTTAGGGTTTTAGGGTTAGGGTTAGGGTTTTAGGGTTAGGGTTAGGGTTTTAGGGTTAGGGTTAGGGTTTTAGGGTTAGGGTTCGGGTTTTAGGGTTAGGGTTAGGGTTTTAGGGTTAGGGTTAGGGTTTTAGGGTTAGGGTTCGGGTTTTAGGGTTAGGGTTAGGGTTTTAGGGTTAGGGTTCGGGTTTTAGGGTTAGGGTTAGGGTTTTAGGGTTAGGGTTAGGGTTTTAGGGTTAGGGTTCGGGTTTTAGGGTTAGGGTTAGGGTTTTAGGGTTAGGGTTAGGGTTTTAGGGTTAGGGTTCGGGTTTTAGGGTTAGGGTTAGGGTTTTAGGGTTAGGGTTAGGGTTTTAGGGTTAGGGTTCGGGTTTTAGGGTTAGGGTTAGGGTTTTAGGGTTAGGGTTCGGGTTTTAGGGTTAGGGTTAGGGTTTTAGGGTTAGGGTTAGGGTTTTAGGGTTAGGGTTCGGGTTTTAGGGTTAGGGTTAGGGTTTTAGGGTTAGGGTTAGGGTTTTAGGGTTAGGGTTCGGGTTTTAGGGTTAGGGTTAGGGTTTTAGGGTTAGGGTTAGGGTTTTAGGGTTAGGGTTAGGGTTTTAGGGTTAGGGTTAGGGTTTTAGGGTTAGGGTTAGGGTTTTAGGGTTAGGGTTAGGGTTTTAGGGTTAGGGTTAGGGTTTTAGGGTTAGGGTTAGGGTTTTAGGGTTAGGGTTAGGGTTTTAGGGTTAGGGTTAGGGTTTTAGGGTTAGGGTTAGGGTTTTAGGGTTAGGGTTAGGGTTTTAGGGTTAGGGTTAGGGTTTTAGGGTTAGGGTTAGGGTTTTAGGGTTAGGGTTAGGGTTTTAGGGTTAGGGTTAGGGTTTTAGGGTTAGGGTTAGGGTTTTAGGGTTAGGGTTAGGGTTTTAGGGTTAGGGTTAGGGTTTTAGGGTTAGGGTTAGGGTTTTAGGGTTAGGGTTAGGGTTTTAGGGTTAGGGTTAGGGTTTTAGGGTTAGGGTTAGGGTTTTAGGGTTAGGGTTAGGGTTTTAGGGTTAGGGTTAGGGTTTTAGGGTTAGGGTTAGGGTTTTAGGGTTAGGGTTAGGGTTTTAGGGTTAGGGTTAGGGTTTTAGGGTTAGGGTTAGGGTTTTAGGGTTAGGGTTAGGGTTTTAGGGTTAGGGTTAGGGTTTTAGGGTTAGGGTTAGGGTTTTAGGGTTAGGGTTAGGGTTTTAGGGTTAGGGTTAGGGTTTTAGGGTTAGGGTTAGGGTTTTAGGGTTAGGGTTAGGGTTTTAGGGTTAGGGTTAGGGTTTTAGGGTTAGGGTTAGGGTTTTAGGGTTAGGGTTAGGGTTTTAGGGTTAGGGTTAGGGTTTTAGGGTTAGGGTTAGGGTTTTAGGGTTAGGGTTAGGGTTTTAGGGTTAGGGTTAGGGTTTTAGGGTTAGGGTTAGGGTTTTAGGGTTAGGGTTAGGGTTTTAGGGTTAGGGTTAGGGTTTTAGGGTTAGGGTTAGGGTTTTAGGGTTAGGGTTAGGGTTTTAGGGTTAGGGTTAGGGTTTTAGGGTTAGGGTTAGGGTTTTAGGGTTAGGGTTAGGGTTTTAGGGTTAGGGTTAGGGTTTTAGGGTTAGGGTTAGGGTTTTAGGGTTAGGGTTAGGGTTTTAGGGTTAGGGTTAGGGTTTTAGGGTTAGGGTTAGGGTTTTAGGGTTAGGGTTAGGGTTTTAGGGTTAGGGTTAGGGTTTTAGGGTTAGGGTTAGGGTTTTAGGGTTAGGGTTAGGGTTTTAGGGTTAGGGTTAGGGTTTTAGGGTTAGGGTTAGGGTTTTAGGGTTAGGGTTAGGGTTTTAGGGTTAGGGTTAGGGTTTTAGGGTTAGGGTTAGGGTTTTAGGGTTAGGGTTAGGGTTTTAGGGTTAGGGTTAGGGTTTTAGGGTTAGGGTTAGGGTTTTAGGGTTAGGGTTAGGGTTTTAGGGTTAGGGTTAGGGTTTTAGGGTTAGGGTTAGGGTTTTAGGGTTAGGGTTAGGGTTTTAGGGTTAGGGTTAGGGTTTTAGGGTTAGGGTTAGGGTTTTAGGGTTAGGGTTAGGGTTTTAGGGTTAGGGTTAGGGTTTTAGGGTTAGGGTTAGGGTTTTAGGGTTAGGGTTAGGGTTTTAGGGTTAGGGTTAGGGTTTTAGGGTTAGGGTTAGGGTTTTAGGGTTAGGGTTAGGGTTTTAGGGTTAGGGTTAGGGTTTTAGGGGTTAGGGTTAGGGTTTTAGGGTTAGGGTTAGGGTTTTAGGGTTAGGGTTAGGGTTTTAGGGTTAGGGTTAGGGTTTTAGGGTTAGGGTTAGGGTTTTAGGGTTAGGGTTAGGGTTTTAGGGTTAGGGTTAGGGGTTTTAGGGTTAGGGTTAGGGTTTTAGGGTTAGGGTTAGGGTTTT
>NC_137071.1:131594628-131654939 GCF_951640355.1 Cnephaeus nilssonii | reverse complement strand
CCCAAGGCCGCCTGCCTCCTCGGTCGTCCGCAACCCACCATCCAACCGAGTTAAAATTCGCAAATTGATTCTCACGCGTTGGTATTAATGGGTTGCTCCTCTTAAATTGTTGCCAACTTTGCTAATGGATTATTATTTAAATGATCCCTTTTTTATAAAGTACGTGTTGTTTTATAGATGCGTATTTACTTAAAGAAATCAACTGCATCTATTAACATATTAAAGAGAGAATAAAGCATCGAGGCCGGTGTAATGTACTGTTCAGCCTTACTTTGGGTGCTCTCGAAGATAGGAAAATCTTATTTGTTTAATAATAAGTCACTCATGAATATGCAAATGACCTCGGTGCAGTACCTCACTTCTGTCACTATTAATGAGTTGCAAATTAATGTGACAACAAAAGGAAAATCTATTTAGTGGAGGAACTCGGGTTCCTACCTGGGGAGATCCCCAGCCAGCCTGGAACCTGGGTCTCCAGGGGGGAGAGGGGCTGGACACTCCCTCGCCCAGACCTTTCCTGCAGTCGCCGCCATTGTTTGGTCTGGGGACTTGCTTTGTGGGGAGCACCTTAAAATTCTTGCTCCAGGCCCAGGCAGAAAGGCCGCTCGGGGTAATTAGGGCCAAGTGTGATCAATGGGAATCAGCCCACAGTTTGAAGAAGGCCGTTGGTGAAGCAGATTGGGGGGAGGGGGTCTGCCCCGCCCAATTTAAAGATTCCCCAAAGTCCTTTTGGCCTCAGTTGCTCTGGGCAGTTGGGATTGTCAGTACCTAATCAGGCCTCAGAGGCCTGACCACAGGTATTAAGACGGCACCCTCTTGTATTTTACGAGGTGGCTCTGCTGATTGGGAGGTTTAAGAGCGGATTCGCTCATTTCCCTGCCGACCTCCTTCCCGAGGTTACAGACTGAAATCTGGGTGTCCTCCTCCGGAGCCTTCGCTTAGTCTTGGCCCGCACAGCACAGCCTGTTTTGATTTCATCCATGGATGCTGGAGAGAATGTTTCTAATCCAGTTAAGTTTGGAAACGTCTCAGAAAAAATAACCGCTGAGCTGTCCAGAGCTGGGAGCTAGTAGTTCAGGTGTCTGAGCAGCTCAACAAGCTGTTCAACTACAGAAGCTTCTGGGGAGATGCAAATATTCTGTACCTGGCCTGAGCGGTGGCTTCATAGTTACCTACAGAATGTAAAAACCCATCGGGCTATGCACGTGGTTGGTGCACTTGACCACGTGTGAGTTACATCTTGTTTTTGGTTACCTATTACTGGGTAAAACCCCCTGGAAGCTTAGGGGTGTCAACAACAATAATCATTTACTTTCCTCCAGAGTCTGCAATCCAGGCAGGGCTTGGCCGAGACCGTTCACCTCCACGCCCCGCTGTGTGGCTGGGACAGCGCCGCTGGGACCCCAGGATCCATTTCAAGATGGCTCGCACGTGGTTGGCAAGCTGGTGCTGGCTCCGGTTCCCTCCATGTGGGCGTCTCCACGGGGTCGCTCCAACTTCCTCCGAGAGTGGGGGCTGGGTGCCAAGAGCGAGCGCCCAAAGGAAGAGGAAAGGGAAGCTGCCATTTACTTAAGGCCTGAGCCTGGCGACTAACCGACTAACTGTGTCTACTGGTCAAGCAGGCCCAGAGCGCAGTGCAAAAGGAGAACCCACGGACGCCCCCCTCCTCTCTCAATGGCTATGTTTGAAAACGGCCACATATGCATTTTAAAAGAAAACAAAATATGTGACTTCATTTTTTGTTTTGCACCCCACTCTGCCACATCTCCTTCCTCCCAAACATCAATGGGAATGATTTGATGTCCCAGGAAATTTGTGTGGGTGTGTATAGAAAAGACCATTTGCATTGGGGTTTTTCAATTACTATTAATTTGTTCAAGTTTCAGAGTTTAAAATCTAGACTTTCACAAGCCTTTAACTTTCACTTATTAACCTTGTTATTTATTTATTTTTTTAAACCCTAGGGGAAGATGCAATTTATTTTTTCAATATATTTTATTGATTTCTTACAGAGAGGAAGGGAGAGGGATAGAGAGTTAGAAACATCGATGAGAGACACATTGATCAGCTGCCTCCTGCACACCTCTTACTGGGGATGTGCCCGCAACCAAGGCGCATGCCCTTGACCGGAATTGAACCCAGGACCCTTCAGTCCACAGGCCGATGCTCTATCCACCGAGCCAAACCGGTTAAGGCTAACCTTGTTATCTATGTAATAAAAACCCAGTGGTCGTAACACTGTAAAGACCAAAGGCCAAAGACCGGTCACCAGGAGGTGCATTGAGCACCTCTCGCTCCCCACCCCCACCCCGAGCAGCAGCTCTTGGGACAAAGCACAAGCTCTCACACAATTTTGTGCGTGCTGGGCCTCTAGTTTTTATATGAAATTAGAGCAATCATTCTTAGAGCAGGCTTTGATTAAGGCTCAATCAAGACAAGTTGAACAGACTAAATTCTCTTAAACTGCCCCCCCCATTTATAAGTTTAGCTAAATTTTCCTGAATATTTTAGACTGCAATATGTATATTAAATTTGTTTTCTTTTCTTTTTAACCATTTGAATGCCTGAATGAACAAGCTTATGACCTTAGTAAGCAAAACCTTCTTAAACATTTGTAAGTCAAATAAATTAAATTTGTGAATATGGCATTGTCTTAAACAACGCAACTCTGCTTTCCAAATGAAATTTTAATTCCTTTTACCTTATTCCTGAAAGTTTCGATTAATTAAATGACATTCATAGATTATTCTTAAACTTCATACAAAAGATCACCACAGTATCTTTGACTTCACCTTCTCCATATTCAATTCTCAACCTTCCCAATGTTAAAAGGACATCCTCCGAGGAATGTGTTTTGCCATCTCAAGGGACTTGAGGTTATTCGATGTAAGGAAAAATTTAAGGCCTTGGAACAAGCCAAAGCGATAACTAGCTCTTCTTTCTGTGGGATGTCGGGCCCTGAGGGGAGGTGGATTGTCTGAACCTGTACAATACGGCCCAAAGCCTGCCTGGGCGATACAGCTCCATCAGGTGCCGCTGGCTAATAGCCTGTGAATACTTTTAGAAGGGACCACCCCCACCCCAAAAGTCAGTTTTGCTTCCATTTGTAAATTTATTTTAATATTCGTGATCTATAAATAGTTCTGTTCTTGGGAGTCTCCTTTAAACTGGTAAGAATATCTCACCCATTCCTCTACTTCGTGAGTTAAATAGCCACGCTCGCCAGGCAAATACAACCTTAGTAGTGCCTTCATTTCACATGTGTGTGAAAGGCATGGTTTTGCCTTCTTTTGAGCATTAGCCTTTAGCATTGGTCAACGGTTCAGCACATGATAGAAATCATATTTGTGGCCAGGACGCAGGCTATGGGCCCTACAAATCCCCGGGGAGAATTTGCTTACACCCCGCACAGACCTGCAGAGCCCTTTTTAATCCCCCCTTTATAGTTGCCATGACAACGGAAGAGCCAAGGCCATACCCTTCCGGTGGAATTTTTTTTTTTGTTTCTCAACATCAGGTTCCAAGTTCAAGGTAAATCCTACCCTGATTCTTTCAAACCTCTTATCTCTCTCCACGCCACCACCCACATGGCTCCAATACTTGATTGCATTCAATTATCCTATTTCCTACCTGTGGTGGTTTGTAAATGTGTCCCCAAATTCTTGGATGCTCCACCCTTCAAACAGGCGGAGCCCGATTTTCTCTCCTTCCCCTAGTTGCGGGCAGTGCCTAATGAATCAGCTGCAATGAACAGAACATGACAGAAGGGACCATCCCTGACATCCACGATTAGGATATAAAGGCTTTCTCCTTGCTATCTGGGGGAAGCCAGCTGCCCTAGCGTGGGGACGTGGAGGAGCCCTACGGAATGAGCCATGCGCCGGAGAACCGAGGCCTCCTGCCAACTGCCGTGTGAGTGAGCCATCTTGGAAGCAGATCCCGGGCCGCACTGGAACCTTCTCGTGACTAGGCCCCAGCCAACATCTTGCCAGCAACCTCGAGAGAGTCCCTGAGCCGCAGGCATCTAGCTACGCAGCTCCTGGATTCCTGATCCACCCGCCACTCCGAGATAATAAGTGTTGGTTGTTTTAAGCCACTAAATAGTGGGGTGACGGGTTGTGCAGCCATCAATAACTAATGCGTGAGTGGATCTTGCATCGGGACACAGCTCTCAACCCTTCTAATAACACTAAGCGCATTTCTAGTTGGCCTAGACGAGTGGATGTGCCTCATTCCACCCCCAAAGGAAGACACCCATTCATTTTTCTCAGCCTCGAGAACCATTTCCTAAAAGCCACGAGGAATAACTTAAATCACATCGCTGGGAGTAAAACAGTGAACTAAATATAGATGGCAAAATAATGTTTCCGGCAATAACAGTGATGATAAAGGAGCAGGAGCAGTAAAACAGTTTTAAGTACTTCTTTTGATCACTTTGCAGTCGAAAGTCAGATCTTTGTAAGAATTCATTACCATTTAACTCACAGAGAGGACCATTCTGGGAGACAGAGTCAAAACGAAACGCAACACATTCATACCCGGCAAGAAGCCACCTAAAAGCGTGAAAAGCAAAACTGGGATGATTAAGTTCTGGAGGAGTGGATCTGCCATAGGTATGCCCCGCGTGCTGCTTCAAGATGAAATAACTTCCTTTCTCTCTGTGTGGTATTTTTCAACAACTGAAATGATCACATTTTTGGAGTGTGACCTAGATGACTCAGATTACTTCCTGTGCCAGGAACAGGGACTTGGTAGTGTAGCTAAGATTCTCCTCAAAAAGCTTAGGTAGCCCTGGCCGGTGGTGCTCAGTGGTTAGAGTGTCAGCCCGTGGACTGAAGGGTCCCGGGTTCGAGTCCAGTCAAGGGCACATACCGCTATGCAGGCTCCATCCCTGGCCCTGGTTGGGGTGCATGCTGGAGGCAACCAATGGATGTTTCCCTCTTTCTGTCTCTCCCCCTCCCTTCTACTCTCTCTAGAAATCAATGGGAAAATATCCTCAGGTGGGGATTAACCCCCCCCCTCCGCCAAAATAAAGGGCACATACTGTCTGATTCAAGGCCAAACTAGTCTTTGCAGTTAGAGGTCAGGACAAAGGTTGTCCTCTCAGGGGAGGGGCGGGGGGACTGGGCACAGGCGCAGAAGGGCCCTCAGAGACCACAAAGGTCTGTTCCTTATTCTGGGTGCTGCTTGTGCACAAATGCAACAAGTGCCTTCAGTTTATGAAAATCCATCGAGCGATGCTCTTACGGTGCATGGACTTTTCTGCACGTGCGCTACCCTTCACCACGTGTAAGGAGGACATGGCACCCTCTCGTGGAATGTGGGCCAGGGAGGAAGGAGTGTTACTTAATCCTTAAAGGGGAAGCTGGGGGGCGGGGTGGGGGGAGCTCCCTGGAGGAGGTGATAGGGCCTCTTCTTCACTTGAAAGTCTGCCTTAACCTTGGGGACGAACAGGAAGGTGTTGAGAGAGCAAAGCCAGAGAGGACGGTATGTGGGGGAAGTGTCCCCAATCTCAGTGGCCAGGCATCATCTTAGACCTTTTCTCCCTCTTGCTCACCAGGAGGGCTTGGGCTGTGTTCTAGGAAGCTCCCTCCGAAGGGGGGCAGGGGGCGGGGCCACAGTCACGGCTGGAGGCGGACACCTTCTGGGCCCAGGGGCCTGGCCTGCGGGGCTCCGGGGACGAGTAGAAGGAGGGGTATTTTTAAAGCTTCTGGGAAAACACATTTAAAAATACAGTCTGTTCAGCTGCCTATGAAAGCGGCGTCACTGAATTCTTAAGAAGGACAGAATCAGTCATCAAAGGGATGCCCCGATTTCTCCAAAACAGGGCTTCTGAAATTGGGATAGAATTCGCGGGACTTGCTTTGCTTTAAACCTGAACTGAGCCCTGACTGGTTTGGCTCAGTGGATAGAGCGTCGGCCTGAAGACTGAAAGGTCCTGGGTTCGATTTCGGCCAAGGGCACATGCCTGGGTTGCAGGCTTGATCCCCAGTAAGGGCTGTGCAGAAGGCAACCAATCAATGATTCTCTCTCATCATTGATGTTTCTCTCTCTTCCTCCCTCTCCTTTCCTCTCTGAAATCAAGAAAGAAACATATGTTAAAAAACCTGAACGGAAATTCAGCGTGTCCTTCAGTCTTGCATGTGGACAACAATCGCATTTGTGTTAGCAGAACCTGCGACCTGGTCCCTGATCAAAATCACGGCTATTTTCATATCATGTCACAGGTGCTGCGACCTCTCGGCGTATTGATCGCATCACTAATTTGAAATTACGATATTTGTTAGGCCTGCTGCTGAAACTTATGATTTCATTCGTCATTTAGAGGCACATCCATTAGTGTTCTGCTTGTCTATGCTCTGCAACAAATTGCCTCAGAATTTAGTGGCTGAAAACAATCGTTGCTTTTGCTCTTGAACCTGCAATTTGGGCGGGGCTTGGCAGGCTGCCTGGTCTCAGCCCCAGGCAGTGTCTGAGGCCACAGAGGGATGGTCCCAATGACTCTGGGCTCCTTACACATTGGGTCTCTCCGTCCCTCCAGGCAGTCTCCTAGCCTGTCCCTGTCCTGGGTTCGAGTGCGCCCTCCATCACGGTGGCCTTCTCACCTGGTGGCTCACAGCTCCAAGATGCCCAGAGGATACGGAGGGCGCTGCCGGGCTTCTTCTGACCTCGCTCCCCTTAGAAATGCCAGCCTGTCGCTTCTGCCACATTCCATTGGTCAAAGTCGAGCGAATCTCTTCCGAAGGCCAGTCTAGGTCCAGGGGAGGCCATAGACCCTGCCTCTCGATAGGGGAAGTGCCAGAGAAGTTGTGGACATAACGACTATGAGATTTGTGTATGTTGGCATTTCGATAACCTACACCGAGTGGCCTGATTATTATGACCTCTGAACGCATGGCTCCACCCTGAGCTAGTTTTGGGGTGTCATGTGAGGTGGGGGTCAATTTCATCGCATGCGCGTGGAGACAGAGCCCTCCCGGCCGCGTTGGTTGGACGGTCCTTCCCTACTGAGTGGTCTTGGCAGATCGCTCAGAGTTGGGGGACGGGTCAGCCAGCCGCGCCGTTGCCTCCAGAATGCGGTTAGGATCGGGGTCCCACCCACTGGCAGGGTTCTCGGCAGAGGAAAGCCGGGCACACAGCGAACCATGGCAAACTCTCGCGATTTGCCTTCCAGGCTGAGGCACGGGATGCGCCTGGAGACCAGAATTGTTACTTCTGTTACGTTTTAAGCCGCACAGGCTTCAGTCAAAAGAAACTGCCGCTTCCAAAGTTTGTATCCTTGGCAGCTCTCTCTCTCTCTCCCCTTCCATCTCTCCCTCCCTCCTCCACTCCCCCCCCCCGCCCCCGTCCCCCCCCCGCAGGTAACCACTGTCCTGAGTTCAATACCTTAACTAACGATCAGAACCCCATTGAGAAGATGGCAGTATTTTGCCTGTTTTTTTGTTTTTGTTTTTGTTTTAAATATATTTTATTGATTTTTTACAGAGAGGAAGGGAGAGGGACAGAGAGTTAGAAACATCGATCAGCTGCCTCCTGCACACCCTGTACTGAGGATGTGCCCGCAACCAAGGTACATGCCCTTGACCGGAATCGAACCTGGGACCCTTCAGTCCGCAGGCCGACGCTCTACCCACCGAGCCAAACTAGCTAGGGCTTGCCTGTTTGTTAATGTTGCAGGAATGTGTCACCCTGTACGCATTCTTTTGTAACTTGCCTTCTATTTTAGTCAGTATTGTTTGTGACACGCATCCGTCTTGGTGTAGCTGGGATCTAGTATCGCGTTGGTTGACGATGAGCCAATTTATTTATCCACTTGCCTGCTCAACGCCCCCTCCCCAGAGAGGCCTTCTGTGACCTAAGCACTCAGAGAATGCCCACCTTCCTCCTCTTCCTCCTCCCCGTCCTCCCCCCCCTCCCTGGCCCAGTCCCCTTCCACAGTGCGTGTGACGGAGGGCAAGTGTGTGTGTCTGTCCGCCAAGAGGCAGATGCCAAGATGGGACTAGACCAAAAAAAGTGAGTCACTGGAGGAGGCAGGAAAAGGGAAGGAAGCCCTCCGACCTTGACCAGGGCCGCCACTTGTGCAAGAGAGGAAGGAAGGAGTGGGAAGAAGATGCTCAGACTGCGACATAGCGCAGTGCAGCCCCCGCCGGGCCAGGAGGAGCCCAGAGCTCCGGGAGGGAGCCGGCCCGCAGCCCGCACCCCGCTCCGTCAGTGGCTGGGAACAGCCCACGGAGCGTGTGGCCTTAGCCTGAGCCCCGAGCGTGGGGGTGGGGAGCGGAGGGAGGCAAGCCTTGCCTCCACCTTGGTTCTGGCTGCCTGCAGGTTCTCAATGAGGCCCTGCCTGCTCAGCTCGACACCAGGCCTCCCATTTGTCCAAACCGGAGGGATCTGGGAAGGAGGGTGTCATGAATGGAAAGTCTGTGTTCCCCCCAGATTTCATATGTTGACATCAATCCCTGATGTGCTGGTATGTATGTATGTATGTATTTATTTAAAATATATTTGTGTTGATTTCAGAGAGGAAGGGAGAAGGAGAGAAACAGAAACATCCATGATGAGAGAGAATCCTGGATCGGCTGCCTCCTGCACGCCCCGCACTGGGGATGGAGCCCGCAACCCGGGCCTGACCAGGAACTGAACCGTAACCTGCTGGTTCATAGCTCGATGCTCAACCCCTGAGCCACACCGGCCGGGCAGGCCTTCTGTTTCTGACAGAATCCGAATACCTTTCAGAAAAGAAAGAAGAGTGACGAGGCAGTGAATGTTTTAGCCTGTCTGTGTTTCCTCTTTCTCTGAGGACGCAGCTACGAGAGGCATTGAGGAAAGTCTGAGGTGAAAATGACATTTTTGCCCTCAACTTCTTATTTTGAAAAATTTCAAGCCCCTGGAAAAGTTGCAAGAACAGTTGAATGTACCCTCTCCCCAGATGCACCAGTTGCTAATATGTTGCCATCTCTTATCTCTGTGTGTACACTCTTTAACGGAACCGTTTGAAGGTAAATCACAGACATCCTAATTCACCCCCAAGCACCCGAGTGCGCATCGCCCAAGAATCAGAACATTATCCTCCATAGCTACAGTGCCATTATTACTCCTCAGAAAGTTTACATTTATTCAATAACACCCTCTAACTTATCGTTTTTATTTCAATTTCCCCATTGACTCTCTCATGGTAGAAACCACATCAGGGGTTGCTTGGGGTGAGGGGGCTGTTGAAAGCGAAGAAACGCAGGGCGCTTTTTGGGGCGACGGAAATGTTAAGTTCTTGATTGGGGGTGGTGCTTCCCTGGGTGTAAAATTGTCAAAACTCATAAAATGGGTGTCCTTTCTTGTATAGAAATTATACTTCAATGGAACTGATTTTTCCCAAGTCCCCAGCAGTCCCTAAAGGGTTTCTAGGTATTTTTCCCTGATCTAGGATTCTATCAAGGTTCATGCATTGTGTTCGGTTGCCTTGTCTCTTCAGTCCTCTCTAATCTAGAACATTCCCTCCCGCTTTTGTTTTCCATGCCATTGATTAAAAAATAAAAGAGTAAAAGGGCAGGCCAATTGTCCCACAGGCCCCCATTCTGGATGTGTCCGTCTCCTCGTGGCTGGATTCAGGTGACACGTTTTTGCCAAGAACCTTGCCGAGGCGATGCTGTACCCTTATCCATCGGATTGGGAGGGCTGTGGGGCCAGGCTGTCCCTCTCCTGGTTTAGAAACCAAGAATTTGGTGCTTTTCTTTTCAATCCTCACCTGAGGGCATTTTCCCATTGATTCTCAGGGAGAGTGGGAGAGAGGGAGAGACAGAGCGAAACAGCGATGTGATGTGAGAGAAACACATGGATGGGTTGCCTCCTGCACGCACCCCGACCAGGGCCCGGGTGGGGAGGAGCCTGCTACGGAAGTCCATGCCCTTGACAGGAATTGAACCCGGGACCCTTCAGTCCGCAGGCTGATACTTTATCCACTGAGCCACACCGGCCAGGGCCACAGTGGTTTCCAACATTACCAATATTCTAGTACTTATCGTTTGCTCTCTCACCAATGCATATACAACTCTTTCAGAATTACAGCACAAATACCGCTGCGAGAGATTTACTAAGTCAAGTTCAAGATATCCTCGCAGCTATTTTTGTTCTCAGAATATATTCCACTAAAGATGTGCACTGTGTACTATTGTCCGAACTTCGGTCCGTCCTTTGTGTGATAACCTGTGTGAGACAAAGTTGCATTTGTTCTTGTTCCAATTCAGCAGTTTTATTTTGGATTTTGGGATGCTGAAACCATTAAAAACTGCATAGTTGGCGCGCACAGAGAAGTCCTGCCCACCCCTGACCCCTGGAGCCTTTGCCATTTGCGTGTTTTCTTTCTCTCCCAGCTTTCCCAGCCAAAGGTAGCGATAAGACAAACACAAATCTAGTCAAAGAACTTGCAAATCGTGTGAGGGGGCAGGCTCATTTCAGGGCCCTTTTTTTTTAGTGTACAACTTTTTTTTTTTTAAAGGTATAGCCCACATTTATCTAGTGCCAATGCCTGTTGGGCGTTGTGCTTGGTGCTCAACATGCATTATCTTCTTTCATCTCCACAACTCTAACAGGCAGGTGTTGAGGCTCATTTAAAAAACAACAAACCTCCAAATAATTTTTTACCTCAAGATATTTTTCCCATTGCTTTTTAGAGAGAGTGGAAGGGAGGGAGGGAGAGAGGGAGAGAGAGAGAGAGAGAGAGAGAGAGAGAGAGAGAGAGAAGAGAGTATTTCTTAGTTTCTTCAAATCAGACTCAGGGATGCCTGTTTGGCAACTCTGGGTATTTCTGAGCCTTTTTTAGTGTATAGGTCGCCCCTCCGACCATTTTTACCAAGTCATGGGCCTTAGAGAGCCCCGAACAGTCGGGCTTTTGCGGAATATGTACCCGGAGTCCCCACGTGTCCGTGTGCCCCGTGTCCCCGGGAACTGTGACTAGATGAGGCCTGCACTGCGCGGTGTGGCAGCCACTGGCCCCACGTGGCGATCGCGCACCTGGAGTGGCTCTTCCGAATGCGTGCATCTAGCCCCGTGGTCGGCAAACCGCGGCTCGCGAGCCACATGCGGCTCTTTGGCCCCTTGAGTGTGGCTCTTCCACAAAATACCACGGCCTGGGCGAGTCTGTGTTGAAGAAGTGGCGTTAGAAGAAGTTTACGTTTAAAAAATGTGGCTCTCCAAAGAAATTTCAATCGTTGTCCTGTTGATGTTTGGCTCTGTGGACTCATGAGTTTGTCGACCCCTGGGCTAGGCAGTCCGCTGTGTCAAATGTGCATTGCATTGTTGAGAAGTCTTAGTACGAAAAAAGTTAACTCTCAATAATTTTTATAGGTTGCGTGTTGAAAGGGTAAGACTTTGGAGAGATCGAGTTAAAATAAAACATAACAATGTCCACCTGTTTCTTTTCACTTTTTCAAGTCTAGCTTCTAGAAAATGCTACATTCCACACATGGCTCGCATTCTATTCCTAGACTCCCGCATGGTAGGTGTCTTCCCATCAGGAGGCTAGGAATGCCCGGATGTCCCTTTTCCACTCTATTTCTGGTAATGCTGGCATTCATGACCACTTCATTGAGGGCTGTGAAATGGCAGCATTCTATTCTTGCTTCACATACTGGCCGGGGCACTTCCGGAAAGCACACCAGCTCCTTTCCTATAGGAAAGGCAGGGCAAAGCCTTGATTTTTTTTCAAATGATGAGGTTTTCCCCAGCACCCCTCCAAAACAGATCTGTTTTTGTTGTTGTTAATCACCGGAGGATATTTCCCCATTGATTGTTAGAGTGGAAGGGAAGGGGAGAGACAGAGAGAAACATCGATGTGGGAGAGACACATCGATTGGTTGCCTCCAGCACGCACCCTGACCAGGGCCAGGGATGGAGCTTGCATCTGAAGTACATGCCCTTGACCAGAATTGAACCTGGGACCCTTCAGTCCACGGGCAGATGCTCTATACCCTGAGCCAAACCGGCAGGGCGGGTCAGTTTGTTCTGTGTATCTTTATGAACTCATGGATTTGAGCAACTTTTGTGTTTGTTGTACTCAGCTTCATTGCAGTCACCCTCTCTGATGCTCAGAGCAGCCCATGTTTATCCAGTCGGGACTTCACCAGGCTGGCTGCCCAGTCTTTCTGGCACAGTCCCACCAGCTTGTGTATATCCATACTCCCCTCAAACTCTCTCCCTCTTCAACTGGAATCCACGATTTCTCAAAGGAAACCTCAGTTCTTTTTAGTGGGAAAAGGTGTTTAGAAACCACAGTCTGAGAGCTAGTGGTGCTCATTTCCATTGGTCATTGTTTCTAAGCCTTTTCAGTGGACAGAACTAGGGAACACTTTTTAAGATAAAATTCACCATCAGTTCACAGTCTTACCTTTAACTCACCAGATCACAGGTTTCTTATAAAGAGATAAAGCTCGGGCACAACCAGCTGGAAGAGGGGAAGAAGGGAGGGGCCCCATGCCCTCTCCTGGCACCCCACTCGCCCTGAATCTCCCCATGGTCACCAACGTGGAAGCTCCCATACTTCTAATTCAAGGCCAGCGCCACAATCTCTATCCAGCCTCAGCAATGTTACATTCGCATTTCCTTCCTCCCATGCCCCAAATCCCAGCTCTCAACAATACCGACTACTTTTGCTTGATCTCACAACACAAAAAGGACAGTTTCAGCATGACAAGGATGAGATGACTGAGAACAATTTCATGTGTTTGCTTAGGGTAAACCCACTAGGGGTTAGGTAATCAATTTATTGTGTTTTTAGTCCGTAGGAATAGTTCCCAGGTTTGTTTCATTTTCCCTTTTGATTCCTAGGCATTGCTTCCGGTTTATCATTATACGACGCACTTTCATCCCTCCCCCTGCAGCCTGTTCTTTCCCCAGAGGGGATTTTTAAAGCAGATAGATGTTTACCAGGTGTACCAGTTAATAATGCGGATTTTTTTCACTAGATGGAGTTACACATACGTTGATATACACTGAGTGGCCAGATTATTATGATCTGTGAACGCATAATAATCTGGCCACTCAGTGTGTGTGTACATATAAAGATTAAACGTTGTTCAGCAAACAATTTCCGATCGTTTACAAACAATGGGAAAGATTTTAAAGGAAGGAAAATGGGTGCCACATCAACTGAATGAAAGACAAATGGAAAACTGAAAAGTCATCAGTAAAACGTTGCTTCAATGGCATGAAAGAAAGTCTTTTTTGCATCGAATTTTGACTGGTGATGAAAAGCGGATTTATTTTGAGAATCCCAAATGCACAAAATCATGGGTTGATCCAGGTCAACCATCAACATTGACTGCAAGGCCAAATCGCTTCGGAAAGAAGACAATGCTCTGCGTTTGGTGGGATCGGGAAGGTGTGGTGTATTATGAGCTTCTAAAACCAGGTGAAACCATTAATACTGATCGCTACTGACAACAAATAATCGATTTGAACCACACTTTGATCGTGAAACAACCAGAATGTGCCAGAAGACACGGCAAAGTAAGTTTGCTTCGTGATGACGCACCATCACACACTTCAAAACCAGCTAAACACACGTTAAAAGATCTTGCCTGGGAAGTATTAACCCACCCGCCATATTCACCAGCCCTTGCGCCTTCAGATGACCACTTGTTCCGATCGGTGGCACACGCACTTTCTGAGCAGCACTTCAACACGGACGAAGAAGTGGAAAATTGGGTCTCTGAATGGTCTGCCTCAAAACAAGAAAAGTTCTATTGGGGCGGAATCCACAAATGACCTGAAAGATGGGGGAAATGTGTAGCTAGCGATGGACATTACTTTGAATAAAGCACTTTTGATGTTTCTCTTGAAATTATCGTGTTTTCTTTGATTACAAAAGCCACATTAGTAACCGGTACACCGTGTATGCCTAACTCCCCATTCCCTGGGTAAACAGAAGGAAACTATGTATCCTTTTCTTCCTGTCTCCCATCTCAAACAATCTGGTTCCTGACCAAGTTGCTCACATCATTTCTGCAAGTCCATTTTACTGGGCTTGTTATTTATTTCATCCTCTCCATCACTCCACTGCCAGCGATTCACAGTGGTTTTAACTCTGCAGTGGGGTGGGGGTGGGAGGAAAGGCTGGCTTGGGATGGCAAAGAGCCTGCATGTCTAAAATGCTTGGGCTTTTTAAAAAAAAAAAAAAGTGTATTTTTTTTATAATCAGAAAAATTAATAGACCAAAACCACTTACTTGTCAGCTGCCTTTTGTGTTCTGTGCACCCCAAGCTTCATTTGGTACCCCAACTCTCCCCCAAAAGGGGTTCCCTGTTCCCAGCCATGCCTGGCTTTCCCACCTGCCAGGCGGGAGTTTGCTGACCCCTCCCCCTCCCTCTCCTTCAAGACCCTCCCTTCCAGCACATAATATCCACAGCTTTGTCCCTGACCCCAGAGCCCGCTTCATCTGCTCTGCCTAGATGTTCTCAGGGTTCAGTGCTGGTCTGGGACGTGCTCAGGGCATTCTGAACGCAAATGAACTTGAAACAAGTTATCAAACCTTTGGGAGAGCCAGGGACCACAGCAGAACCACTGGGTTCAAGAGCAATAGGCTGAGGTTGTCATCCGGGCATCAGAATGCTGCAGCCACTAGAGCAGGAAGATGCCTCTACCTTACTCTGCCTTCCAAAGCGAACCGATTCCTAGCTGCAAGGGAGTTTAGTTTTCCGTTTTCTAACCTCTGCAACTAAGGAGGACCTTAAAGGAAGTGGGACGGAAATGGAGGGCCAAGTAACAGCCCCCAATATGGAAACTGCCGGGAGAAGTAAGAGCAGTAGAGGAGCAGAGAGGTCAAAGGTATAGGCCTTGACTATCAGGCCATGCCAGTTTGTACTTGACCCAGAAAGTGACCAAAAAACATGAGGTCTGGAGGGAGAAAAGACACAACGAAAGCCCAGTTTCTGGAAAAGCACTCCTGAAGATAAAGGGTTGGCCATGATGCAACCGCTGGAGTCCACCGAGCCCAGAGGCAGGTGAAACCTGAGGAGGGCTTCAAAGAAGATGGGGGGAGGGGAGGGTTTGAGACATCCAAATATATGGCCACAAACTGGGCTTTCAGAATAGGACTCCAAATCATATTCTGAGCACAACTCCCCTGAAACCCTCCAGTCTGCTTTGGTTCAGAGACTACCAATTGCCCTACACTTAAAAAAAACACCTGTGAGGAACCAAGATGGCAGGGTAGGCAAATGCCTGTACGCACAGCCCCCCCCCCCCGCCCCCCCCCGCAAAACCAGGTCAAAATTACAACTAATACAGAACAACCACCATCCAGAACTGCTGGAAAGCTGGCTGAATGGAAGTCCCACAACTAGAGAAGCAAAGAAGGAAGCGCACTGAGACGTAGGACGTGCAGAGGTGCAGAGCGGGCTGGGCTGGCCCCACGTGGGCTGCTTTTTCAATCGGGAGGGAGGTCGTCTCTGCGGAGGCTGCCGGAGGAGCAAGGGGTCTCAGCCCCACACCAGACCCCCAGCCCAGGGTCCCAGAGCTGGGAAGAGAAGTCCCCGCAACTATGGGCTGTGAAAACCAGCGGGATTGGGGCTGAGGGACACCGAGGCTGCTGGAGACCCAGGCAGTTCCTCTTAACGGGCTGGCGCATGAACTTACATGGCCGGGTTCTTCCCAGTTCCAGCGCCGGGGACCCAGGAGGAGCTGGACGGTCTGGCCTCGGGACAGGAACTCAGGGGCGGCTTTCTCCAAGGCGCAGGTGCTCGCAGGGGTCATAATTCCTGTGCTGGGACCTCCCTGTCCCTGGGCTGACTGGCAGCCCTACCTGAGTCCCCATCAGCCTGGAGCACACTGTTAGCTCTGCCCCGGTGATTCCCTGAGACCCTGCCCCATCCAACTTGCAGCCCCGCCCAAGTTGTTTGCAGCAGCTTTTCCATATGAATGGCCAATCCTGGCTCTCAAACAAGCTGCAGCTGGTGACAACGTGCCCCAAACCTACCAATAAAAGGCCCAAGACCCGCCTGCCTTGCTTCACAGCTGAGCCTCCCTCCTGCACAGCAGCTCTCCCACTGTAGTCCCAACTGGTCCTCGCAGCCAACTGGCCTGGAGGTCAACTCCTCCCAGAGACGCCAACAGCAACCAAGGCTCAACTACAAAACTGTGCACACAGCCCACACAGGGACACACCTAGAGGGCCCCCAGCTCAGGTGACTGGGGAGGCTGAGCCACTGGGAAATAATGACAGAGAACTCCCCCTACCTGGTGAAAGAAATAGACTTACAAGTCCAGGAAGCGCACAGAACCCCAAACAAGAGGAACCCAAAGAGGACCACACCAAGACACATCATAATTAAAATGCCAAGGGCAAAAGACAGAGAATCTTGAAAGCAGCAAGAGAAAAGCAGTTAGTTACCTACAAGGGAGCACCCATACGACTGTCAGCTGATTTCTCAACAGAAACTATGCAGGCCAGACGTGAGTGGCAAGGAATATTCAAAGTGATGAATAGCAAGAACCTTACAACCAAGATTACTCTACCCAGCAAAGCTATCACTTAGAATTGAAGGTCAGATAAAGAGCTTCACAGACAAGAAAAAGCTAAAGGAGTTCATCACCACCAAACCAGTATTATATGAAATGCTGAAAGGTATTCTTTAAGAAGAGGAAGAAGAAAAAAAAAAGATTAAAAAGTATGAATAAATGGCAATAAATACAGATCTATCAACAATAGAATCTAAAAATCAAGATAAAGAAGCAATCTAATGAACAAAATAAACTGGTAAATAAAACAGAAGCTGAGGCATGTAAGTATGGAACAGACTGACTAATCTCAGCGGGGGTGGGGGAGGGGTGGGAAGAGATTAACCAAAGCTCTTACCTATGGACACGGACAACAGGATGGTGAAGGCATGGGGTGGGGTGGAACCGGGTGGGGGAGGCAATGGGCCGGGGGCGGAGGGGGGGGGGGGGGCATCTTTAATACTCTCAACAATAAAGATTTTTTTAAAAAAAATCTGTGACATTTTAGGAATATATAAGACACAACATACTTCAGTGTTCTCCTTTCTTCAACAGGTTTATTGCCTTTTAAGAAAATTTTTGTAAAATATAAATACAAAGGCAGAGAATTTACTTACAAAGTTAAAACACAGATTTCAAACATAAACACACAATTCAGAAAATTTTAGTTTTATGTACATTTTCAAGCAACCTCAACATATTATGTTAGTTTTCAATATTTTACAGGGTACAGAAAAAAATAGCTCAAAGTCTTCTTTAAATAAGAGCATAAAATGTTTAAACATATAAACAATCCGGTTTGATGCGTGAAAACTAATTTCACAGCTTTTAAATTAGGATATAAAAGTTTCATACAATTAGTTGTTGTGTGTGGATATGGTTTGAATTTATATTACACGCCACTGGACTGCATCCAATAGCATTTACCTGACCCGAGCAGGTACTCTGTAAACAAAACATAAAATTACAACATCACCGAATTCACCCCCAAACCAGCCACACAGTTGCGGCCACACTACGCGGTTGCGGCCTCGGCCATCCATCTTTTTTTTTTTTCTTTCTTAAAAAAGAAAAGCAAAGAAACAAATCTTCCAAGAAAAAAAAAAAAAAACACACCACAAACATATCCCAAAGCGTGTGTGCATGGAAAAGTAAAGGAACGTTACAACAGCTTCATAAAAACGGACTTAAAAGTTTAAAAAGGAAACAAAACCACGTTTTCGAAGTCCTTCCGACTGGAGCCGTTTCTCTTATATAAAGAAGAGATATTTCCATATGTAATAGTGTCCTTTCTTTACAGAAATAGCCGTATGACACATATGCACAGGATTAACACTATGACACACTGTACAGGCCGCTCACCAGTAGTCGTCCGAGCCCGTGTCGCTGGGGTGCAGCCACTCGACGGTGGAGCCCAGCAGGCCCTGCAGCTCGCCCGTGAACTCTACCAGATCCAGGAGCTCCTTGCTCTCGGGGTTAAAGGCCTCCATGTCTTTGGGGCAAGAGAACAGGAGGCTGGCTGCAACCTGCCGGTAGAACTCGGCCTCGGCGATGGTGACGATCTCCACGCTGGGGAAATTGCAGCGGAATATCCGCGAGGACATCTTCAGCTTCTTCAGCACGTCCGACAGCAGCAGCCAGTTGCGAGGCCTGCGGCGGCAAGGAAAGCTGTTCGAGTGCCTGGCACCGTGCGGAGCTCGGCCCCTGGTGGGACAGGCAGGGGCCGCTCCCTCCGCCTGGACACCCCTTCCCCCCCAGAAGAGGGGATCTAGTTCTTGCCACTCCCTTCTGGCTGCATCTCCATCTATCAAGAGGCCACTTAGGGCCTAGCCAGCATGGCTCAGTGGTTGAGCGTCGACCTAGGAACCAGGAGGTCAGGGTTCGATTCCAGTCAAGGGCACAGGCCCGGGTTGCGGGCTCCACCCCTGATCCCTAGTGGGGGGCGTGCAGGGGGCAGCTGATTCATGATTCCCCCCCCCGCCCCCCGTCACGGATGTTTCTGTCTCTCTCCGGCTCCCTTCCTCTGTGAGATCAATAAAAACACATTAGGAACAAACAAATAAAAGAGGCCCCTCGGGGGGACCAGGCAGCGCAGCCAGAAGCCGGAGCAGCAGCTGTGGAGGAGCCGCGTCACAAACTGCCACGTCACCGGCGCTGGCGCCGACGGAACCTGACTCAGGGCCTCGCTCTCCCAGGAGCGCCCTGCTCTAGTCACCGGAGGGGGCCAGGCACCGACGCCCCTTTGATGTCCCCTCCCCTCCCCTCCCCCTCACAGACAGAGCATCATAAACGCAGAGGGGGGCTCTCCTTCCCTTTCCCACGCCCCCAGCCCGCAGTGCGCCTGCGAAGGTGTGTTCCATTCCTCACAGCCGTCCTCGCCACCCTTGAGGGCTCCCATTACTAACACAGTGTCACTGTGCACATGCTTGTTTACCGCCCCAGGGCCCGAGGAGGGTGCTACTCAGTAAGTGCCATGGTGACACACAGCAGAGAACACAGTCTCCTCACCGGTCCGCCACAGGCCTTGGGCACAGGGGCCGTGCCCGGCCACGGGAGCCAGACGGGATCTAACCAAATCTGATGACACACAAGATCAGGATCCCTTTCCAAAGAGCTTAGCGACTGAAGGATCCAACAGTGTCAACTTCCAGTCACTGACTTCCATGTCCTTTGAGCTCTGGGGGTGTATTCTTTTTTTTAAAAAAAACACATATTTGTATTGATTTCAGAGAGGAAGGGAGGATAGAAACATCCATGATGAGAGAGAATCATGGATCAGCTGCCTCCTGCACGCCCCACACTGGGGATGGAGCCCCCAACCTGGGCCTGTGCCCTGACCGGGAATCGAACCGTGGCCTCCTGGTTCACAGGTCGATGCTCAACCACTGAGCCACACCGGCTGGGCTCTGGGGGCGTATTCTGAAGAGGGCAGTTACCAACCATGCTGTGCCCCCCCCCCTCACCGGGGAAAGATCTGCATTTTGCGAATGTGACAGACACTTTGGAATCCCCTCCCCCACCCATCCGGTTCAGTTTCAGGGGATTTCTAACTCCCGCCCTCCCAAGAGCAGCTGAGCCCGTCCCCAAGCACACGACAGCCATGCTCACCCCTGAGCGACCGACACTTGGACGTTGTAACACGGTAAGAGGGGGCTTTCTGCAAACTCAAACTCGAACACATCACTAGAGGCCTCGTCATCCTCCTGCAGGTCCTCCGGCCCCGGGGGGTTCGCCAACACGTCATATCCACTTTCATCATCTGGCTCTAATGGAGGGCGAACGACAGAGCGAGAGAGAACGGCATCAGTCACAGCCAGACGGTGTCCGATCAGAGAAGGACCCCAAACACTCTTTCCCAGCGAGCCCCGCCTGTGGCACCCGCACCCGCACCCCCGGCAGAGAAATGGCCCGAAAGGCCCGCGCTGCCCACGGAACCAGAGAGCGAGGCTGCTCACCGCACACGGAGCTGCCGTAGAAGTCCCAGAAGCTGCTGGAGTCCTCGTCGCTGCGGCCCTGCAGGTCTTTCAGATAGTCTGGAGAGAAAGAGGGGAAGCCGCGGTGAGAACCGGGTGCGGGAGGCTGGGGGCATCTCCCCCCAGTCCACCCAGCGCGCGTCCTCTCCCACACCGTTCCCTGCCCGCCCCCTTCCGACCAGGGATGGGTCCCCCCTCGCCCTCATCGGCCCCTCGCCCAGCAAACAAAAGCTAGCCGGGCAAGCTAAGAATTTTTTCCGCCCTCATGGGCCAAAATAAAGCTGGCACCTCCTCTCTGGATTCCGTAACTAACGACACTGCGTGACCCAGTAAGTACACGAGATAAACGAGGGTGGCCCCTCGAAGTGCGGGGAATCCCCATCCCGGGGTTTGAACGAGTTCCCCGCGAGAACTTGGTCGTACCTGTTAAAAACCTTTCCATGAGTTCGCTGTGCGTCATCTTCATGATGGTTCTACCTGAGTACGTAGCCAAAGTGGGGTCAGCACCATAGGAGAGGAGCAGGCGGACGATCGCCAGGTGGTCGTTCTCGACTGCATCGTGGAGGGGCCTGGGGGACACGGGCAGAGGGTCAGCTCCCGCCTCTAACAATCCTGACAAGTGTGCTGCCACTGACATTCCAGAGAGGGAAACTGAGGCAGGGACTGGCCCAAGGTCAAGCAACGTGCCTCCTATTCCAGGCCTGATTCTCAAATGCAAATGTACCTAATCCAGGGCCTAAGGAGGAACACAAGGCAAAATGAAAACGTTATAAAAAAAAGCCCAGCCCGGCCGGCGTGGCTCAGTGGGTGAGCGTTAACCTATGAATCAAAAGGTCACGGTTGGATTCCCGGTCAGGGCACATGCCTGAGTTGTGAGCTCAGTCCCAGTGTGGGGCGTGCAGGAGGCAGCCGACCCATGATTCTCTCTCACCATGGATGTTTCCCTCTCTCCCTCCCTCTTTGATAGCAATAAAATAAACAAATAAATAATAACAAATAAAAAAGCCTAGTCTGTTTTTTTAAAAAAAACAACCAGAAGGTGCAGGGCCCTCTCACCCCATGAACCAAGGTCAAGGACAGGGTGCGCGGGCTGTGGATGTGTGTGGCCCGGGCAGATCTTACACCAAGCCCGTGGCAGTGGCCCTGTTTGGATTCTGGGACTGTCGGCTCCAGGATATTTTAAATGCTGTAATTCAATAGATGCTGATGAAAAGTATGGGGTCTTAAAGGGCAACACCTCCAATTACTCAGGCAGGCTCGACATTTTCAGACTTTTGTCCGTGGGAGCATTGCAAACTTTGGAAGCTCTGCCTAAATTTGCCAGAAAGGTCTGGTGGATTCCACCATCAATGTGCTTCCATGTCCCTCTCCAGCTTTCCTCCTGGGGTTTCCCATGTGCCCAGAAAGATACGGCCTGTGCCCCGCAGGGCCAGGCTCACACCGAGCCCCGCAACTGACCTGGTTCCGTCCTGGGCACTGCAGTTGACGTCAGCACCGTATTCAAGAAGGTGTCGCACAATGTTCAGCCACCCCCTGGCGCAGGCTTCATGCAGGGCACAGTATCCGGCATTGTCACGGTGGTTCACATCACAAATCTTATTCTCCAAGCAGTACAGGACCACCTCCTGCGGGGAGCAAGGGGGGGCCGCCGTCAGAGCACCCCACAATGCACCCTGGAAGCCTGGCCTCATCGCACAGTGCCCGCTTCCCAAGGCACCCATCCCTGGGGCTGAGAGCACGTGGGAAGGGCTCTGTGATGGAGACAGTGTCCTCTGGGCCCTGCAGGCTGGCGACTGTCCATGAAACCAGCAGCCCGGCCCTGGGCAAGTTACCCTTGAATTTCCTCCTGAGACAGGAGAGTCACGGAGGCTCTCAAGGCGGCGGGAGGACGCCATCAGCTAGCTGAGGCCTCAGGCCAGGGCTTGGGGACAGAGGTGTCCCGCTTCTAATCTCTTAGATGACACCTGGACAAGGACAGCCCGCGGCACACACGCTCCTGTTCGTATGTTGAGCAGAGTGAGAGGGAGGCTCTGTCTGTGCATCACGTGCGTCGTCAAGAAATGACACAAAATGCTTCGCACACACCCCCTCCCCCATTTTGCCTCACCCTGAACCCCACTTGGGGCTGAATGAATAGCCTTTTCACGTTTACTTCAGCGAACGGCAGGGACTGAGCTACCAGACACTGGCCCCTTCTCAGAGGGTGTTCTGTGTCAACAGTGCACACCAGAATCGCCCTTTATTCCAGGTTTCCTTATCGCTGCCCTGACGAAGGAAGTTTTCAAACACACAAACACGCTGGACTCTTTTCCTACCCGCCACGCCCAGCAGATGGCCCGACGCATGCTCCACTGGGTCGGGGGGAGCCGCGTGGGTCACAGCAGGCCTCTCCATGACAACTCCGCTATGCCCTTTCCAGGACATGTCAATCAAAGGTGACCCACCACTTGGGAGCGAACCAGAATGTTCCACATGAGAAGCGAAGGCTGCGTGCTGGCGGACGCGGCCCGCGGTGCCCTGTGGCTTCAGGTCAGTGCGGCAGCTCCCTTCCAAAAGCAAGAGGAAGGGACAAGGTGTGCCCACAAACGCGCTTTCCCTTCAGATCCTAACCTGCCAGCAAGCCCACAATCCTCTGGGCTCCCAGGCCACCTGCCCCGAGCCCCGGTATCCAGGATACCGCATGAAGCCGCTGCTCTTTTAGCAGGTCCTCCCCAGCCAGGCTGGAGCGGACGGCTGCAAGCTAATGAGCTGTGTGCCCCGCCGGGGAGAGGCCCCGTCACGTGGCCTGGGATCAGGTCTGAGCGCCACTGACTGCTGTGCACAGATCAATTTCCCCGGGGCCCGGTGGCCTGTCTGGTGGCCTGTCACCCGGGCTTTATTTGCTCTGACAATTACGGCCCTCACCTGGAAACCCGCGTCGCTGCCAGGGCTGATCGGAGGGCACCCAGAAATGAAAGGGCAGCAGAGCCGACGGGCAAGTCAACTCCTTCCCGGGCGGGTGGCAGGAGGCGGGAGTAGCCCACAGCCAGGCCAGCCGTTCTGCCGCGGGCTGTCCTAACGCAGCCACGTCGCTGTCGCTATGTACACAGCACTCCTCGTTTCCCCAAATGGGCATGCCTTCTGCTGTCCCGTGACATGCCACAGTAACCCACGACGTGCCAGGAAGGGAAGATGGCACTGTTCTCATTCACCACTTGGGGAAACCGAAGTCCAGAGAAGTTAAACCCCACGTTCAATGAACATGCAGTCCTGGAGCTAGAACTCGGGGCTTTTGGGAGCTGGGCAGCTGGGAAGCTTCAAAAGGCCCCAGAGGGCCCCAGTGAGAGGGTGGCAACCCGGCCGTGACGAGCACCCGCAGGCCCTCTGTCAGGGTCAAGTGGGTTGACTACCTTCCCTGGCCGGGAGGGCGCCGGCCTCTGAATGGATGGCAAGCGCTGTCACCAACAGCCGGAGGAATGGCCAAGCCCGTCCGCCCAGTATGTTTCCTGGTTTCTTTTCTGCCCTGGAAATGGGAGCGCGTGCCGGCAGCCCACCCATTCCCAAACACAATCACACTGTTTTCGTTGGACAGTTCTGTGTGAAGCGGCTATAAGCCGAATGCCATTAACCACAAAATGTAACCATAAAGGCCATAAACCCGACATTGTTAATTAATTAAATGCCTCATTAACTTTTTAAAAAACATGATTTATTCAATTCATAGAAAATTTAACCATCACCACTAAACGCACAAGCATGTGGTTGCACATTGGCCTTTTAGCCCAAGAACCAGCAGCCTGAACTGGGAGGGAAGGTCTGAGCGTCTCTGGCCACGCAAGCCGTCTGTTTAACACAGAGGGTGTTCCCAACGCCCAGGACACCGCTGAGCAGGACAGAAAGCTCGGGCGGCCTTTGACGGCACCTGGCTCTTCAGCGGAAAGCAACGACGGGAGAGACTAACTCCAGGAAAGCCCTCCCTGCCCTGGGCGTCCCAACGACACCTCCACCGGGTTAAGCAAATTGTCCTGCAACTTTCAAAGGTTCCCATTGCCACATCTCCCGACCAGCTGCCATCCTGACGTCAATTCTGCCTAAAGAAATCCTCGAAAGTTGGGTTCAAAGTTAAAATCGTTGACCCAGCAGTGAAATGTTTAACACCAAAAGCAGCGACCTGCGCAGTTTACACATCGGAGCAGCTGTCGGACGTAAACCTTCCCAAGGTTTCAGGAGCCCCCCAAGGCCTCGTAGCCCCAAAAGCATGGTCGCCCAAGCCTCCGACCCACCGGCTCCACAAAACCCAAACGCAAGCTCCATGGTGGGGCCAACAAGGGCCTCTTGAGGTCTTTAGTCCCAAAGGGAGACCGGTAGGAACAATGCCAAGATCAAAGGTAAGGCCAGGAACCCCCAAATCCACACACGTGGAGCAGGCTGTCCTCCTGCCTCTCTTCCCCTCCCCTCCCCTCCCCTCCCCCCACGCCCAGTGTGTGCTGGAGACACAAGTCCATTCTCTCACCCACGGACATGTTGGCGAAAACAAAGCACACACAACCAGCAACCAACGAAGAAAGCACCGTTTCCCAAGGCTTCCCCCACAGTCATGCCTCGGGGGCCCGGGGCCGAGGCAGCCCCACCAGGGAGGGCTCCCTGCGCCTTGGGAGCCGGGCTGAGGGAGCCAGAGCTGCCACCGGAGCCGATCCACACCTCCTCTCGCCGCTTGCTGAGCCGCATTTTATTTTCCCCATTCAACTCCCAGAGGGCTGATGCCAGCATTAAAAAAATGCCTTTGCCCTGTGGGCTATTACATCACAATTTCAACTGACAGGCGTGGTGGGGGAGCCGCTGGGGCAGAGGGAGCCATCTATCTCCCAGAGGTTAGCTGTGCAAAGGGCAATTCCAGTGCGAGCCCAGGCGGCCTGGGAGAGAGGGGTGGGGGAGGGGCGGGAGGCGGGGGAGGGGCAGGGCTCCGGAGCCAGACTGGGGGATCACTCGCTACCTGTACAAGTTGTCATTTAACCCCTCTGGGGCCGTTTCCTCATCTGCGAGCGGGATAACGTTAGTGATCACCACGGGAAGAGGTGGGAAGGGGGAAATGAGTGAGTCTGGGTCATACGGGCTGAGAAACCCAGACGGTATCTTGCTTTGTATGTTGCTACAGCGATAGAGGGCAGGCCAGATGGGGATGTGGGGTGAGGGCAGGGACTTCGGGGCAAAACCCGAGTTCCCCTCATCCTCAGCCCTTGGATTCTCAGGTCTCCCCCACCCCCTACCTGCACAGACATTTCCTGCCCGCAACCCAAAACAGAGCCAGCAACTTCTCTCCCCCGTGCTAATCAGAATCCAAAAGGGCTCATTAAAATTCCCCCAGTCGCCAAGCCCTGGGTTATGTCAGATTTCATATCAGAGATAAGTGAGCGGGATGGAAGGATGCCAGGCAGCCTGCGTGCCTGGACACGGCCTGAACATCACAGGTCTTTCTTTTCACACCGCGACGGAACAGGCCACCAGAGAGAGACGGCGAAGGAGCCAAAGGAGCCGGCGACTCCAACATCCTGCGGGCCACCCCACCTGGCGCCGCTCCCACCCCTCCCCCACCGCCAGGGGCAGCAGCCGGGGGTTGGGGAACCCAGGGCCCCAGGGCCACTGACCTCGTAGCCCAGGCGGGCCGCGCGCTGCAGGAGGGTCTCGCCCGCGTTCTTATTGACAATAAGTCTCCGCGCCTCGGGGGGCATGGGGCGCGACTGCGTGGCCTCGGGAGGGGAGCTGGAGCGAGGCAGCTGGGTGGACTGCGACGCCGGCAGCAGTTGTTGCAAACGGTCAAAGGGCTTCTGGTCCTGCTTAGCCGGTGACAGATCGTAGTCGGAACTGGACTCGGGCCGCTTCCGGACTCGCCTGACGGTCACCTGTCACAGAAGCGGGCAGCGCACACGTGTGAGGCAGGCGGCGCTGCACGGCCTCTTCCCCGCTTTCGTTTGGGGGAGGGGTGCTGGGGGCAGGGATTTCGTTCTCACTGCTTTGAAACTTCACCACCACCCAGAACAATGCCCCCCACGATGGGGGAGTGACCCTGGGCACGGAGTCCAGGCACAGGAAAGCTTTGTCCCCAGAAGCAGGCGTCCCCAGGCCCGGGGGCCGGCGGAGGTACCTTGCCGTCGGCGTTGTCCACGTAGTAGTCCCCGGGCAGCGGCAGGCCGCGGCGCGGCTCCGGCGGGAGCAGATGCTTGGTCTTGCACAGCCGCTTCCCGGACGGCTTCTCGCCGCCGTCGGTGTACTTCTGCAGCAGCGCGGCCTGGCAGTCCTCCTCCTCGTCCGTGCACAGCACGTCTGTCTTCGGGTTTTCTTTAATTTTCGGATGTTTGGCCGGCGGCCTCGAGGCTGGCGTGCAGCTTGGCGGAGTCTGCCTTTTGCCGCTCGCGGTGGTGGATGAAAGGCCCTTCATGGGCGGAGAGGCGGCGAACACAGGCAGACCTAGAGGCGGCGGGGGCGAGAGGGGGGAGACGCGGGCGTTACCGAGTGGCAGCCGGTGCGGAGAAAAGCCCATTGTTGGCGCCCCTCGCTAGAGCGGCTTCGGGTTTTAAAGATATACCAATTCCGTTCTCAAAGCATTAATATTTTAATTAGCCCACATTCAGCCGTCAAATAGGTTAACCCACAAAACACTGGTGAGTCTCTCCAGGGGCCGGGACCGAAGGGCAGAAGCCCGTCTGGGGGACGCTCTGGCTCCCACCCCAAGGGGCCTGGGGACCTCCAACGTCCCCAAGGAGGGCCAATCTGGGTGCTCAGGACCCGGCGGCCACCCAGGCTCCCCGGTGAGGAGCAACCCAGGAAGTCCAGCTGCCTCCTCTCAGCTGTGCTCCTCACGGTACATTCCAGAAGGAAGTACGGGGGCTGGAAGGACACCAGGAAAGAACTCCCTACGTCGCTCAGGTCCCCCTCGAGGGCCCCCCCCCCCCCGGTCCAGGAGCGGGGAGGGCAGTCCCAGGGTGGCCTCTGCTTACCTTGTTCATTGTCACTGGACTTGAGGGCCTCCTCCGCCCAGCTTCTGTTGCCTTTGGTCTCTGCCCTTTTCCTGCCCGGCTTCTCTTCGGAGAGGCTATTGCCCTGGGCAGTGGCCTCAGGCTGACTGGCCTGGGTCACTTCCTTCCTGCCCTGCCGGCCAGGTTTGCTCTCAGCTGCCGACACCTGCTGCTCCCACTGTTCTCTAAGGTGCAGCAAGTGGCGTTGCTTTTTAGGATGCAGCCCTGTTAATTCAATGCACACCTTCAGGTTGGTCAGCTCATTACAATGTGGGTCTTCTAAGTGGTTAGAGGAACTGTTTGTCATTTCCCTCTCAGGCCAGTCATCTAATGGAGAAATAACTACAAATTAATCAACTGTCTTACCCATCACTACCGGGGGTGGGGGAGGGGAGGGGGGGGCCACTAGCTCTGCCTCTGGCATGGGGGGGGGGGAGGGAGGTGTGCGCGGGTTCCCCAGGGCTCTAGGGCAGCGCCAGAAACAACCACTGCACCACCCCGTGACGCCCCGGGGCCGCGACGCAGGCAGCCGCCGCCCGCGCTCACCTTTGGAGACCCGCCTGCGCTTGGCTTTCAGCAGCGGGTCCTCCGGCAGCTCCTCTCCAGGGGCCTCGGCGAGGGGGCTGTCACCCGAGGCCTTGCGCTTCCTGTCCAGCTGCAGGGCGGGGCTGCCCGGCACATCGGCGGCGGCCTGCTCGCTGGGCGGCTCGCTCACGGGCTGCCTGTCCACAAAGTACGACTCCAGGGCCAGGTCCTTGTTCTCCGGGGGCTCGAAGGGGTCGTGCTTGTTGCCAACACCATATTCACCTGGGGGAGGGGGGACAGTGACAACAGAAATGAAGGCCCCCAGGTCACCGCGAGAAAGCAGGATTGGGGAGCGGGCAGGCCCTCCGTGACCGGAAATGGGGCACGTGATGAAAGAGCCCCCAACCTGCTACATCCCAGTTGGTCACCCTCGATGGCGATCAGGGTCTTTTCTCACGGAGGATGGGTGACCCCAAAGCAAGATCCAACCAGGCCATGGCCACGGCCACAGCCATAGCCACCCCTCTCTGGGTAACAGGGGAGATGGTGAAGGAAGAGGGATGGGGGCGTGTTGGGGACCGGGGAGGCTGGGAGACCAAGGGCACTGGGAGGAGGGGTGTGGCCCACACACAGGGTCAAGTTCAATGTCAGGGAACTCAATCTGATCCCTCCCCTCTGTTCTCTCTCACACACACCTCAGGGGGAGGGGGGAGCGCATTGCTGCTCCCATGTCCTGTCCAGAAGGAAATCCACCCCCCCCCCCCCGAGGTCTGGCCCTCAGCAACGCCACGCACACCCACAGGACGCAGTCGCCCCGCCTGGCACTCCTCCGTGGCGTCCCTCACATGCAGGCATCTAAGCACCTTCCCAAGGCAGGATGCACCCCCTCTCTCCACCAGGTCCCCCCTCGCTGAGCCGCTCACTTCTGCTCTTTCTGCTCCACGTGGCGCCCACTTGGGGCCTCCCTACGAGGCAGCTCCCCGGCTACTTGGCTGTTCCCAGTTTTTCTCACACACACCATTCCCAAACCACACGGTGATGTTCGGGTGCTCCCCGCAACGGACCTGCGCGTCACCCGGGGAAGGAGCGCGGTACTTCGGTGACACTGAGCTAATTACACCACCCAGATCCATTTCCGGGCGAAATCAACACACTTCTCACCCACTGACCGCTCCAGTGTCACCTCCATGCTGACCAGCCCTACTGGTCCCCCGCTCAGCCTTCTCTTGGGGGCAATTCCCGGGGTTCAGTGGCAGTCAGTTGTGGGGACAAGTGTCATCCTGGCCTTGGCTAGCCTGGGCTCTAATGCCGGGCCCCGTAGGTGGGGCAGTGGGAGCCGCGTCTCCTCTTGCGAAGGATCGGTGGGCAGCGTCCCCACACACACAGCCGGCAGCGCGGGGAGCCACAGCTCACCCCCATCCCCGGCCCCGCAGCGCGGCTGGGACTCTCTGTGCTCCGCAGTAACATCCCCGCTTTACAGCCGGCCCCCCCTCAGCTGTAAAGCGGGGATGTTACCGCCAGCCGCCTCCCGGGTGGGCTTCATAAACAGGCCCGCCGCCCCGGGGCAGCCAGGAGAGATGGCGCTAACAAAAGGACACCAAGCCTCTCCGACCAGGTGGCACCGCAGCCCCAGATGTACGACATTTAAGGACATGAGCCCTCCTAGTCACACCACTCCACTTGGCTGGTCCGCTCAGCCATCCCAGGAGCCCCGGGGAGGGCCTGGGGCCCGTGGGAAACTGTCCACGTCCAATTTTAAAGTGTACTTACCCCTCCCCCCTTAGATAGGAAAGATGTTCAAACCAGGTGGCTGGAAGGCAGAGGTGACAGGGTGATGACACACGCCTTTCAAGGCCACGGTCAGGCAGTGGCTTGGCCTGCATGGGCCCTGCCCAGAATGGGGTGCTCTGCCCGTCACCCCCGCCCACACCTGCTCTGGCCCCTGAGCAGACTGAGAGCCACTCCACACTCTACCTTTCACCCTCGCGGCCAACTTCCTAGCAGCGCAGTGACTCCCACCGCGCAGACCTGGCCTTGGCCGCAGACCTGGCCTTGGCCGCCGCAGACAGCCACCTGGAGGCCTGGCGATGCCTTCTTTCACGGTCAGCAGGAGTGACTGGGGCCCTCGTCTCCCTGCTCTTCGCCGGACAACAGTCCCTACCAGGCAAGCCTGTCCCGTCCAGCCTCCTGCAGGCTGCCCCGCTGGTCAGGCTGCCTGGGCGCAGAGGGGGCTCCTTCAGCCCCCAGGACGGGGAGCCAGCCCCGCACACGCATGCCAATCCCGGAAGGCCAGAGTGGCGCTTCCCGGCAGGCCACCCCGGCCCTGTCCCCAGGGGCCCTGCAGGGTGATGACTGTGGCTCCTCCTGAACTGTCCTCAGGAACCCCCATTCCTAAAGCCGGGGCTCACCGACATCCCCCCCCCCCCCCCCCACACACACACATGAACTTCAGTTGCTTTCTTCCCCATTTCGTACAAGGATCTTTTCCCAAACTAAGCGCATCCACCCTTCCCATCCTCTAGGCCTCTCTCAGGCAAAGAGCCCAATTCCCCGCTGACTCCGCGACCTCGCTGAGGCCAGGAATAACCCGCAGGACGCCCTGCCCGCCGACACACGCATGGCCGCCAGCTCGGGGCCGAGGCTCCAGGTCGCATTCCTGCGCACCGCCCTGGAGCTCCCACACGAGCCTCTCCAACCACAAGCCACAGGCCCGCCCGGAGGGCAGGGGAGCCGTGCAGAGAGCTGCCCTCGGCCCTTCTGCAAGCGGGAAGCCATGAGCGCTCGGCCACTCGGTGTCAGGCAGATGTGATGCGGCCGTGTTGTTTGTGGTTTAACACTTATTGCACGCCTGCAAGCCTGGTCATATGACTCAGCACATACATCCCATAATTTATCATTGTTATGCCATAGCATTATTTCGCAGCAGCATTGCCATGGCAACATTTACAAGTCACCGTGGCAACAAAGCACCCTCACCGCTGGTGAGCCAGGCCCAGCGAGCCCTGCACCGTGGCCGAGTCCCTCCTCTCCCGTAACCGCAGCGGCCCCGGCAGAGGCGAAGCTCGTTAACGCGCGGCCCTCTCTGCTCCCGGCTCAAAGCCGCTTCCCGGACCCGCAGGTGCGCGGCCAGAGACAAGTTTCCCAGCACGAAGTTCTGTGAGGCCCTCTGCCCCCCCGCCTCCTCCCGCTCCTGCCCGGGCGCTGCCACCGAGCAGGTCCCGGGGCTGCGTCAGCCGAAGGGCTGGCCAAGGAGACGTCATTCCACATTCGCGGCGAGATGGACGCATGCCTCCCCCCCCACCGCCATCCTCCAAATGCCACTGATGGTTTCTATTCATAAACGGCCAAGGCTGAGGCGTCTCCTGACTCATCGTTGAACGTCTAAAATGAAAACCTCACTCAGCCACCTCCCTCGCAAAGAATGACTGAAATCCTGGCCATTGTGTTTCAAGTTCATTCACCTTCCCTGAGCCAGCCCTCCGCGCACGCTTGCACCCACCATCTTAGAAGCTCCGGCACCCCCTTTCTGACCCCTGCCTGCTCCAGCCCCGACGTGCTCAGAGCTGGGCTCTCAGCCACAGCGCTCTCACGAGAAGAGAACCTATTGCCGGGGGGGGGGGGGGGGGGGGGGGGGGGGGGGGGGAGGGCAACCAAGCCCACACGGGCTCAAGCCACAAGGGCCAGAAGGAGAAAGAATGAGCCCAGCCCGCTGCCTTCCCCAGTGGCCATTCCCACTCCTCCCAGCCTCCCTCGCCATCCACCCAGAGGGCTTCTCCCTGGCAGGCGCTTTTCCTTCTTCAAAGAAGCACCTGCCCGTGAGCCGGCCTTGCCCACTTCCGCCAGGAACAAGGACACCTGCACTTCAGGTGCATCCAGAACCCCTGCCGCTCAGGTAAGGCCCCTGACCAGCCACTGCAGCGGCCTTCTCCTGGACGAACGTAGGACACATTGGTCCCGGTGTGGCCTCCTCAGAACCCCGGCCGCAGGCGGCTGCTGGCCCCAAGGGTGAGCTCTCCCGGGCCACAAATCCTCCCAAACCCCATCAGGCGCCGATGATCCAAGTGTGCGCAGGAATGGCAAACCTATGACATTTAATGGCACAGAGCTCCTCATCGCACCCATCATCCCGGACTATCATGTCTTGGGGTGCGGGGGGGGGGGGTGTTGCACCCACTCTCTCAAAATGTCCTAATTCCCCATCACCAACGCATCGGGCAGAGAAGTCAGGTGAGCAAACGCCAAAGGGGACCAGCTGTTGGGACTGAAGAAGTCCTTCATGTACACGGTGTCCTTGCATTGCACCGTCGCCTCCCAATGATGACAAGCACACCCGCCACAGAAAAGGAGCCTGCTCACCCCCAGTCCTCTGTATTCCAGACCAGACGGTCCCTGCGGTGGTGGGAGCCACCTCTGCCTAGAAGTATCATTCCGCTGCTACAAAAAAGAACATACATGCGCCACACCTTACACTCAGTCTCCGCTGCCATTCCTCTGCTATAGTGTACTAACTAGACTGCTACCGATTACAGGGAACAATCTTCCACAGGGGCCTCATTCCTGGACGCCACAGTGCTCAAAAGGCTCACTACGCGGTCCCACACACGAGCCACTCGGGGTCACTTACATCTCTCACTGTCATTCTGGTCAGCAATGGCCTCCTCCAGGGCGACCAACTTTGGCTTTTTGTCCTGACTTCCTTTCAGGCTTTCCCACTCTGCAGGGCTGAACTTGCACACCTCGGAGTCTTTGGTTGCTGGGTGGCCACCTTCTCTCTCTTTCATCTCCAACTCTGAGAAGCGCATCATTGCACGCTGGAAAGAGAACGAAGATGGAAAAAAAAACAACACCTTACCATAAAAGCTATTTCCTTTGCCTTACCTTAAAGGAAAGTATTTTCAAAGAAAAGTTTGCCCAAAACCAACCACAATTTATGATACAACTGAGATATTTTAAAATTTAACAGATAAAAATTTAAGAGGATCTATATGTAAGTAGTCACACATTCTTTATTCATAAAGCCATATGTATAGATACGTATGCGCTGTGTATGTATATCCATACATACACTACTGCATAGAGACAGACATTCTCTCTTGAAGGTAAATAAAACAGAACAAAACACAACCAAAGAAAACAAAACAAAAACACAACAGGAAAGAAAAAGTGCACAATGAATAAAGACGACCATGGCCCACAAACTTCCCTTGGTATTTGGAAATGAAATTTAACTCAAAAGGTTTATGGAAGATTCTAGTAATAAAAATTTGAAGAACTGACCTCACAGTAAGCAGCGGGTAGACATAAAAATACTGTCCTCTTGTAATCCTTCCATCTATGTAATTAAAATGGGCACTCAATGGATCATTTAGATAACTTCATCCATTTTTATAAGCATAAACTAAATTTTTTCTCTTAACATTGCAAAAACAATTTGGCTTTATTTATCTTTTAATTAAAAGTAAAATATCTTAAGGAAATTCCTATACAACATCTATCATTCACTAGCAAGTTAAACACATCCTCTATCCCTTTAAGCGAGCTTTTCTTTCTTTGGTGAAAAAAATTGCACGCATCCCACAGACATGCGGCTGCTGCACACCTCCACCGAGGAGCGCGTAAGGCATTCTAAGCAGCGCTTCTAGGCATACTGGTTAACGTACAGTAACGGCAGAGAAATTAAAGCAACTGATAGGTAAACGTCATGCAGTCTCTACATAGCCCTCACAATCATTAACTTCCCTTTATCAGCATTTGAGTGGAGTTCTCAAAATCTACAGAATAACTGAAAATAACCAGGCACACGCACCTCCTCAGTGCCACCCCTCACGTCCCCTAACTGGCCACCTTCCATACATTTAAATTACCATAAGCTCCATAACCACTCCTGCCCTACCACCCCCCCCCGCCCCCCCCCCCGTCCCGTTACACATTAAAAAGCTGACAACTGGTCAAGTCACTGAGATTCGGGGGTGGGGCTCACCTGCAGTGCCCGCTGCTCCCGGCTCAGCTGGCTGGAATCTGCGTACAGTTCGGTGGTGACACACTTGAATCTGTCACCCACGTAACCAGCGGAGTTGGCGATTCTCTTGGCCAGCTTCGATGGCTTCGGTTTCAGCACTTTGCCATCCGATTCTGCCTCATCAGCTCCATCTTTGGTATAGGTGGGGGTGACATCCACACTGGGTGGGGCACCGCCCACACAAAACGGTTTGGGGTCCTCTTGGGTTTTCCCAAAAGTTACAGCAGGGCCCTCGCTCCCTAGTGGGGGCTCCAGGAACGGGGTGGAGACCGGCACCCCCAGGCCCTCCTTGGTGGCGCCCGCTGCAACGTTGTCCTTGCTCAAGCCGAAGACGGACTGGCCCGGGGCCTGTTTGAAGGCGTAGGCTTCATGGAAGTCACCGATCCGCCCCAGCTCCTCTCTCAGGGCCAGAAAATCGCGGTGCGACTGCAGGGCCGGGTCGGCCGGGGGCTTGGCGGGCTCGGCGGTCTGGCCGATGCCGTCGGCTGCAAAGGCGGGTTTGGACACGTTGGTGTCAGGTTTAGTGTCTGCCTCTTCCCGAAGGAGGTCCACATAGACGAGCTTGTCGCTCTTGATGACAGTTTTGCTCTGACTCCAGCCGGGGCTGGGCTTCGGGGTCTTGTCGGTGGGAACGTCGGGGTGTAACTTGGCGCTGCTGGCTTCCAGCATCTCGGAGAAGCGGCTCCGGAGGGTCGGGTCCTCGTAGCGGCCTCTCTCGTGGGACCGGGACCTCCTCTCCGGCTTCTCCTCCTTCGCGATCTCGATGGGCGTGTGAGGGATCAACATGGGATGCACCATGCCCAGCCCCAGCGCGTCCTGGTAGGTCACAAACTCCGGCCGGCCGGTGGGCAGCCCGTAGGGCAGGCCGGGCTTGGGGGCCAGGTGCCCGGGAAAGAGACTGCCGTTGGGCAGCAGAACCGGGTGAGGGTAGACAGGTCCCTTGCCGTGTAAGGAGAGGGGGCTGATAGCAATGCCCTCGGGCGCCGGGTAGGGGAGGTAGCTCCTGGGGTAGGGGATGGGGGGGGACCTGAACGCCTCGTTTGGAGAGAGGAAGATGGAGCTGGGCGGGAGGCCGTTCTCGCTCGCTTTGAAGCTCGGGTCCGGGTTGCTGGCTTTGGCGCCCTTGCTGCTGGCCCCGCTGTGCTTGGCGGGCGCGGTCTGGGGCTGGCCCACGTGCTGGATGACGGACGGCGTGGTGTCCACGGAGCTCCTGCTGGTCTTGCTGCCATCGGCATTGGCGTTGGCATTGGGGGCTGGCGACGCGGAGGCCGGGCGGCCCGCGCTGGACACCGCCCCCGAGACGTTGGCGACCACGGTGTCCGTGCCGCCCATGCGAGGGCACGAGGAGCTCCGCTGCTGCGGGATGGCCCAGTCCAAGGCCTTGTTTTTGAGCGGAAGCCCCTTGCCACTGGTCTCCTCGCTGGGGCTGGGCCCGGGCACCACCCAGGACGAGGGCGCCGTGCTGATGATCTCGGACCTGTAGATGGCGCAGCCGCCCCCCGGAGGGGATAAGGTCTCCTTGGGCATCTCGGCCCCGGCCAGCACGAGGCCGCTCGCGGCTCTGCTGTGGACCAGCACCGTGGGAGCCATCTTCTTCAGGTGCTCGGCCTTGGACGCATCTGCGTCCACCACCTTGGACGACAAGTCCAGCGGCTTATCGGTGACGTCTTTGGTAATCGTCTGCTTCTCCAAGAGAGGAGGGGAGCCCCCGTCTTTCCTGTCCTGACCTGCAGTTTTCCGAGGGTGCCCGGGCACCGGCTGCGCGCTGTCGGCCCCCTCTGCCGCCTTCGGGTACTTGGCGAGCCTGGCCACGGGGAAGTCTCCGCTGACCGTCATGTATGGCTTGGACAGGGCGATGGAGGGCGACGTGGAGATCCGGGCATAATGCTTGTGGAACTCCGAGTAGGTGTCCACCGTGGGCTGCGAGGGCAGGTGGACTCGGGGCGAAGGCCGAGGCGAGGGCGGCAGCAGGAGCGCCGCGTCCCCGGGCAGGCCACTGCTGACCGGCTTGGCGGACGGCACCCGGGGCTGCTTGCTGTTCTGGATGTGGGGGTAGGCGTGGGAATCGACGGGGTTCCCAGGGTTGACGCCCATCTTCCAGGGCAGGCTCTTGTCGGCGCAGTGGACCAGCGGGGGGATGGCCGGGGAGGCCGAAGGCGTCGAGAGCCTCATGGGCGAAGCCAGGGACGAGGGGATGTGGGGGCTGACGTAGTGGGGCGGCGGCAGGTAGAGGAAGCGCTCCCCGTTGGTGCAGACCGGGGAGTAGAGCGGCTGGGCCAGGCTGTAGGACTGCTGAGGTAGCAAGGCCTTGTACATGTTCAGGGGGTACTTGTTTGGCGAGTCCAGGAAGGGGTAGATGGCTGGCGTGGCCCCCTCCATGTAGGGGTTGACCCAGGGCAGCCGCAGGTAGCTAGCACCGTTGATGTTGAGGGGGCTCTGCTTGTCGCCGGCCGGCCGGTCCAAGCCCAGCGCCTCTGCCGGGGGCACCGCGCCTTTTTGTATTCCGGGGGGCGTCTTGTAGATGGCACTGAAGCCATTGGGGGCTTTTCCTGAGACGGCGGAGGCCTCCACCGTCTCGGGGGTGTTGGCTTTGAACTGCACCTCTGGGTTTCTCTCGGAGGGAAACCCAAGCCCGCCGAGGGAGCTCGCGGCAGCCTCCCGGCCCTTCTCGGAGCCCAGCCCGCACAGGCTGGAGTACACGATGTTGCCCGGGACCCGCAGCCCTTCCCGAATGAGGCCCGTGCGGTCCATGCTCAGCGCCGTCAGGCCATCGATCCGATGGGCAGTGGTCGCGTCCACCTTGGCGGAAGAACACGGGTGTTACTAAGACACTCCTTTAAGCAGCCCGACCGTCCCCAGGAGAAACTGCTCAGGAACACACCAGATGCCTCCACGTCTGAGCAGGAACGGGGGAGGGGGGAAAGGGTTCCAGGGTCTCCGGCCCCCTCCCCCCTCATCCAGAACCCTTTGCTGCCAGTTGCACTAGGATCCTGAAAGCCCAGAAAATGTCAATCCCTTTAGACTCGAGGCCCACACATGATCAGTCACCTATTAACTCGGGAAAATTCACCTTCTCAGCAAAAAAACACGCTGCCGCAACTGAGACACACTAACTCCACGCCTCTCAGCGCCTTCACGGGGTCCAGAACTCAGACTAACCCTCCGTGGCCTGTTGGGCGGGGGCGGGGCGGTGTTCACTGGGTCTTTCCTGGACGCTATTTAACATAACAAGAAACAATCTTCA
The DNA here is from genome assembly GCF_951640355.1 of Cnephaeus nilssonii. NCBI lineage: Eukaryota > Metazoa > Chordata > Mammalia > Chiroptera > Vespertilionidae > Cnephaeus > Cnephaeus nilssonii. Next base: position 131,618,201 of record NC_137071.1, on the reverse strand, counting down.
GCGGAGGACTTTCGATGTCTCATTTCTAAATCAATAAAGAGGCCGGGGGTCAAACTGCGGTTGCATCTCTTGACTTCCTCTCCCTGGCGTCTGAGGAGCTCGTGCGTTTCACGTTTTACTGGAAATGGAAACCCTGAGGATCTACTCGGAGGCTGGCAACCTCTCTGTCCGGGAGCACCGAGGTGGCGTGCAGCTTAGCGAGGACAGGCAGCACGATTCCCACCAGGCTCAGGGACGTGGGCCTGAATGGCAAGCATGCCGCAAGGAGCGCTCGGCCATGGACCCGAGGGGGGGGGGGGGGATGAGGCGAGGGCCCAGTCCTGCGGCTCACAGAGGCTTTCTGCTCAGCCCTGCCCTGAAAGCCCAGGCTCCGCCCCCACCCAAGCCCTTTAATGGTATGCAAATGAATGCACGATTGATTACAGATCACTGCGACTCAGATAGCACATCAACAGAAGCCATTCATCTCTTACCACGTTGTGGTTCAAGGGATTTTCTTCTCTCAGTTCCAGTCTGGCCTTTGAAGCGTCACCGTCATTTACAGGAATTTTCCTATGTGAAAGGACACACGACTTCATGAAAGCATTCCTCACTTAAGCCATCACTCACAGAAAAGACCAGTTCCTAATAACGCCATTGTTTTTCAATTGCCCTGAAAAACACTCCTCCCCCATGGCCCATACTGCAAGTTGTCCCCAAATGGGGATCGAACTGGAGCGGGGAAAACTAAGGCAGGACGACAGGGGTGGAGATCACAAACACGGCCCCGAGGTGGGTAGGTGGGTAAGCCCCCGAGGTGGGTAAGCCCAACATGAAGCACAGCCAATTCCTCCAGCACAATCTTCTCTGCAGAGCTGCCAAGCAGGCCGACCTGGGCTCTGCTGTCTTAGATGACCCTTACAAGCTCTCCGTGAGGACACACAGGAGCACACTGGTCAAAGCCCAAAGCAGGGGACAGGCGGCTGGAGTGTACCGGCCACAGCGACCACTTCCGTGTTACCCACAGGGGCAGGCTCTCAAAACTTTTCCCCAAAGTTAGGTCCCACGTCCTCCGAAACTGGTTTCCATGGTGATAATGAAGCCATATTTGATTGCCTTTATCAAAATGACGAGGGATAAACACTAATATCATCAAATGTCAGCTGCTCCCGGCTCCAGAGGAAGCCCGTGTCTGTGCCAGGCGGCGGCGGCTGCCCTGGGACTTGTTATCAGGGAGCATCGATAAAGCAAGCGCCTGGTGCCAACTTCCCAATCCCCAGGATAAAAGCGCTGACAAGCAGCAGGGGAGTTTCATCATTACCCCGAAAACCAGCTTCGATCATCTGCTTAGATGTCTCTACCCCACACCCCAAAATCACTAATGAGGAGGCTGACAAAGCCGTCAGCTGACTGAACCCAGGAGCCAACAGCCCCGCTGGAGGGGCCGCACAGGAGACGCGAAGCTGAACCGAAGTGAAGGGTGGCCGTCTCCCCAGTTATTACTGAGCAAACTATTTGTTCTAAAAGCACATCGAATGCCGATCCACCTGGGCCCGCACTCCTGACATTTCGAGTTAAAGCAGCATATACACGGGGATTAATTCTCCTTCATAAATATGAAATAATAAATTAAGAACGAAAGTGCACTGAAGGCCGCTTTAGGGGCTAATCTTTTAAAGGGCGGCGATGCTTCGCTGAGCCGGGTTGCCTGGTAAAACTGTAAATCAAGGTGCCGCCAGCGAGGCAGATCTCCTCCCCCACCCCTTTCGGGCCCACGTGGCCGGGGGAAGGCGAGGCCTGGGCTGGCTCCGGGGCAGCGGGGCCCAGCCGGGCGCGGGCGCTCACCTGTCCTCGTTGATCCCGCACATGCGGACCCGCTCGCTGCTCATCCAGCTGTGCACGTTCCCATACAGGGGGGTTGCAGAAAGCATGTCGTCTTCTTGGATGGCAGCTTTTCTTCAGGCGGCTAGTCTGTTTAAAACAAAACAAAACAAAATCCCAGGAGGGTGAGTAAAGAGCCAAATCGGAAAGGAGAGAAGCCCTCTTTCTAGGCAATCCCCACAGAGCGCAGGCTCGGGGAGGCGGCCGGTGGCGGAGGGGCTGCGGATGGCACACACCACACCCGAGGGTCCGGGGACGCAAGAGGGTTGAAGCTCTACCTCACCCCGGCCAGGGTGCAGCCCCTCCCGGCCCGCGGGCCGGCCTCCTGTCTGGGCGCAGCGTCTGGATCAGGGCAGGCGGCAGGCTCAGCAGCCAGGAGGCCCAGGCCGCCCTGGCCTTCCAGGGCTGTGCAACTCCCAGTTCAAGGGTTAAAGAGTCGGGGGGCTGGTGGCCCACTCCACCCCAACCCTAGATTAGATTAAGCACCGAACCCGGGTGGTTTGGCCTGGGAGCTGCAGGGGGAGGCGGCTGAGTAATTCGATGACGCCTGCTCGCTGGGGACACAAATCATTAGCGAGCGAGCGCACAGGTCTTAGCAGCCTGGGCTGCTGGGCGGCAAGCCGCTGGCACCCTGGGAGCAGCCAAAAGCCACCCATTTTCCACCTCCTGGGAGGGGGCGCCTGCCAGACAGGGGGTGCGGGCGAGCACCTCTCCCCACCCCCACTGCCTTACCTCCTCAGCCCCGCCCCCGCCCCCACCCCCACCCCCAGCACATTCTAGTTTGCTGCATGAGTGAAGGGTCAGGACAGGCTGCATTTTATTAACAGGATTATCACGGCGCGTGATTTATCCTCGTGCAGGATTTTAATTGCTCTTCGGAGGTTGAGCCGTTTCTTTTGACTGCGCTTCAGCCCATATCCTGCTGTTAAATGCTGGGTTAATAAGTAGGGGAGCCTTTAATGCCTGGGACCGATGGCCCTGGGCAATTCCCTGATCACAATCGCTTCCCGGCTCCCTCGTCCGTCCGGGCAGGCCGCGGATCTCTCCCCCAGCCCCAGCCCCAGCCCCAGCCCGTGAGGGATCACCGCCGCGAAGGCCGACAGGGGAACTTCCCTCCCTCCTTCTCCCTCACACACCCACCCACACAGTTTCCGAAAGCCCAAATGTTCCCTAAGTCGACACATTTCCTTTGTTAGCAGGAAAAAATATGCAAATGATCGTTTTTTACACTTTAGCGCAGAAAGCCTGCCGGGTCGCCTGGGATGGAGGCACCGGGTCCGCATCTTTTCAGAGGGTGGGGGTGGGGAGCACCAGGGAGGCCTGAATCCAAATGCCAGGCTGTCCTTGGGCATTTCTTTGTCCCAACGAGGCCTTTTGTCCGCCAGCACAGCCCCACCAGCCCCTAGACATACAACCCGGTCTTGGTCAGCAAGAGCCACGGGCGTGGGCACACGGCGCAGAGTTCAACTATGAAGACAGCAGGCCTGGCGGGGTCCTGAGGGGCCCTGCCTCTGGGGAGCATCTTTTTCATAGACTGGGGAGCTTCCAAAGCACAAGCCACACCCCCACCCCCCAAAGAGTGGGACTCAGGTGTTGAGGATGGGCCTGCGGAGGCGCATGGGTTTTTGGTCCAAAGACACAAATGGAGTTGGGAGAGGCCACCACCTGTGCTGGGCCAACCACCAGGCATGTCCCCCCCAAGGCTCCGTCTAACAAAAGGAGGACATCGCGAGTGGCCTGACGTGCAAGGTGGACAACATTCCTCGGCGCCAGTGTCCTTGGCCATGGGCTGAAGCAGTGGGACCGGGCCACGCCATCCCTACTGTGTGCCATGCTCAATGTGGAGATCACACAAGGAGCTGAAGGGTCAGTGACCCCAACCCCCAAGAAAAGGAGCAAGTGTGCGCCTGCGCAACTTCATGGCCGGTGTCCGTCTTCAAAACTGGCCTCCCCTCGCACAGCCCCTCCCCGCACACCTCCTTAGCAGCCACTCGGTGACAGGACCCCCGACACCTGGCTGAAGGCCGAGGAAGGGAGGGGGTGCCCCCATCCTCCCCCAGTTCCTTCCTTTAAAGGGCTTTGCTGAGAAGGGCGGCCTGGACGTGGTGGGCAGTAAGCGCGGCTTAGGACACCTGGAAGCACTGGGGCTTTCAAAGCTTCTGCTCTTCTCCAGGCTCGTCCTGTGGGGTTTTCAGTGTTCCTGCTGCTCAGACAAATGGCCCCGGGCGCCAGGATGATGTGTCACACACACGGGGTCAGAGGGAGTGTCGAGGCCCGGGACACGCACAATTCAGCGTCACCCGTGTGTGTGTGTGTGTGTGTGTGTGTGTGTGTGTGTTTAGGGGTGACGCTGGCAGGGGGATGGGCAGGGATGAACACGAAGAAGCAAAAAACAGGGGGGGGTCCATTGTTGGATCCTGCTGACTACACACACACACACACACACACACACACACACACACACAATCTGTAGCTGCCCCATGAACTTTTTGTGAACTGTTTAAAAGTGGAGGTCTGTTGAACAAACAGCGGCGCCATACTGCCAGCCATAATTTCATTGCAACAAGCTAAACACTTAACTCTTCAGGCTCCTGGCCCGAGATGGAGCCGTGGGCCTGCCTGGCACCAGGCCCTCCTCAGGGTGGCAGACAGGAGCCCAACGGCCCGGCACGGACATCCTCGCCAAAGGCTACACTGTGTACCCCCCACCACGACCGAAGAACGGGACCCCCCATCTCTCTGGGATGCTTTACTAGGGGGACGGTGGGGGTAAGAAACCAGAAGAGAATGAGAGCCAATCGCCCACTCCGGATCACCCGCGCTGCTTCTAGAAAGCGGCTGTTGATACAGTTGGGACTTTCTTTCTTTTACCTCTGAAGGCAAGCGCCTCCGAACTGGCTGTGCTGACCCTCGGCCGTGGCTGATACACAGGGCAGGCACTCCGCTGCTCCATATTCGAGGCTCATCTGCCCTTATTTCTCCACACCCCACCTCCCTCCCAGGCAGCTCGGCTTCTCCGAGTGCCAGGATGTGTGAAGTCACTCGGGAAAGCGCTGGGCAAGCAGCAACCTGTTCGCAGTGCGTGCTGCCCGGCTCCACCCGGGCTCCCGGCTTAACCCTTTTCCCAGGAGGGGAGACGAGGGCGCGAGGCTGCGGGACGGGGATGGAGACGCAAGATGGTCCGAAGAAGAGGGCAGACGGGGAGGCCGAGGAGCGGCTGGAACACCGGGTCGGGGGAGAGACCTGGCTCGCAAGATGCAGACACACACAGAGGCCTGCCCACGTCTGTTGAGGGGGACCCGAGCTATGGAAGCCAAGAGCTGTGATGAGTGTCTGAGCCGGGCCCGGCCCGGGAGAAGGGCCTGATTGGCAGAAAGAGGTCAGAGGGACCACCCTCTGTGACAAGGCCTACGGGGGCGCATGGGCCTCAGGCAGCACCCGCCACCAGCATGCCACTTATTCCTGCGCGAGGGCACCAGCAGGGACCCAGGACAGGGGCGGAAGCTTCTCTCTTCTTTAAAGGTGAGCTGCCCTCGCAGAAAACAAAGAGCAGGTTGGCCGAGGCGGCCTGAGCGCAGGGAAAACGTCTGTACAAATTGCTGATGGTGTGACAGAAAGAAAGAATATTGGAATGAAGATGCTTACTGGAAGGACTGAGGCATGGTTATGTATTTTGAAGGAAAAAGAAGGCGGTTTCTAAAGGTGGTTATTTCTGGAAATTGTAAAAATGTTTTTGAAAGTTGTAAGAATGTCTGTGGAAATTATAAGAAGTTTGTAAAAAAGAAATGTTAACAGGAAATTGATTAAATGATACAGGCCAGTAAGCCAGGACAGAGCAGGGAAACTGAAATATTAAAACAGCAGTTTGCAACCATCTAGAAAACTCTGTCTGAGCGCAGGGAAGGCGGCACGGACCCCGCTGGCACCTGCCCTTCCTCCTCCCCCCCCCCCCCCCCCCCCGTCCTCCTGGCACCAGGCCATTCCCGCCACCCGCCCTCCAGGTGTCGGTCCGTCCCGTCTGCGCATCATGCCTGTCACGTGGAGCAGACAGAGCGGAAACCTCGCCACCGAGGCATCCCACTCCCGCGCTCCACGCAAGCGCTACTGGGCCCCTGCCCAGGGGCTCCCTGGCTGGGCACCCTTGTCCCGAGCAGGGACCCTGGCCAGCGTGCAGTGGGCCCTCCTCTGGGAAGGGGTGTCCCTCACCCCATGGCTGTCCTCCAGGGAACATGTGCGCCTCTGGGCAGGTGGCTGAGCCTCTCCCACCTGGGTCCCTCATCGGTAAACACCCGGCACACGCTTTCCAGGGGATGAGCCTGCCCCTGGACTCGAGCTCTGCCTGGCAATCGCTGGGACAGGCCGCGTTTCACCCCACACAGCGCGGCAACCCCAGAATCTGTCTGGTTCTCTGTGGCACCCGGAAGGCCGAGGCGGGGCCAGGGGGCCGGGCCGGGGAGGGTGACCTTCAGCAGAGTTGTGCGGATTTCGGGGAAGCCGGAGCTACCCCTAGGGAGCCCTTCCTGGGGCAGCTCCAAGTGCAGACGGAGTCACACACAGGGCGCGGGGGGGGGGGGGTTCCTATTTTACATGGGGGGCTCTGTGGGGTGGGAGAGGAGAGGGGAGAGCTCTCCGGATGTGCACAGCAGCAGGTAGCTGGCACCCCAAGGCTGTTCCCCAAGGTCCGGCCTCAGGCTTCTAGGGCCTGCTGCCTTCCATGTTGGGGTGCGGGGGGGGGGGGGGGAGGGGGAGCGATCCAGCCTGCCCAGGCGCTAGCTCCTGGCACCCTCCCAGTGGCGGCGCTAGCCTCCGGGGCCTCCCCACCCACGCCCCAAGTTTTGCATTAGGAATAGCCGGAGCTGCGGAGCGCGGGGTGGGGGAGGAGAGGAGGGCGGGGCGCTCCCGCAGCCCTGACCTTTCCGAGCACCCAGAACCTTCCCTCCCCCTCCCAGCGCCGTGGGTCAGAGGAGAGCGCCACTAGGGTGGGTCAGGAGTGAACTTGGCCCCGGGGGCGGGGGGGGGCGGGGGGCGCGGCGGCGGCGAGAGCAGCAGGGGCGCCCCCTCCCCCGACTCAGCCCAGAGCGCGATCAGTCGGCAACAAAGGGATTTTCTCTCCCACCGCACACACCCGGGCGCTCGGGCTCCCGCCCCGCCCCGCCCCGCCCCGCGGCTCCTCGCGAGGCGGCGCACCCCCGCTCCCACGGCGCGACCTCGCCTGGCCTTCCACCAACCCCCCCCCCAATCCCCTGACCTGGATTAACCTAACCCCTCAGCCCCGCACACTTCGGGGTCCCCTTTCCCGAGCCCTCGCTCGGCACCTCCGTTCCCCGACACTGAATCCGACAAAAAGCAACTTCGGGAGGGCGCACAGGGGAGCTAGGGTGTGCTGCCTGCCTGCCGCCCGCCCCCCCGTCCCCCCTCCCCGCCCGCATCAGCCTAGGCTCCCTCCTGACCAGCCTGGAGCGTAGCCTCCGCGGACCCCTCCCCCCAAGATGCAAGCCAAGTGTAGCCAACTGTAAAGACGGAGGGGGTGGGGGAGCCCCGGGCTGCGGGGGAGCTGCGGCCCAGCCCGGCATTCCCGCCCCCCAGGGAGCTCCATGGCCTGAGGTCAGCTCTAGGGACCAAGGCCGGACCTGCCCCTTCCCCCGCGGCCCGTCCAGGCCACTGCGGGGCTTTCTGTTCCTTTCACTTTCTCTCGCGGCGGTGCCACACAACCACGTGTGTTTGCAAGAGGGGGGCCCGTTTGGAAGCTGGCGGCCTCCCCAGCAGGAGAGGCTCGGACGGGAACCCTAGGTTGAATGCAATGAATCACTTACCCCCCCCCCAAAAAAAATCCCACACCCCCTCCCTTCTGTCTCGTCTCTACAGAGCTGGGTTCCCACTTGGCACTGATACAACCTGGGGGCAGATCCAGACTAAACGATTCACACAGCTCCACAGGGGGTCAGCGCGCCGCGGTCCCCACCAGGGCCCAGAAGCCCACTTACTGCGCCCCCCCCCAAAGGAACGAGCCACACCATAAGGCTCTGAACAACAGCTACCATCAGCACACACAGGAAGCACAAAGGAACTTTTTACGAATAAAAGATGCAGAAAACACAGGGTCCCGTGGCCTGCACCCGCGTTCCTTGCCAATTGTGTGCTGCCTGGGGGTCCTGGGAAGGCTGCAGACGCGGGTCAGAGGAGGAGAGGGGCACCCACTTCCTTTACAAGGAACAATGGGAACCCCGTGTCTGCTCCTCGGCCTTGGAACTCGGAACACCCCAAACAAAAAGCTGGGAACAAGTGTGGCTGAGATGGGGGCCCGTGAATTTTTGTAGCTGTTCAGAGCTTAATTACTCCTCCTTGATCCGTGGGCCTAGACACGACACCGCCGCCGCCAAGGTTAAAATGGCCCGAGCAGCGCCGAGCAGATGTGAGCGAGCTGGCAGACGCGCAAATGAGGCCTGCCTCGGAGCACGATAACAAGTGACTAATACATTGCATATCGTTGAAAGAAAATTATTTTTCTCTAATTTGCATTTGCTTGGGGGAAAAAAAAAAAAGCCAAGCAGAGTCCCTCCTTGCAAGCACGGAGTCTAATCCTGGAAATCCAGGCCGGCTGCTTTAAGAGAGCTGGAAGGAGGGAGAGCCAGCCAGTGTTTTGGCGTTGCGAGCTTGTTTATCTTTCCGCCTTCCCTCCGAGGCGAAACTCGTTTTGCAAGCAACATTCCTACAGAAAATGGCACACGTCATAAAGAGAGCCCAATTTCTGGAACTGGCACCGAAGTTCATGTATCACTCCAGAAGCATCTCCCGGCGCCCCGCTGGGGAACCCGCCTCAACGCCCAAGTCCGCCTTACAGCCCCGGCAGGGAGACCTGGCCGGTGGGGGCGGGGTGGGCTCCACGTGCTGACATCCCGTGGGCGGCACACCTGGGGGCCAGCGAGGCCCCACGGAGCAGGGCGTGACCCGCTTCCACGCCCTAGGGGCTGGGGCTCAGAAGGCTCCCACCTAGGGAGGGGGGGGGTCACACTGCACTGGCCCCGGACAGCCCAGGGCCAGACCCACCTCGGAGGCCGCCCCAGGACTGGAGTTGGTGAATGCCGCCACCAACTGCTGTCCCTCCCACCCTGGCGCCTCCCTGCAGAGCCTGGCGGTGGGGGGGGGGGGGCGCAGGAACTCAGAAGGCCTGTGGCGGTGTGCCTCCAGTGGACTAAGTCAGAGTGGGTGGCGCTGCACCTCTTAGCCCTGCAGCTGAAGCGAATGCACTCGAGAAACGGGGCCGGCTGGGGAGGGCAGGGTCAGGGGTGTGGGCAATCAGAACCCAAGCCGCACCCCTCCCGCCCAACTACACCCCCCCCCCATTTGGGTCCCGACCCTACACGCTTGTGTTTCCGAGGCGAGACGCGGTGCTGAGTGCAGGGCACACAGCGCTCGCCTGTCTAACTTGTGTGAACAGCAGGGCCATTTCGGAGGGGAACAACGGCCTCCAGTGAATACATTGTTTCCAAGCAGCGTGCGTAGGGCCCAAAGTTGTTCCCCAAACCTTTACAGCAGATCCTGGCCAAGCCCCTCCAGACAGGGACGCCCACGACCCCTCGGGCCTGCTCCCGCCACCTCTTTCTAACAAGTTCCCTAGACCACAACACACAAGCCATCCCGCACGTCCACCACCGATCCCGGGAGCCAGAGAGGTGCGGTGCCGCCGCCGAGCTCTCTCTCCTCCGAGGACACTCCGGCCACCAAGTGGCGGCCACCTCTGCGGCCGCATAGTGTGCGCTTTGTGTGAGCGCCGGGGAGGCGCGGCGCAGCTCGTGCACCAACAGCTGTCACATTATTTGCACTCGCTGTAAACAGCCTTCACATTCCCCCCTTACCACATAGTTAGAGCCAGACTAACAATCCACAGTTCGAGATCAAACCAACAACAGCAGCATTGTGCCTGCCTCCGCGGCCTTCGCACCGAGCCCAGCAGCTGGCAGGTTTCTCCGGAACAAGGGACCCCCCCTCCCGCTCCCCCCCGCTCCCCGCGCCTCCGGGCTCCAGCCGAGGCTAGCCAAGGCAGCATGCGTTTGTCGCTGCCAGATTGTCAAAGCAGAAGAGCACAGCCATTTCACCAAGGTTTCGGTGCGGTTTTACCAGCCTGCTCCTAGTTTTCTCCTCCTGGTGGCTTGGGGGACCCCTCCCCCCGCCCCGTCCCTCAGCTGGGAATCAAGGTTGTGCGGGCTCCCAGGGTGGCTGTCTATGCTCAGCAGAGCACGGGCCGGCCTGCCGGGGCCCCGCTGGGGATCTGGGCGGCGAGGCCTCCAGCCCTGCTGCCCACCACAGGGGCCGGCCGGGCAGTTCTGCGCGTTCTTCGGCCCCTTGTGCTTCGGAAGCCGTCCAACTCCCTGAATACTTACTGGTCGCCCCACTGATCAAAATGTCTCCTTTATGATTTTTGGTTAAGTCGAACATTTCCATAATCGTCATTATTAGCGCAAATTACACGCCTAATCGGTCCTTAAATAGATTTTAATTAAATAATCATACAAGGCTCATTTTATGACTTAAGAAAGGCATTACTTTTCGTTATAAACTTTCCACCAGGATATAGAATAACGATAGCGGACAAATACTTATTCTTTGAAAATCACCGATAACCGATGGGCAAAGGAGGATGGAGCGGACTAGATTTCCCCTTCTGGAATCCCAGTGGAGACCAGACCCGCCGCATCCGCACCACCAGCCTGAGGAGGAGGAGGGGGTGGGCTTCGTCTGAAACATGACTTTCGCCTTCTCTCTGGAGCCAGCAGAATCCGACCCAAATGCTGCTCCTCCTTCCCCACTGAAGAGCTTTCTCCAGCCAGAAGTCTCTCCTAGACACCCCCCAGTCTCCCCGCCCCCTCCGTCTGCAGGGAGCGCAGAGCGGGCAGGCCGTGCTTGTTAAATGCCGTGTAAAACGCTGTTAATAAAATAATAAATACAAAGGCGGAGGTTGCTTGTTCCACGGGTGTTTTGACTGGCGGTACCGTGGCACTTGCCTGTGTTTATGGGCGGACGACTGGAGGCCGTCCACAGTTTGGTCAATGCCCGAGAGTTTCTCCGATGAAACCAAGTTTGACACCCAAAGCTGGAACGTGCCTTGTCCCACTGAGACCCTCAGCAACAGCCCCCTGCCCCGCGCTCCTCCCCTTCACCCCGCTCTGGGGGCGCCCAGGGCAAAGGTTCAGGTGTCTTCAGATGGCAGGCAGAGCCCCGCTCTACCTCTGGAGCAGCGAGCTGAGATGGGGGCAAAACTGCTTACCAGGCCAGCACAGGCTGGGAGGCATTCTGGAGAGGGACGGGGATTCGTGCCGACTGAAGCTCTTTCCGCACAAAGGCTTTTAGGGGAAGAAGGGAAAAAGAGGGAGGAGGAGAGGGAGGAGGAGAGAAAGGGAGGGCTCCCGTTTCAGAGCAGGCATCCCCTGAGAGTCAGGAACCAAGTGTAGCTTCAATCAAACGCTGACTTCCCCTCTGGGAGCGAGTGGGAAACTACCGGCCGGGATCCATGCAGGTCTGGTTTTCTTCTCTCGCTAGTAATTTTTTTAAATACATATCGATATAAAAGAAGCAATCCCTGGCAGACTTTATTGAAAACCACACTGAGCCCTCATAACATCCGGACTTAATCCCTATCAAACAAACCACAGCACCTCTGGCTTCAGCAGCAGGCCACCCCCTCTCACCTCTTCCAACCAGGTCTCCCCCCACCCCACCCCCACCCCACCCCACCCCCGCAGCCACTGCAGTCCCCTCCCCCAAAGAATGATGGGAAGCCCTCGCCAAAGAGCACCCAGATACCGGTTCTGGAATCAATTCCTCACCATATAAGGATCCCACTTGGGGGGTGGAGGGGGGGGGATCCGAGTCCTTTCATATGGAACCCTTTAAAATGCAGAATGCAAAGAACTGTAACAAAGGGAGAGAGGGACCCGGGGAGGTGGACCGGGGAGAAATGTCCTTGGGGAAACCCCGGGAGGGGAACTTAACCTGCAAGTTGGTCCCCAGACAGGCCTCAGGTCTTAGGGGGAGCGGGGCCTGACGGAGCAACCTATAGGAACGCGACCGGCCATTCAAAGCAGTCACTGATCCTCGGGGCCTACTACGTGCCAAGTCTTCTTTGATCCTAAGGTGGGTAATTATTCCCAGTCTTACAAATGAAGAAACTTACCGAGGCTCAGAGGCCATAAATAACTTGCCCCCAAGGTCACACAGCTAGTAAAAATGGGCCACGGTCAAACTCAGTCCTGGAGTCGCGGAGAGGAGCCAATTATTGGCCTAATTGTGCCATTCGAAATCCCCAAGAAGTTCAGAAGGCTGCCACGGGCCCGTTCCTCAGGGCGAGGGTAAAAAGCTAGCCTTTAACACCGAGGGAACTCGAGCCCACAGGAGCCTGGAACCCGGTGGCTCCTACACCCAGTCATCTCTCGGTCCATTTGAAGTCTGTCGAAATTTCCCCACATCCTCCGCATGTGCCTGCCCTGGAATACTCTGGTGTGAGGCCAGGGCTCCAACAAGGCTCCGCTTTCTCCTCCATCCGGGACCCCAGAACAGGCACAGAGAGTTGGGGGGTTGCTACTTTGGGGTCTCTGCAGAAAGTGCTGATTCCTGGCCCCAGGACTGGGCTTGCCACCCCAGTTTTACTACAGCGAGCAATAAATCAAATTATCTAGACAGAGCAACAGCCCTTTGGAGAGAGCGCCTACACCCACCATCATGGGGTTGTAAGAAAAAAAAACCCTGGGACCCCAGTGTGGTGGGGGCGGGGATTAAGGCGGAAGTGGCCAGCAAGACGCACAGTCCTACAGGACCCCCGGGGGTCCCAACACAAAAAGCCATCCCTTCCCAATTTCTCCTCCCAGAAACTGAGTTATCACCCAACATCCCCTCCCTACCCCACCCCCAATTTCCAGGTCTGCCCCAGGCTTCCAGATGCTCCTGCAACTACCCACCCCCAACAGCTCCGCTCCGGGCGGGGAGGCACCAGGTGCGGGGAGGCACCCGCGGCCGCGGGAGCACCGGACCAGTTGCTCCTCCGTCCTCGGAGGCTCCGGATGTGTGAAACCTCCGGGAGCCACCGGGCGGGCAGGGGCCGGCCTACGGGAGGAGGGATCGTTGATGGTGGGCCAGGTCCTCACCCTGCCAGCCAGCCCTAACACGCCCCCGGGGCCCGGCCTCCCCTGACTCCGGGCCAGTGGCTCGCTCTCATTTTTAAACTTTCCAGCATCTTCGATTCCAGCTCCCCACCTCCGGCCTCCCCGCCCCCCCAGCTCGGGGCAGGTCCTTCGAACCTCAGGGGAGGTGACCCCCGACCGCGACCCCAGCAGACGCCCCTCCCCCCACCGGGGCCACCTGGAGCGGGCAGTTTCTCCAGCGATCGGCGACCGGCTGCGTCCGGCTGGGAACTCCGCAGCCTCCAGCGGCCCAAGCCTGCCCCGCGCCCGTGCAGCGCGCCCCGCACTCACGCGCTCTGGGAGGGAGGGGAGTGAGGGAGGGAATGAGGCAGAAATGGTTATTGGGCCGTTTAAAAAATTTTTAAACTCTTCAGATGGAGAGTTCTGAGTGTCCCTGACCCAACTGCAAGCGCTCGCTCGGGTAGAACAATAGAAGTGGGGGAAAGTGCCGGAAATGGTGCGGGAAGACCCCCATAAACCTCTCCTCCCCCTTGCAGCGACCACTGGCCTTAAAAGACTCCGGTGCCTTCAATGCAATCGTGCCTGTTTATAACTTTTCCCCGCTGGGTCCCCACATCCCAAACCAGTCCCCTCCTCACGTCAGGAACCACAAAGGCGAACGTCGCTCCCAAATCCGTGACCTGAAACTCCGGCCTCTCACCTGCTCTGCCCCCGGCACCCTGACCCCACTCGCCCCCCTTCCCCAGTAGTTCCTCCGGTTTGCACCTAGACAATAAATTTACTTTAATTTAGCTTCCGTCTTTAATTTTAGCAGGTCTCCTTTTTGCATGCAAATCAATATGGCAATTACCATCTAAAAGCTCGCCCAGCCCCGGGTCAATGTAAATTGATCATTGTCCGCCTTCCACAAAATAACACCGGGAGGCTGTGGTGCATAATGAGATTATACTGGAAACTGTCTCTTAGATCACAAATTCTATTTTATGCCGTCAGGGCCTCCTAGCGGACTTCCCCACGGGGCTAGCCACGGGGAGCCGAGCCATGGGTGCCGAGGGGTGCCGTTGGCCGGGGAGACATGGCTCTAAAAATTAACCAAGTGGGGGTCCCCATTTCGGAGCCCCTCCACTGGGGGCAGGCACAGATGAGCGTGCGCCGGCAAAGGGGGCCTTCCCGCTCCAGAAATGTCCAGGAAAAGCGTCCTCCACTCATTCCCACCCAACCCCAAGTCACATCTCACTCCCAAAGGGACACGCTGGGGACAGGCAGGGCTGGAGGTCAGTGGACATCCCAGGCCAAGTGCTGGTGATCAGGCGGCTTGCCCCCCACCCCCTGGGGGGGGGGGAGGCCATCCACTCCCACCCCGGCGGCTGCCACCCAGGGCTCAGCAGCGCAGCCGGCTCTGCACAGACGGAACCTGGCCGGCCTTGCACGCTGGCAAAGCAGCCGGGGCGGGCCCAGGCCTCCCCTCCCAGGCTGGGTGAGGTCTCGCCCGGTTGGAATCCTGAGGTCCGGCGACGAAGCCTCCTAGCAAGACCGTCCTTTCTCACCCAGAGCGCCGCCCTCCCGCCCCCCTGCGGCCCCCAGGGCACGGGTGTGACCCTGGGGCCTAACAAAGGGCCATCTGAGCTCCTCTCAGCCCCGGGCCGGCGGGGGAGGGGTGGGGCAGGACGCGCGCGCTGCCCCCCACCCCACCTGGCAGGAGCCCTCGAGGAAACCAAGGTGGCATTGTCAGGGCTGCCAGGCGCTCCTGAGGACGGTCCTGGCTGTGCTGGGGTTCAGGCGGCACTCCGGCCTCCGAGCCTGCCGTCCAACCCGTGGCCCAGCCCGGCCTCGCCCAAGCGGGAGCGGGCTCCGCCCGAGAGTGCGGTCTTCCCAAGCAAAGCCGGAATTCCCGGCAGGGCTCAGACAAAGAGGGAGCGCGGCAGATCGACGCCGCGGGCAAGCCAAGCCACAGCCTGGTTTACGTGCGAGTTTGAGGTCAGGGGTGCCGGCTAATCCACCCTCCGCAGGCCGAACCCACACGGTCCCCTCCAGGAGGAAAAAGCACACCCCCTCCATCCCTCCCAGGGGCCGAACTTCGCACCTCTTCCTGTTCTGTCTGGCTCAGCCCACCGGGCCCTGGGTGGCCTTGAACAGGTGAGCAGTGCACCACCTCGTCCTCCTCACCCGAAGTGTGACCTGCTCCTCCTGCTCCTCCATCCACTGAAGGTCAAGAACTCCAAATCTCGTCGGAATCCTCCTACCCGCTTCACACACACCTTCCCTTCCACTCTAGAGGGGAAGAAAGTCTAACCAGGAGGAATATTGGTAATTGCGGGCCATCCACCCTTAAGCTGGTCAGCTCGGCCTGCAGCTCCCTTCCAGCCAAAGACACACCATTTCCCTGTGCAGGCGGGTGTGACAGTGACGGCCTGGCCCACGCTCCCGTGTCCATCAAGGTCTCATTCCGAAGGACAGTCTACGGCGGACATGGAGTTGTTGGCCGTCCGGCCTGGGTAGCTAAGGTGGATGTGTGCATATGAACGCTGACCCTCTTCACACCTTTAAATGGGCTTTTGTCTCTGGACCCAAGTTCCAGAAATTCTCCCCGTTTCCAGCTCAACAAAGTCTGGGATTGTTCTTAGGGTCTCGCTACAGGTCCCTGTACCTGCAAGTCCGTGTGGACATCCCTCCTGAGGAACCTCTAGCTCCTTATGGGCCCCGGGGCCCCGGTGTCTTGATTCGTCTCAGCACTTGTCACACCCAGGCTCACGTCTTCATGTGAGCATGTCTAACGCGTGCACCTCCCTACGGCTCCCCTTCTTGCCTTGACTACATGTGGCTCATTTTCAGGCCAGACCAATATGGATTTGCAGGTTACATGTAACTGGGACATCCCCTACACGGCAAACCCTGAAAGGGAGGGGAGGGGGGAGGAGACGGGGGTGCTACTAATGGTTTGTTTATACATAGGGTAACCCACCCACCAATTTCAACCTCTGGAGAGAACTAGCCCAGTGCCTGAACAGCTGTAAGCAATTTTTAGACCAATTCAATATTGACCCCCTGTGTGCGTACACAGATGATCAATCTTACACACATCACTGTCCAACTCCTGTTTGGAGGCAGCCTTCCTCACCTAGCTCAGACTAACTCCCCACAAGTTCAAGTCAAAAGTGTGTCTATTTGTATAGACAACTCAGAGGCCTATATGCTCTCTCCGGTGGCCTGGCAGTTCAGCGTGGGTCTTCCATCTGCCCCGGTGCTGCAGGCCCGAACCCACCACAGCTCTGAGCCGACCTTCGCCTCCCAGATGGCCCACAGGTCTCTCCCGGGAACGCCGAGGCTACATCCGCATCTCCCAAATCCGGTTCCTTACTGAGGCGCTCACCGTCCAGGCCTCCCCCAGTGAGAAGCACCGGGTGAAACTAGATCATCCATCAGCTGCGTTTGGTTTTTGGAAGAATCCAGCCCAACGCACCAGGGCTGTGCGCGTGCAAACATTAGAGAAAGAGAAACCCTAGGTCCAGACTCCTGCCCCTCCCCGTGGGGGGCTCCTCGGCCTCCAGGAATTTCTGCCAGGCTTCTTGCCCACCCCACCCCCACCCCCACCCCCACCCCCCTTCCAGCCTTCCCTCCACCCTCCTCGCTGGGCCCGCAGGCTGGCTCGCTCACTCAGCTCACGGGAGTCTGCCGCCGCCTCCGCGGCCCGCCCCCCCCCCTCCCCGTCCTTCAGCCGGGAGGGAGCCTGCATGCCTGTCTAGACCGATCTATCACACGCACAGCAACAACCCCCGCGAGAGCGCGAGACCCTGCCCGGGTCCCCCTGCCCGCGCGGCTCCCGACGGCCAGAACCCGGGGAGCGTGACCGCCACTGCGGGGCGGAGGGGGAAGCCTCCGGGCGCGAGCCGCCCCGAGCGCACCGCGGGTCCGCCCCGGCCCCGGCCCCTCGAGCTCCCGCCAAGCCGGCCGCCGGGCCGCAGGCTCCGCTCAGCGCGCCGGGCAGTCCTATTTTTATCTGGTCTAATCCCAAACTGGGCGGGGAGCACAGGCGTCGTGCTTCGAGAACAAGAGACAGGCGAGGGCGGCGGGAGGAGCAGCCAGGCGGCGACGCGAGCGGGAGCGAGTTAAAGACACAGTCGAGGCGACCGCGGGCAGGAAGAGGGAGCGGGCTGCGTGGGCCCCGCGGCGCCGCACGCAACACGCCGCCCGGCGGAGTTACACTCGCCCCCTCCCTGCCCCTCGATGCCCGGCCCTCCCCACCTCCCCGACGCGCGCTCCGTGGCCCGGGCCGCGGGGCTCGGCCTGTGTGGGAGGCAGAGGCCCGGCCGGCCCAGCGAAGGGCTGGAGAGAATCGCTAATGAGCTGTGCGGCCCATTGATCCGGAGAGCACTTCCTAATTAACTCTCAGTCACCTACTGGTGACAGCGCCTCAAAGGACAGCGCCGGGGCTGTCCGCGCCCCGATCTGCCTGCCGAGCGCCAGGCGCCCGAACCCCGCGCATTCCCCTAACTACCCCAGGCGGCCCAGGTTAGCAGTGGCTACACTCGGGCACACCGAAGGCCAGGCTCGGATTAAACCTGGACGGCGTATTAATCAACATCGCCCCCCCACTTCCTCCACGCGGGGAAAGCATGCCCCAGATAAACACGAGAGCCAGCAGCGCAAAGCCTAGAGCAGATCACAGGTCGGGGGTGGAGTGGGAAGGGTCGAGAAGCACACGTCTTCTCCGGGGGTCCAGGTAGAGGAGTCTCCGAGGCTGACAATTCAAACGCCTTCCACGCAAGCAATTCTGTTGGCAAAACCGAATCCAACACCCTGGTAAGGATTGATTTCGCCCCGCGGTGTCCGTTTCCAGAGCCACAGGAAGTGTCCGGTCGCTAGAAATACCCCAGCCTGTCTGGGTTCACCACCCACCACCTTCTGGGGTGGACCGTTTCCTCCCCATTCTTTACTCCCAGGCCATTTTAAGGATCTTTCTCCAAAAGGCTAGCCCTAGAACATAACACCATTACCTCTCCCCTAGCCTCTCGGAAAAAAAAGAAAAGAAAAGAAAGAAAAAGAAAAGGAAAAAGAGGGGGAAAAAAAGAAAACCTAAAACCCCGAGCTGTCTAGTCTAGACACGGCGAAGCTGTGCGAATACCTATTTGAAGCGCACTGGTTTCTTTTCAAGGTTTGTTTTTAAATACACATACCCCCCCCCCACTCTTCCATCCCCCAACCCCCACCCTTCAGACGCCGGCGGCGCGCGTCCTCGCGCGCGGGCACTCACAGCCTCTAGCTGGAGATCTTGGACTTTCTGGAAAAGATTCATTAACGGCAAATTAAGCCTCGCCTGGCTTCGGCCTGCACACGGCCAGACGCCGCCGTCTCCGGGACCGGGGGACGTGCCCACTCCGGGGGCGAGCAGCGGGCAGCCCGCAGGGACCACGCGTGCCTCCAGCCGCCCGGATCCGCACACGGCGCCTCGGGGCTCGCTTCGTAAACAGCAGGCGCACGTCGCCGCCGCCCCGAGCCCCCGAGTCAGCGGCGGCTCCGCAGCGCGGCCCCCCGCCTGCTCCCAGCACCGGCTCCGCGGCGCCTCGCCCTCCCCGCCGCGGCCGAGGATCCCGCCCGGGTGCGCAAGTTCCTCTTCACCTTCCACCTCCACACCGCACACCCTCCGAGTGGGACCAACTTCCTCCGGCCGCAGACTCGCACACGCCCAGCAGGGCTTCCCACCAGACTCCCCGCTGCCCAGCGGAGGGCCCAGGTCTCCCCCCCCCCCGCCCTCTCCCCCCCCAACACGTTCTACCCCCACCCCTGGGGGCTCCGAACTTAAAACAGAGCCCGCAGGGTCGAAGCAGGATGGGGATGGGAGGGGGTCGCCGATTGCAATTTTACAGGAACATTTACAAAACAAAGCGTCTGACCTGGCGGATGGGCGGACGGGCCGAGTCGGAACCCCTCGCTCCGGTCGATTTCCTAGTAGTTTTTTTTTTTTTTAAATCCACGTGATTCGTGCTTTGGGGCAAGCCAAGAAAAAAACCCGGGACTCCCCTCCCGAGTTGCGCGGCGGCGGCGGTAGCAGGTCGAGCTCGGCTCGGCCGGGGCGCCTGCCACACACCCTGGCGCAAGCACACGCCAAGTTCCACCAGGAGGAACGAGCGCCCCCGGAGAGGCGAGACGAGGCGGCGGCGGCTGGGGGTTTTTACAGTTCTTTCCCGAGTCGAAAAAGAAAGCAGACGGGAACCCGCCGCCCTCCCCTTCCTGCTCGCGAGCTAACGCCGAGCCGAGCTTCCCAGCTTCCAGCCCCGCCGCCCCCCCTCCCGCGCACGACTCGCGGCGCTCAGCGGCGACCGCGCTCCCGCGCACGCAGACACACGGGCTGCAAACTTCCACTCGGCGAACTCCGGCTCCCCTCCCGGCCCTCGGGGGGGGGGGGCGGCAGGACCCCCGCCGCGCCCCTGCCTGGTGCCCACGCCGGGCCGCTGAGGTCGGCAGCATTTTTAATAAGTTCGAGCTAAGACATAAAAACGAAAGCGATCACAGCCAAGGGAAGCGCGAGGCGAAAGCTTCGCGGGGTACACGAGTCAGAGGAGCAGCCCGCAGCGGGCGGGGGCCCAGGGAGGGGGCCGACTGCAGCCCGCGGCGCGCCCGCCCGCCCGCCCGCCCGCGCGGCCTCCCCGGGGAAAGGTGTTTCGGGCACTGACCTGAAATCCCCGGCCGGGGCGTCAGCCGGGGGCTGGCGATCCGGAGCTCTGAAGTCCCCCCTACCCCGAGCAGAGTCCAGGCGGCTGGGAGCCAGGGCCGGCGGGGTGGGTGAGTGTGGAGAGGTGTGCGGGGTAGGAGGAAAGTGCGGCGGCGACGGCAGCGATCGGAGATGGAGCCGCGCCGGGGAAGCGTGGCAAGCGGCAAAGTTTGCCGTCCCCGGCTGGCCGCAACCCGCTCGCGGCGCCGCGCTCCCTTGCCGTCTGCTGCCAGCCGGCTGCCCTCGGGGTCGGCCCCGCGGAGGGGTGGGCTCTGGACCGGGTGGGGGCGGGGCGGGGCGGGCTCAAAGCCTCCGGGCAGGTGGCGACAGCCCCGAGCGATCCTCCGGGCTCCCGCGGCTGGGCCGGGCTCGGCCGGGCTCAGCAGCTCCCGCGCCGCCGCTGCTGCCACCCGCGCTCGGGCAGGAGCCCCAGCGCCATGTTGACGGATCGCCGTGAGCGCCCGCTCGGGCTGGGTGTGTGTGTGTGTGTGTGAGAGAGTGTGTGTGAGTGTGTGTGTGTGTGTGTGTGTGTGAGAGAGAGAGAGAGAGAGAGAGAGAGAGAGAGGGAAAGAGAGAGAGCGTGAGTGTGTTGGCCAAGTCGTCCCTGCGCGGCGACAGCGCGGCTTGGGCTCCCCGCCTGGCGGCTCGCGGGCTCCCCCTCCGCCGCCGCTCGCTTCGCTCCCGCTCTCGGTCGCGGTCGGGGCTCCGGCGCGTCTCCCCCGCAGCTGCCGAGCTCCGCCGGCGATCAGCGAGGAGCGTAGCTCAGGCTCACCTTGCCGCTGGGAGCCCGGGCTCCGTCTGCCGCCGCACGCCGCGATCCCAACGCGTCTCCCCTCCCCGGTTCCCTCCTCTTCCTCCTCCCCCTCCCTCCACCCGCCCTTTCTCCCTCCCTTCCTCCCAGCAGCCGCCTCCCCTCCCCCCGCAGGCGCAGCGTTCGGGCGACAACCGCCCGCCCGCCGCCGCCTCCAGCTCTCGCAAGTTTGAGCTCCCCTGGCCTCGCTCACCCTGCGCTGCGGCGCCGCGGCGGTGGGCTCGCGGAGGGGCGATCCCCCAGGAAAGGTTTGCCGGAGTTGCCCCCGCCATCGGCGATCCCCCGCCGGGCGCGTTTCGCCTCTCGGGGTCCGAACCCCAGACCACTTGGGTGGCGCCCCCCTCGCCCCTGGCCCTCCCCTCCCCCGCTCGGACCGAGTTGGCTGCGCACACCGGGGCTGGGCGCGCCCCAGACCGACTCAGGCGGCGGCGGCGAGGGCGGCCCGCAGATCCCCAGCCCGGGGGGTGGGGGGCGGCGGGGGCGGCTCTCCGAGCCGCGCGCCGAGACTCCCCTCGCTACCCAGAAGGCCAGTGGAGGACCGCAATTACCATAAAGCGCCTCGCACTCCGCTCAGCCAAAGCTGTCAAACCCCAACGGCAGCCACTGCTGCCTCCTCTTGCCACCAGCGCTGCGCTCCCCCGGCCGCCCGTCCCCTCTGAGACCCAGCGGAGCCTGGCGAGTGCCCGTTGGCGCCCACCCGCTGCCTGGGGCGTCCCTTCCTCCCGGAGGAGCCCCGTCTCGTTTGGCTGTCAGAGCTACCTGAGAGCTCGGCCCCAGGCCCCGGGGGCCGTTCCGCCCCGAACTCCGCGCCCGAGTTCCCCGGACGTTTCAATTGTGTGGGAATTGTTCGGAGAGGCGGGGGGTGGAGGAGGCAGCCCTCGGAGCACTAGGAGGAGGGAATGGGGCGTGGGGCACGGTAGAAGAGTGGAGATCCGCCAGAATGTCTCCCAGCTCGCGGGCATTTCACAGTCTGCACCTCAGAGGGCTGGAGGGTCTGTCCAAGCCCCCCCCCTCACCTCAGGAGATTATCTCCCGCGTTTTATTTTCCTTGGCAGGGAGCAACTTTTGGCTTACACCATTCGCCCCATAAATTTCCACTCGGTAACGTTGTGCTGATCGTACAGCCCGCGCCCGCAGCAGTTAATTCAATTGACACGTATTGAGCTTCTCCAGCGCACCCCGGCGCGGCGCTGAGCGCGGAGGGGGGGGGGGGGCGCGAAGGGGGGAGGCGGGGACAGGCAGGCGGGAGGGGGAAGCGGAGAGGCGAGGTTCCGGCCTCCCCGGAGCGCAGGGCCTCTGGGGAGGGCCGAGAAGCCCCAGTACCTGAAGCGAGCGGAAAGGGGTGGCAGTGGGGGTGGGGTGTACCGGCTTCACCGCGCCCAGATCGCCCGGCCTACGCGGCCAAAGGGGACCCCACTCCGCTGCACACCGGGGTCTTTTCGTGCTGGAAATGGGGAGTCTCTGCTTAGGGA
Source organism: Cnephaeus nilssonii (assembly GCF_951640355.1). NCBI lineage: Eukaryota > Metazoa > Chordata > Mammalia > Chiroptera > Vespertilionidae > Cnephaeus > Cnephaeus nilssonii. The sequence goes on along the minus strand of NC_137071.1, from coordinate 131,596,214 downwards.
CAAGATGGTGCAGGCTGGATGAGAGCATCCATCCGAAATGGAGGTGGCTTGTGAATCCACACGGAAAGTTTTAAAATATCCTGGAGTGTGTCCATGCCCAAAATAATCAAAAGCATCTCAAGTTGATTACTAAAGTCAAGGTCAAGGCCAAAATCAGCTCTAGCTAGAAGATCCCTTTTAAAATGTGTACCTAATGCCGACTGCGGGACTGGCGTTAGGTGCGATTTTATTTCTTGTCTTAGTTCTTAGCAGTTAGAACAACAGCCGTTCCCAAAGCAGAAGTGAAACATCTCTACCGTTTGAAATCCGAAACTTCGGGCAGAATCACATCTTCGTGTTGCTCGGCCGCTTATAAGAACTGATGTAAAAGACAGGCGGGCAGTGCCCAGCCCCGGGGCGCCCCGCTCCCAGGACCTGCGCCTGCAGGGTGGAACGCCCGCTTTTTCCCTCCGTCTTTCTGGGGGTGGATGTCTCTGGAAGCTAACCCACACATTTTTTTAATCTCCGGTAACAAGCAGAAAGACACCTGGACTATTATGCTGTAAAGCTATTTTTTATAAAGACGTTTTAGGGCCAGACATTAAAAGTTATTAGACTGAATGCATGCGAGTTACAGACACAGCTGGAGAAAGGCCTCTTTTTGAAGCGACTCCTTTTATTCAAAACAAATCTAAAATAACCGAGAAGGCTCAAGTTGGGCGCTTGTGGGGAAACTCTCCGAGCGCTGTTCCAGGCAAGGAGGCCGCTGTGCCGCTGTGGGCCGGGCTGGCGAGCTGGCCTGGCGATTGGGGAGCGTTGCCAGGCTCTTCCGGCTCGGTTAGGCGGCCGCAGGGACGCTGGCCACGTGCCCAACCCTCTTTGCTCCCCTTGCAATGCCTTCCCGACTCTCCCCCACGGCACAGGCTTTTCCCGGAGTGAAGAATTGCAAGCAACCGTCCAGAATTTTGGGAAAATCCCGGAACCAAGCGAGAGTATGGAGCCTGGTGCCTCTAGGAGTCCCGGCCCCCCGGGGCTGCTGACAAAGGGGCCTGTTTGTCTAACTTTAAAAGTCTGAGGGTTGAAATGAATGGGGGGGGGGGGGTCGCTGTAAATGTGAAGGGGCCTCCAAGAGGGCTGACTGTGGGAGAAATTTGATGCTGGAGACAAACAAGCCAGTAAATTCGCCTTTGACGTAATTTGCCACATTTCATACCCCCTTTTTTCAGGGGTCTCGCCTCCTAGGTATCCTGGTTGGGCTAGTGGGATTAAAGAGCTTCTCTTCCATCTCTAAGGGCACATTTTCCAACTCCGTGGGATTTAAAAAATATCTTATTAAGGGAGTCCTAAGAGGCGTGTGTGTGTAATGGGGGGGGGGGGGCGGGGAGGTGTGCGTGACTCACTGAGAATCAAAATGTGAGATTTTCCTGAGGTGCTCCAAGGCAGAAGGGGGTGGGTAGGGAGCTCATCCCTATTGGCCCGGTTAGTTGGAAGTGCTCCAGGGAGGAGAAGCAGAAAGCTCAAGGGCAGTGCCATCGTGGGTTCCCACGCAAGAAGGGGCTCCAGGAGCTGGGGACACACGGAGCCTGCAGCGTGTGTGCGGGCAGCCG
>NC_137071.1:131518668-131594428 GCF_951640355.1 Cnephaeus nilssonii | reverse complement strand
CCCTCCCACCAGCCCCAGGGGAGCTGACGCGGGGTCAGGCCGCTAGACCAGGCACTCCGTCAGGGGAGGGTTTCAATGAAAGCAGAGCAGGCGGAGAGCAAGTGAGTGCGAGGGAGGGAGGGAGGGTGCAGGGCAGTGGAGAAACAGAGAGGCGCCTCTAATTGAGCTTCGGAGGGCCGCCCCTCCCCTACCCCCTCCGGAGGGTCTCCTGGTGAGAACACACGCCTGCACCTCCAGCTCCCAGGCACTCTCCTGCTACAGGTTCCATCCAGGCTCTGCCACTGGGCAAGCAGGCTGGGGCTTCAGGGCGCAGGCCTGGAGCCTGGCCACCCTTTTCAGGCCAGACTAACAGCAGGGTGGCCCCGGGCCTCCTCCTCACCTTCAACCACGGCCCAGGCCTAGGGGAAAAGGCCAGGCACCCCGTGGTAAGGTCCTGACTGGTGTCTGGAGGACCCTGGGATCCCAACATGGTGTGTGGGGGTTGTTGGTAACACAGGCGTAGGATCTAAGTCATAAAGCTCTGTAGGGCCCGCCTATTAATGTTAACCATTCAAACACACACACACACACACACACACACACACACACACACAGTCTTCCTTGGTCACTCTGTAAAAGAACTCAGGGCTTACCCAGGGGCCCTTAAAACAGCCACTGGCCCACCCTCCCAAGCACAGGGCATCCCTGTCCCAGGAATTTGCTAGAGAGAAACCGAAGGTAGCTGCCTTCCATGGGGGGAGCCTTTGAAGAGTTATTGGGCCATTGGGGTAGGAGGGCCCGAAAGGCAAGCCCCACGTGGTAACAGCAAGCAGCTGCCTCTGGGAACTTCTGGTCTGGGCTGGATTGGTGTCAGGCTCTGAGATCCCCAAAGTCAGGGACAGTGGGTGAACCGCCATTTACACTGGGGGGCCCGCTGGGTAGACAGAGGGGTGTCAGCCGAATAAGCATAAATGCAGGTCGCTTGGGGAGGTCCTGTCTTGCACTCCACCTGGTCCCAGCTTAGGAGCCCTCGAGGCCCAGGTGGTGGGCCGATGCTCCCGCAGGTAAACCCGGCCGCCATGTCCTGCCCAGGCTGCTTCTGTAGCAAGGGCCTCCAGCTCAGGTTTTACCCGGCTGGGGGTAGTGCCCACCAAACCGCAGGGATGGGGGGCGGGGAACCATCAACTACTGCTCCGCGGACCCAGCGCCCCGGCCTACAGCCCCAGCATTTTGGATCAAGGCTTCCTCCCTCACTCCCCAGCGACCCCTGCGGATACCCACCACCCCTGGGACTGGAAGGATCTGGAAGGCCCCGTCAGCAACCCTCGCTGGGGGCAGGGAGTACAGCCCAGCGGCGCTGATTCTACCCCGATCTGTCCCCAAATACCTCTGAGGCCCCCACCAACTGGGGGCAGAGGTGAGTGGCGTAGGGAGGGTTGACTCCGGAAGATGGAAGCCAGGAGCAAAGCTGGGGGTTGGCACAGAGCTGGAGAGTCCACGCGGCCTAATCCACGGCACTTTGACCCGCTCCCACTCCCCCCCCACACACACTGCTCAGCCTTGGCCCCCCGTGACACCTCCCCCATCCCTGCGTCTCCAGCCGGTTAGCAGCCGGCAGCCCCCAGCCACGAATGGGGGGTGGGGGCGCGCAGGGTGTTTTGTGTTCCGAGGCCTGACAGAACCTTCTGTGTGCGGCAGAGGGAGGAGGCGAATGCATAATGCACAGCCTGGAAGCCCGGCCATTAGCGGCCTGTCGGTGACACAGACAAACGACTGAGAGGGAGGAGATCAGCTCTGGAGTTTAAATATACCAGCGGAGGGGAAACGCCATGATTTAAAAGTGTGTTTGCAGACACTCGCATATATTTTAATGATTTCCAGCAGGCCGTGCGCCCCGGCCTCGCACCCCCCTCCCCAAAAGGGGGATCTGTAAGGGGGGGGGGATGAAAGCAAAGCGAGAGGCCTCCATTGGAGACCCACGCCAACAGAGATGAAGGGGAAGAGGTTGGGAAACACAGCCGAGAAAGTGAGGCCTAGGGAAGCCACATGACCCATCCCCAGAATCCCCCCCCCCCCCCCAATCTGGCCATGGAACCTTCCACCCCTACCGGCCCCTCTGCGTTGTACTAGGAAGGCCTGGGGGGAAGGATCAATCCTGCCAACCTGGCTGCTCCCAGGCGCCCACATTTTGGAATCTTCCTTTCCCACTGGTGAGCAGCCCTCTTCCTCCAGGTTTAACACACCAGTGCTTTTTAGCAATTAAGGCGAGAAGGGGGTGGGGCTGAAGATAAGCCAATTTTTTTCCGCCGCGCAAGTGTGAAAGATAAGATAACGTTAAGCTGGGGCAAAGCGGCTGCTTACAACCTCCCCTCAGCGATTTTGATCGGTCACTTCTTATCTCACCAAAATGCTCCTTTGGAAAACTGCATCAAAAAAAAAAAGAAGAAAAAAAAAAAAAAGAAAAGAAGAAAGAAAGAAAAAGGCTAAAGGGAAGCATTTTCATTGGGAAGTGACATTTAAAACCCACCTCCTCCAGGCCAGCAACCCCCTCCCCATTGGCAGGGCTCCCCAGGAAAAGTCGCACCTCAACTCCAGGGTTTCAGGATTTCTCATGGGGGGAGGGGGGCAGGATTCCTAGTGTAATTAGGCCGGATAAAACCGGAGATGCATGAGGAGGGTTCATCCTGCATCCAACCCCAAGCTCGAAGCCGGGTTTTCCTTCTCTTAGTCACTGGTGGGTGTTTGTGTTCCAGCACCGCGCTGGTGTGTTGAAACTATAGTTCTATCTGGGAGGGTCGTATGACTGTGTCAACACGAAGTGGTTGTTAATGCGAAATAATAAGAAACTGCTGATTTTTACAGGCCCCTGGGAAGGACAAGGCATCGCACGCCCCCAAACCCACGCATTCTCAGCTGGACTCTCGGGGAGTTTTATAAAAATCCTTTTTTTCACACAAAAATCTCACGAAGGGGTTTCCGGAAGACTTTGTTTTGAGAGCGGTTTCGGTATTGAACTCCAGGCCCCCGGGGCAGCCTGGAAATTCACCCCGGCCCGCCGCTGGGCCCCCGCTCCCCAACATCAAGGCGGGAGCCCCAGGCCAAGTGGACCAGCCTCGGCGCCCACCTCCGGCTCGGAGCCCCCAGCTCCCACCTTCTCATCCCCCAGCCCGGGTTCGCCCCTCCAGGCGGGAGGCAGCCTCGGGGTGCCCCCTCGGGGCCGGGCTGCACGACCTACAGCCCCGGGCCAGCCGCGGCGGCCGGATTGTCCCCGGGGAGCCGAAACCGCGGAGCGGGGAAACCCCTCCTCTCGCCCTTCCCCGAAGAGCCTGACCGCGGCGTAGGCGCCGAGCGAGCGGCATCCGCTGACAGCCGGGCCTCACGTAAGGCCCACAAGCGACCCATTAGTCAGCCCGAGTTCCCCTCGGGCCAGCCGTCTGGCGCGGCCCCAAGGCCGGGCGGGGAGGGGGTGCGGGGCCGCCGCGAGCAGGGAGCGGGGCGGGGGCGCGGGCTCTGCGGGGCCCGGCCGGGCTCGGTTCCGCGTTCCTGGGCCCGCGGGTAAGCTGAGCCGGCGGGGCAGGCCGCTCCCTGGCTGGCGCCGAGGCGCCGAGCGGCGCTTCACGTGCCCGCCATCAGCGGCGGCGGGAGGGGAGGGGGCGGGGAGGCGCGCCGCAGCTCCGCGGGGTCTCGGCCGCCGCCTCCCTCTCCGCCGGGGGCTGGGCCCGGACCACCCTCCGCCCCCAGCCCCGCTGCAGCCCCGAGCGGCGCGGCCACACGCCGGGAGGCTCCCCGGGCACCACTCGAGAGCTGCGCAGCGGTGGCAGCCGGGGAGGGTGCTCCGAGCGGCCGCCCCGGGAACTTCCCGGCCGCCCCGCCGCAGTCACCGGGACCGGAAGCCCGAGCGCCGCCCGAGCGGCCTCCGCCGGCCCCCAAGGCTGTTCCAGAAGGGGGCTGGCCGCGCGTCACCCTCGATCCCTCTTGGCCCCGGCGGCCGTCCTCCCCCTGGGGTCTCCCCATTCAAGTCCGCCGGATCCTTCTCGCCTCCAGTGAGATTCCCCTCCACCCCGCCCTCGGCGCCCCCCGCCCCCCGCCAGCCCCGCAGCTGGGACGGGAGGGGCGCGGAGCCAACGCTCCGGCCGGGCAGGAACACCTGCTCCAGGCCTGCAGCTGGGCGCGTGGTGCCGGGAGAGGCTGCCTACTGCTGCGTGCTCAGATCGCGGGCGAGAGAACGGGGCTCCGAGGCTCGGGGCGAGACGCGGCCGTGCCTCGGCCACCCCTCCCGTGCGATCAGGCCCGAATCTTGGGGACTCGAGTCTTCTGAGGGTCAAAGGGCCGCCTCCCTGGGGATGGAGCTTCTGGCCTTCAGTCGTCCGCCAGACAGTTGGGGCAAAACCTGTTTGGGGAGCCTTCCCTGTGTTCGCCCCCGTCTCCAATCGGCCCCCACTCTAGCCTGGGGAGGCGGACGAGGGGAGGTCACCGGGGCACCGGCAACTCCCCCGCCACCCCCGCACGCAGGGCCCGGTACCAGGGACGGACCCAACGCGGGGAGGGCCGTGGACCCCCCCCCTCGTCTCCGTGCCCCGCGGATGGCGGCGGCCGACGTGACCCGCGCTGCCGGCGCTGCCTCGCCACCTCCTTCCCCGTCCCGCCCTCCCCAGCAGTCCTGGCCCCGGGCCCGGCCGGGGAAGGCGTTGTTTTGCCAGCGGGAGCCAAGCGAGTGCGCAGAGAAAAGCCTCCCCGCTCTAATGAGAGTGCACGCAGCGCGGCGGCGAGGAGGATGATTACCCGGCGGGCGGGGGGGGGGGGGCGCGGGCCCGGGCCGCGGGCAGCGTGTGCGGCGGCCCCGCGGGCCCGGAGTCCCCGCCTGTCTGGCTGCTAATCGCACGCTTTCCGCTGTTACGGAGGCAGGCGGGAGCCGGCGGCCGAGCCCAGCGCCGGCGACTCGGCGGGTGACACGGAAACATGGCGCAGCGCCCCTCCCCCGCCCGCCTCCCCGCGCTCCCGCCTCGCACTTCCTCCCGCCCGCGCGGCTTTTGCAGTTCTCCTGCTCTGCTGTCGGCCCGGCACCATTACGCCAGCAGCCTCTCCGAGGCGGCCCCGCGCGTCTCTTCCCCCTTTGTTTTCGGGGGCTATAGAAAGCCTCCGCTTTTGTCCCGAGCTCTCGTTAAACCAAACTTGTGGTGGCAACGCCAGGCGGTGCGGGCGGGGAGGGGCCCGGGGATTTTGGCAGCAGCCGACCAGAGCGTGGTGGAAACTTCTCTCGCTGGGTTCTCTGCCACCCCGCCTTCCCCTCTCCCCCGTACACACACACACACACACACACACACACACAACACATACACACATACACACACACACACACACACACACAACACATACACACACACCACACACGCAGGCCAGCAGGCCTGCCGACGCTTCCCCCTTCTCCCCAGAGAGGCCTCAGCGCTCCAGGGAGGAGGTCTGGGCCTGAAGCACCATGCCCAGGGGGGGAAGAGCCTGGGGTGCGTGTCTGTGAGCCCCGAGTTTGGGGCACTGGGTGACCTGGCCCCTGGCGGCCCGGACTTGCCTCTCCCTCTCCTTGATCTTGGGGGCTTTGTACGAGCCGGTGGAAGAGGAAGGGGAGGGAAGAGAAGAAAGTGGTTCGTGTGAGGGGTTTTTATGTTCAGTCTGTTGGAACCTCTCACCCCCGCTGCACAGCCTCCCTTAGAGGATCCAGGGCGAGAGAGGGGGCCGTGGGCTCCACGGGGAAGGGTCAGAACCTCAGGCCTGGGAGCTGGACCGCCCAGTGCTGGCTGGCTCGGCCACACTCCTGCAGAGTGGGGGCCAGGTCCCTGGATACAGGAGACGCCAAACCTCCCTCCCCGGAGCGGGAGCGCCAGGCCCCCCCGGCGCGCTCCCCAGTCCTGCGCGAACGCCCTGGCTCTCCGCACCGGAGCTGCTCAGGCGGCAATTTTTTTAAGCCTGCAATTAAGCGAGGCGTCGCCGTGTCCTCTGCTAGTGTCGATCCTGTCAGTCGCACATGGCCTTGGTGCTCCGGTCCGAGGCCCCGCGATTAGTCACAGGCTCGCTTCGCTCCTTCCCTAATCCGCCTCTGCAGGCAGCCTGGGGACGCGGCCGACTTGGCGGCGTTGGCCGGGAGCCACCGCGCGCGGGGCGGGCTGCCTGGCCAGTACCAGCCCCGCTGCGCCGGAGCCGGCGCGGGCCCCGGGGTGCGGGCTTGGGGCTCCCTCCCCTCTCGCAGCCTCCAGGCTGGGGCGGCGGCGCCCCTCCTTCTCGTCCCGCTCCCGGGCCTGGGAGATCTATTTGTGTGGTGTCATTTGCATAAAAATAGGACAAGTGTTTCAGTGCGTTCGAACGCGGGAGGCGAAATCCTTATTGATGTGTCTGTGTGGAGCCCTGGGTTGTCGGAGCGGTTTGATTTAGGGTGTTTGTGTTGCCTTAAGCGAGAAATGAGAGGAAATCCTTGCAGCGCCTTCGGCGGGCCAGGCCCCCCGGAGCATCCCCCTCCGCGGAGCGCGGAACCGTCCGCCGCCTGGACCTCGGCGCGCCGAGTCCACAACCAGCAGGTTGAGGGCCAGGCGGGCGGCCCATTATGACTCATAAAACCGGGCGGCCTAATCACCAGCTGCCAACCCGTTTACGTGTGGCGCTTCCCAATGCTCCGTTCGCCCAGCCCGGGCCTCCAGCGGGTTCGCCCCGCTCCGTGGGGGCTGACCAAGCGGCCGCTCTTTCCCGTGGGCAGCATGGCTTCCCTTCCCGGGCGACCCCCTCTCCCCCGGCCTTTGCGCCGCTCGCCAGCAACTCCTCAGCTCGGACAAATAGCTTGGGAGGGCGCCGGCCGCGCGGAGCCAGTAAATCAATCATTAACTCCCCGGCGAAACCTGGCCGGGGAGGGAGTGGCGGCCAGAGGCGAGGCCGCGGGGCGAGCGCCAGGCCCCCTCCTCGGGGTGGGAGCCGTCCACGTGCCAGCAGACAGGGTGCGTGAAGGCCAGCCTCCCCCTCCGCACACCCCCGGGGCCTCTCGACCCCCCCCCCCCCAGAAGCCTCTGCCTGCCGCGCCTTTCAGGCCCGCACCTCGCCTCGCCTGGCAGGTCGGGTGACCGCGCAGCCCCGGGGAGGGCTTGAACATTAACGAGCCGCCCCGGGCCTCGCGGCCTGCTCTCCCCCGGAGAGCCTGCCGCGCTTGGGCAAGCTCCTCCGATCCGGTCGGGCTCCTCCAGGCTCCGGTTTGCCCAACTAAACTGATCGCCCCCAGGTCGACCAGTCTCCCCGCGGCGCCCTCGCTACGGAGCCCACCGCGGGGCAGCACGCAGGGGGTTAAAATCTCCGGTTCCCCCGGCTCCTCGGCGGCGCGGAGGAAGCGCCGATCAAAGTGCTTACGGGGAAGGAAACACGCGCGTACTCGGGCCTGGGTCGAAGAAAGCCGCCTCGGAGCCGCCCGCCTCGACCCGCTTCCCACACTCCCGGGAACGCGGTGGCGACGCTGGCCCGCGCGATTCTCTCCACTGAGCCTGACGCTGCGGGGCCAGGAGGACGGCGCGGGGGGGGGGGGGGGGGAGTCGGGGCGGGAGGCGAGCCTGGGCTCCGCGCCAGGAGGCCGAAAGCCGCAGATTAGTCACCGCTCGGCTCGGCGCTCGCGGGTGCGCCCGGGAACCGGGAGGGCAGGCGTCGGCCCCGCTCGGCCGGACTCCCGGGGCCGGGGAGCCGCGGCGCGGGCGCCCCGCCCCCACCCCCGCGCGCGCTCGGCGCGCCTGGATGGGCTCTCGGGGACCCGCACTGCCGAGATCCTCTTGTCAGTTCAAGGGCAGGACAGAAACTCTGCAAGCGGAGTCTTGCGAACAGGAAATTTCTCATTGACAAGGTGCCGCCCCTCCCCCACGCCGGCTTCAAAACAAAACAGAAACCCAGCGCCGGCAGCCAACGCGCCCCGCCTGGGCCCGCCGCCGCCAGCGCCCCTCCGCCGCCTCGGCGACCCTCGCGTCTCGGCCCCGGCCCGGGGGGGCGGGGGGGGGGAAGAGTTCCCCGGGCCTCGGGCCCCGGTGGCGGCAAACAAACAGGCCCGGCGGGCAGGCTTGGCTCGCGCCCCGCCAAGGGCGCCCGGCTGCCACCCGCCGGGGCCTGGGGTAGGGTCGGGCGGGGGCGCTGATCGCGGGAGGTTCCGCGCCCTCTCGGGTGATGAACCCCGCGGAGCGGCTTTGCGGAGCTGCGGGAGCCAGGCCGGGTCAGCTGCTCCCCGGGGGGAGGGGGGCGCGGAGGCCGTGCGGCGCCGCCGACTTGGCGAATCCCGCTGCGGGGACTCGGGAGGGCTGCGAGCTCGGCCTGGCAAAGTTCCCGTGGAAACTCCATGTTTAGAAACTCCAGCCGCGTTGCGGGAGGGAGGCGGGGGGAGGAGAACGCGCAGGGCGCAGCGGGGGGCAGTCCGCACCGTCCTGCCCCTTCCCCGCAGAGGGCTCAGCGCCGACCCCCAGCCTAATGGGAAGCCAGGAGGGTGGGGAAGGCCGGCCACCGGCCTGTTCTTTTGTTTATGTCCCTCTCTCCTCCACACACACGAGGAAATTTCTAAACCGCTTTATTTACTGAATTCAGCCAGGGGAGAAAGGCTGTCTTTTTAGGGACCCTGATATTCAGGGTAATTTCGTATTTGACGCATGTAAATACTTATTTCTCTCAGGTAAGGTCAAATTATTTATCATCTTAATTTATATTTCAATAGGCCTACAATTTAGAGGCGAGAAATGCCTCCTTATGAATCATTATGGTCTATTAGGGGAGGTAATGTATAAACAGCACTATTTGGGAGGGAATCACTTATGTTGACATTTAAATGGCTCTTCAATAGTTAAAAAAAAGACATTCGAGTGCCTTTGATTAAATATACAATTTACAAGACCATCAGCAAAGCCATCAGGAATATAAATTCTTCTTGGGATTTTTATTTATTTCCCCCCTTTTTAAAGCCTTCCAGGGCATGCATGTCATTTAATCCCTTTGGGAAAATCTACAAATTTCAGGCAAAATGTCATTCTCCTCTCCTCCAGCTCACGTCCAATCAGGAACCCAGGGAACCACTGGAAATGTGAGGACACTCCCCCAGCAGGCACCCCGGGGGGGGGGGGGGGGGAAGTTGGTACATCTTTGTACCTCACTAACAGAATGCACCACTTTCTAACAATATTGCCGCTGATTTGCACAACATCTTAGCTTCTCTGCTGGAGTGGAACCTTCCTGAAGGCCTGTGTTCTCCATCCATCCCCCCTGGTGTTCCCACAGCACCCAGCACAGGGCCTCAGACCACTGAAGTGTCTCTTCTACACTTGCTGCAATGTGACCCAGAAGCGTCCCCTCCCCCACCACACGCACCCTTTATTGAGTGACTCTGTGTATTCATTTCCTTGAAGCATCTCCCATCTTTAGAATGCCCTTCCTTGACCCCACATCTCCTTCCCGGCTCCCTATTTATCTGCTCCCTTGCACAGCTGTTCTTCTCAAAAGAGGTGTCTGCGTCCATGCGGCATCTCCATTCCCTTACCTGGTGTGCACGCTACAGATCAGCGTGTTGAAGTTGTTCTGAGACATTGGTATAAATACAACTTCGTAACAGCATAAGATTGGAAGCAACCTAAATGCCCAGCGATGGCATTGATGGTACATGCACACAAAGGCATATTCTGTAGCTATTTAAAAAATAAAGATCTGCTCTGTGTACTGATAGGGAATGGCCGCTAAGATCTATTGTTAAGGGAAGGACATAGGTGCAGACATGAATGGGGATGTGTAATAAGGTACAATGTGGGCATGTTACAGTTTGTGTCAAAACAAAGTAGGGGGAGATGTAAACATGTTTATTTGTATGTGCACTAAACGTCCTTACCACCATAGCGGAGCACCCCCCCACACACACACACACACACCGCTCTCTCTGTACATACGCATGTCCTTAATTTTATTTTCAAAAACGGGAACACAGTGCATGAGCTGCTCTGTGCCTCACATGTGAAACATACAGTATATCGTACAGATCACTTTCTATCAGCACATGGAGATGGGTCTTCTTTGTATAGCTACATCACTTCTCTCACCCTTCAACCCACACCTCCAGCCTCGCTGGCCACTCTGCACCAAGTGCTCAAGATCACCAGTTACACCGGCCGGCGTGGCTCAGGGGTTGAGCATCGAGCTATGAACCAGGAGGTCAGGGTTCGATTCCCAGTCAGGGCACAGGCCCGGGTTGTGGGCTCCATCCCCAGTGTGGAGCGTGCAGGAGGCCGCCGATCCATGATTCTCTCTCATTGATGTTTCTCTCTCTCTCCCCTCTCCCTTCCTCTGTCTGAGGTCAATTAAATATATATGTTTATTATGATGATTATTTTTTATTAAAGATCACCAGTTACTTCTCGTTGCCAGGAAGGGGGGTGATGGTTCAGGCTTCCCTTTGGCCTAGGAAGCACCCAGCACCGCTGACCACTCCCTTGTTGAGCTGCTCTTTCTCGGCTCTTCTCTATGTTCTACCGTGGCTTTCCATCCCCCACCCCCTGCTGATGACGGAAACATTGTTTCCAGGTTCAGCCCCATAGCAACCTGTGGGCCCACCTCTCACCTACGCAATCTCTGTCCGGCTTCCTGACAATAGCAACATGTGCGCGGGCCGGCGGCCCTACTCTCAGCCCTTCACCTACTCCGCGTCCTTACAGTCACCCCGTGAGGTCGGCAGGGTTATTATCCACGCTTTACAGGTGAGGAAACTAGACAGAGAGGTTACAGACCACCTCACTCGGAGGATTCACACCCAGGCTGCCCTCGCTCCAGAGCCCATGTTCTTAGCCACGCTGCCTCAGAGCACCCCTAAAACTGAATCCTTTTCTTAAAATGTACTTTTATTGATATCAGAGAGGAAGGGAGAGGGAAAGAGAAACATCAAGGATGAGAGAGAACCATGGATCAGCTGCTTCCTGCACATGCTCCCCCCCTCCCCCCACACACACACACCGGAGATTGAGCCCACAACCCAGGCATGTGCCCTGACCGGGAATCAAACCACGACCTCCTGGTTCATAGGTCAACACTCAACCACTGAGCCACACCGGCCCGGGCTCAAATTGAATTCTTAAAAACTTGAATTGGCCTATACATATTTGGGGTATTTGCTAAAGGCCAGACCCGGCGTAGGTGCCGAAGAAACAGTGGTGACCAGACAAACTGTCCCTTGGATCCTGTCCTTTGTCACAACTCCCTTCCCTTTCAGAGAAAAGGTCTTAGCCACTCAAGTGCTTAAAGCAAAATTGGGGGGGGGGGGGGGGCGGGGGCTCCATCTGGTACCTCACTTTCCTCCAGTCCACTGGCAAGGCTCACTGATTCTACTTCCGGTAAACCCACTCTTTCCCAGGCTCCCACAGCCCCCTCAGGCCGGCCACCATCTTCTCCTGACGGGATTAGCATACAGGGTTATTCCAGCTGGGCTCTGTGCCCTCACCCCTCCAACATCCTCCACAGGGCAGCTCGGAAGGGCTTTTGAAATGCCACATATCACTACCCTACTAGTTCCCACTGCACTTGGAACAAAACCCAAACTCCTGTCTGGCTGGCGTGGCTCAGGGGTTGAGCGTTGACCTATGAACCAGGAGGTCACGGTTCGATTCCCAGTCTGGGCACATGCCTGGGTTGCAGGCTCGGTCCCCAATGTGGGGCATGCGGGATGCAGGAGGCAGCTGATCCATGATTCTCGTCATTGATGTTTCTCTCTCTCTCTCTGAAGTCAATAAAGATAATATTTTTTTAAAAAATAGCTACTGTTTATTGAAGGCCTTTACTCTTTTCAGTAATTTTATGAGGTCTATTTCCAAGCTATCTCACAAGCCCCAAACCACCCTATGGGTGAGGTCTTACAATTCACACCTGATGTTTGAGGACATTTAAGCTCTTACCATTGTCTTCCCAAAATACACATGTAACCTAGCCGGCTTCGGCCACAGAGATTCTGACTCCAAACCTGGGCTCTTTCCCGTCCAGAATACTGTTTGCTTCCTACACACATGCACGGTCCCCCCCCAAACCTTAAAGTATTTCTGGGATCAGATCCTACAGAGATTCTCCAATCGCATCCCTCTGGGGTCGTCCTGGCAACTCACCAACTGCTGTAAATATTGCCACAGGAGTTTGTTTCTTTCTGGGATCAGCAGGACTCAGCTGATTTGCTGTGTTCACCTTGGGAACCTAGGGGCTCACCATCTGCATGAAGCATTGCCTTCCTCCCAGGTAAGCTTTGAAAAACTGTGGGGCCAAGTTCACGGGAGGGACTCCCTCCCCAGAACAGGTAGACTCTCTAGTTCTGTTGAGAAAGTCCTGCACGTCCACCAATGCTGAACGACGGCCCAGACTCCGGCCAGACTATAAAGCAGCTGTCCTTTCATTATTTCTGGACAACTTTTCTCCCTGCTTTAAGCTTTGGTAACGCAGCCAGGCCAGTGTGGCTCAGGGGTTGAGCGTCGACCTATGAACCAGGAGGTCACGGTTTGATTCCCAGTCAGGGCCCAGGCCCGGGTTGCGGGCTCCATCCCCACCCAGTGGGGCGTGCAGGAGGCAGCCGGTCCATGATTCTCTCTCATCATGGATGTTTCTGTCTCTCTCTCCCTCTCCCTTCCTCTCTGAAGTCAGTAAATATGTATATAACAATTACTCTGCTCCTACCATGGGGAGAGCTACAGCAGGGAAGAGAGGACACAGGAAGAGCCTCCGCCCCCCGCCCTCTGAAGCTGGACAGCTTTTGAGCTGTGGGAACAGAAGGGTCATCAGCTTTTCTCAGCTCTTAGAAGAGCAGCAGCTAGGATTAACAAGGGTTGATAGCTGCCACGGACAGTTCTAAACACCATACGCATTAATCATTTCACATAAAAAGCAACCCTATAACAAAGGCACTCTTATCCCCATTTCACAGATGGGGAAACTGAGGCTTGGAGGATCATTAACTTGCCTTCCTGCCTGGACACTCACCGCCCCATTCCTAGAGCCCAACGCTTCTGCACACGGCCTTTCAGACTTCCCAGACACCTTCGGTCAGCTCTCGGCTCTGCCCCCTCCGCAGGCTCCTCCCCATCGGGTACTTTATTCGGACCTGGAGGACACGACCACAGTGCATCTGTCCCGCATGCCCCTCTGAGATGCCTCTTCTGCTCGGTAGCTTCCCCACACGTGGCCCCGTGCGGGGCGTGCGGCAGCTGCGGCCTGAGCCCCACAGCAGAGGGGACACCCTCGCCCGTTCACTGCCACTGGCTGCGCCGGGCCCTCTCTGACCTGCTCACTGGCACGGGGAGTGCGGAGGAGGGGAGATCAATCTTCAAGATAATTTAGGTCTGTCTTTCCTCGAACCAGCCTCTGTCCTCTGCTCTGGGCCCGAGGACTGTGATTAATGCGCAGCCGAGTATTTCCTCTCTCCGGCTTCTTCCTCGCTCTGGGGTTTATTTTACAGCCGTTGCCAGAGTTTCAACTCAGGAGAGAGTCAATGCTCAGGGACCGGAGCCCAGCCCTCGGTTACTGAGGGGGCGTCCCAGGCGGCAGGTGGCACCGGGCCATTCTGCCGGAGGTGATGGGACTGTTTAGGGCTCCGTGCTCACCCACCTCCTCCATCAATAAGAGCTTAATCTCTTAATTATTCTGAAAATACCCAAAATAAGGTTTGCAGGGAAGGCAATTAATAGGATCGCACGGTCCATTCCTTGTTTGCAATTATGGATTATTATTTTGCTCCCCATTGTGTTCCAGCAATGATTTGAGGCTGCTTCCGTGATACCCAAAACCCAGCACCGAGCCGCGGAAGAAGTGGGACATGAATTATAATGTCACGCCTGCTCACATCTTTGCCCCCGTCCACATAATGGAACTGAATTCATAACGCCTTTCAGAAATGAGGTAATTCAGCTCTTCCGATGGCAACACTGGGCTCTTTGTTGGGCGCGGGGGGGGGGGGGGGGGAGCAGGCGGTAATGGAAAGCCGTGGCGGGGACCAGCAATCCCGCTGCGAGTGCTGGCCCCTGGGGTGTGTGACCTTGGGCCAGTCACTCACCCTCTCTGGACTCCGGATTCTGAAATTCTTAAATGTCTCTGCCCGTCTCTAAGGCCCCCCCACCCCCACCCCCCTTCCCTCCCTGCGGAAGCCAGCACTGCCCATCTGGCATCAAGCCCCCGAGGAATTACTGTTAGAGAAATGCGTTCCCAGGAAGCACACGCTCTATCCTGCACCGCCCGCTCCACCCCCTTCTCTCTCTCTCTCTCTATCTCTCTCTAGAGAGAGAGAAATCTTCCCACAGGGACAATGGAACCTGTGTTGCCTCTTCCCTCAAGGCAAGGACCCTCCCATCTTCGGGGAGAGGGCGCAGGGGAGCCTGCAGGCACCCTTTGGGGGGCAGGGAGGCGTGCCCCGCAGCCCTCCGCTCTCCCTCCTTCAGGTGGGAGCTTCAAGAGCCTCTTCTAACCTGGCCAACCCCCAGATCAGTCTCACTTCCCCTTCTCCTCACTGAACCGCACCTGCTACTTGTTTGGCCTCTGGCGCACCCAGCACCACGCTCAGCAAACACCCGGGCTGCCCTGCCCCGCCCAGTGGCTCCGCTGGCCCTCCCCTGCCTCTACCAGGGCTTCGGCAAGGGTTTCTCGAAGGATCCACAGGCCAGAGGGCCACCGAGGCGCAGCCCTCATCACTGGTCTGGAGTGGGAGGTCGCTGGAAAGACAGTTTTTATTTCTATTGATGTCAGAGAGGAAGGGAGAGAGAGAGAGAGAGAGAGAAGCATCAATGATGAGAGAGAATCAGGGATCGGCTGCCTCCTGCACGCCCCACACTGGGGATCAAGCCCCCAACCCGGGCCTGTGCCCTTGACCGGGAATCGAACCACCACCTCCTGGTTCCTAGGTTGAGGCTCAAACGCTGAGCCACGCCGGCCGGACTAGAGAGCAGTTTTTAAATGCAAACACATGCAGCAGCCTGGGCGCATCCCAGGAATGAAATTACACAAAGGAAGGCCGCCTCAAAACACATGCCCCGGAGCTGCCGGCTGGTGACCACGTGCAGGTTTGGCGACAGTGGCTGGCCTGGGCGGGCACGAACTGTCCAAATCCCCTCCCGGCCCTCAGCACCCTCCCATCGGGCCGTTCCCGAGTTACCTGTTTTCTAGTAGCCCAGTGACCGGGTGAGTGAGAACAATGCACGCGGAGATTCCATTTACATGAAATTTTAAAGTGGGCAAAGCCAACGTGAGGCGTGGGGAGGGGGACAGGAGGCGCACACCCCGGGGCGGGGGCACCAGGGCCTTCTGGGGGGCGGGCACACTGCACCCCGAGCTGGCTGCTGGCTGCGCGGGCACGCTCAGCCTGTAAACATTCATCAAGCTGTACGTTCAGGATTTACACACTTCTGTCTGTTTGCTGCACTTCAATAAAATGTTAACAAAATAAAAAATACAATAAATAAAAAATACATAAACACACTGGGGAAGAATAAGGTTTATCGCTGCACGTGAGCTCCGGGCAGGAGACCTGGCTGCAAGCGAGCGAGCGGGGAGGCTGGGGGTGGAGGGGCCGCGAGGGGGGCGGCGAGCACAGGTTCAAGTCACTGAACAGGAGCGCACGTTCCGCTCCACATGTAACAGAGGCCAGTGGTTGGGAGCGCAGCCCCAGGCAGAGATGGGGGGCCGAGGCTTCTCGGGGCAGCTTCCCCGCAGCCCTGCCCACAGCCCAGACCTCGCAGTGAGTGGATGGGAGGCACCTTGGCGGCTGGCCAGACCCCCATCCTGTCGGTTCTCGCACCTTCTCCCTCGCACCTCCCACTCCAATGAAACTGGACTTTCACTCTCCCGAAGCAGGCACGGCCTGGTCGCACATGCCTGGCCCCCTGCAGCCACCCCTTCTCCCGGTCCCCACCAACCCACCTGGCAGGCATCAGAGGCAGTTATGCCTAAGACGCCACTCAGGAACCTCTCTGAGCGCCTCACCCCTCCAACCTGACCCACCCCCCAATTCTGTTTTCTTTCTTTAAAATAATATATATATTTTAAATTGATTTCTGAGAGGAAGGGAGAGGGAGAGAGAGAGAGAGAAACATCAGTGATGAGAGAGAATCATCGATCGGCTGCCTCCTGCAGCCCCAAACTGAGTATGTGCCCTGACCGGGTATCGAACTGTGACCTCCTGTTCATAGGTCGATGCTCAATCACTGAGCCACACAGGCTGGGCCCCAATTCTGTGTTTTTTTCCGCTGCACGGCTTGGGGAGTCATACGTTCCTGTGCCTCCGGCGCCTGCCTAGCCTAGGCCATGGCTGTGACCTCCTAACTGGTCCCCCCCATGCGCCCCTGCCCCTCCGCAGTCCATTTGTGGCCCAGCAGCCACCCGCAGCCTCCACCCCTGCAAAGATGGACTGCCCCTGGGCGCCAGGTGCCTTCCAGCGCCCCCCCCCCCCCCCCAGGGACAGATCGCTGGCTGCCCCAGAAGCTTGTATTCCAGCAGGAGAGAGATGGATGATAAACAATGACGGGCTATGCGCTGCGGAAAGAGAAACAGAAGCAGGCAAGGGGTGGCGGGAAGGCAGGAGGTGGGGAGGGGGGTGGCGGGATTAAAGGAGAAGGAGAGGCCCCTTTGAGAAGGTGGGACATGAGCAAAGACTCTAAGGAGGTGAGGGGCGAGTCTAAAGGGTTTCAGGGCCAGGGCTGAGGAACAAGCAGGATTCCAGGTGGAGAGGAGGAGGAGGAGGAGCCCGAGGGCTTACAGGGGTCCCTGCAGCCAGGACCACGGAGCCCCCGCAGCTGTCACTGCAGAGGCACAGAGAAGAAACCCTCCACCATGCCTCAGGCCCGCCCTCCTCACCTAGGCTCTTGGATTCTGTTCCCGCCCCTTCCCACATCTGGGCCTTACCTGGAGCTGGCCCCGCCCCATCCCCCCCCCCCCTTTGGACTTCTCATTGTGGGGCTCTACTCAAACCCCACTTCCCCCAACACACCTTCCCACGGCAGGTTAGTCCCCCAGCTTCACCCCCTCAAGCCGCCCTGCCTCCCCCACACTCCAGGCCTCACCAGTCCGCAGCGATCCATCATTAAGTCTATAATTAGTTCACTGGGGTCATCGCATCTGTGACAGGTGTTTGCTCTGTGCCAAGCACTGTCCTGGGTGCCAGCACCGCGGAGAACAGGACCCACAAGGTCCCGATCCTCCGGGAGACAGCCGTAAACAGAAAGCAAATAGAGAAGGCACGTCAGAGGCTTCCGCGCTACAGAGAGGGTGAAACTGGGCTGCAAGCGGCCGCGGGGGGGTCTTTAGGCAGCATGGCCGGGAGGTCTCACTCAGGGAAGGACTTTTAAATCTATATATTCATTGATTTCAGAGAGGAAGGGAGAGGGAGAGAGAGAGAAACATCGATGATGAGAGAGAATCATGGATCGGCTGCCTCCTGCACGCCCCACATTGGGGATGGAGCCCGCAACCCGGGCATGTACCCTGACCGGGAATCAAACTATGACCTCCTGGTTCATAGGTCGACGCTGAACCACTGAACCACGCCAGCTGGGCCAGGGAAGGACTTTCTTTCTTTCTTTTTTTTTTTCAATCCTCACTTGAGGATATTTTTCCATTGATTTTTAAAGAGAGTGGAAGAGAGAGGGAGAGACAGAGAGAAACATCAATGTGAGAGGGACACATGGATTGGTTGCCTCCTGTACTCGCCCTGACCAGGGCCCAGGCCGGGGAGGACCTGCAACCTGGGCATGTGCCCTTGACCAGAATCAAACCCGGGACCCTTCGGTCCACAGGCTGACACTCTATCCACTGAGCCACACCAGCCAGGGCCAAGGAAGGACTTCTGAGCCGAGAAGGCACCAGCTGTATGGACACGAAGGAAAGAGTGCGCCTCAGAACCTCCCCCTGGAAGCCTCCCAGGGTCTGCTTGGGGCCGGGCCGCCCCTGGAAACCATATGGACATGGCAGTCTCAATGCCTCTGTCCACGTCTCCGGGAACGCACACGTCAGAACCGCAGGGGATCCGAGACGAACCATCAGGAAGCAGTGATCCCAACCCTCCACTTTGCAGCAGGAGGAACCAAGGTGTGGAGGCGGGACTGCCCGCCAGGCTGCCGCTGCTGGGCCACACGATCCAACCAATCCGACTGGGAGACGCCAGCGTGGCTCCTGTCCTTAGCACTTGGTCTCACAGCCCCGTGTGAGGTGGCGGGCCTCTGGCCCCCTCTCTATGGCTGTCCTCGCCTTTTTTCTTTTTTTAATATATTTTATTGATTTCAGAGAGGAAGGGGGGGAGAGAGAGAGAAACATCCATGATGAGAGAAAATCATGGATCGGCTGCCTCCTGCACGCCCCACACTGGGGATCAAGCCTGCAACCTGGGCCTGTGCCCTGACCGGGAATCCAACTGTGACCTCCTGGTTCCTGGGTTGACACTCAACCACTGAGCGACACCCCGCTGAGCTGTCCTTGCCTTTTACAAAAAATTTTTTTCCACTGATTTTTTATTTAATAGAGTGGAAGGGAAGGAAGGCGGGGGGCGGGGGGGGGGGGGAGAGGGAGAGAGACAGACAGAAAAAGAAACATCGATGTGAGAGACACACCGATTGGTTGCCTCCCACATACACCCTGGCCAGGGATGCAACCTGCAACCCAGGCAAGTGCCCTTGACCGGGAATCGAACCACTGAGCCACACCGGCCGGGGCTGGCTGTCCTTGCTTTTATCTGGAATGTACACTATGTCCCTCCTGGCAGGAATGTCCTCTCTCCCCAATCATATATTCCTTGAGAGCAGGCTGGGCACGTTGGCTTTTTAAAAATGTTACTTTATCCGATTTGTTGCTTCCATGCCCACACAATTCCAGCGGAGGGGCTGTGGGAGCGCTGCGTGCCCACGGGCTCCCTCCTCCACGCCCGAAGGACCAGGGCGGCTGCCACGTGGGCGTTCACTGGCTTGTGGTCAGGCCTGTGGCCGCGTATTCTTAGCCGCCCTTGGCCGCCCGGCCCGAGCATTTCAGCTCCCCTGTCACCAGGGCTTAGATCCCTCGCCGCCAGGGCAGCTCGGAGCGCAGGGAGGGGAGTGTGTTGTTTAGAGGCGCGCAGGCCGGTGTCGCCCAGCCTGTTGCCGCCGCCGGAGCCTGCCTGGCCAGCCAGACTGTTTGGAAAACACGGTCTGGCTCAGCAGACCTGGCCGGCGCGGCGGGAGCTTCTGGCCACAGCATGGCACTTAGCATGTGTGACCTCTCCTGAGCCCTGGGGCAACTCCGAGGCCCGGAGTCTGGGACACTCACTGACCTTCCTTTATGGAACGTTCCAGACGGCCACACTGGCCACTGTGGGTCAAACTGCCACTTTATTTAGTTATTTTCAATATATTTTATTGATGTCAGAGAGGAAGGGAGAGGGAGAGAGAGAGAAACATCCATGATGAGAGAGAATCAGGGATCGGCTACCTCCTGCACGCCCCACACTGGGGATGGAGCCCACAACCCAGGCCTGTACCCTGACCGGGAATCGAACCCTGACCTCCTGGTTCATAGGTCGATGCTCAACCCCTGAGCCACGCCGGCCGGGCTCAAATAGCAACTTTAAAAAACAGAAACCCTCAGTTTGGTCCTTTCCTGCCACCAGTCCCTGGAGAAATCCTCCGTCCGCATAAACCTGCCTCTCCCACCTCGAGGGCATGTCCTCTGTGCACTGGCAGCCAGCTGTGTGCAGGGGGTGGGGGCACAGGGACTGTGGAGGGCACCTCCCCAGCGCATCACGGGGCGGGGGGGGGGATGCTGCGGCCAGTTAGGCGGGTTACGGGGCAGGTTTCTGCATATTCGGCGGCAGCTCCCAATGCTGTTCAGAGACACACCTAGTCCGACGGCCAGGAGAGCGCAGCTCTGGCCCTGAGCGTGGGCTTTGTCCGCCTGCGGGGCGCCCCCTCCATGTCTGAGCTGCCCATGTGCCCATCAGAGCCGCCAATCATAGGGCGCTAGATCTCGCCAAAGTCCACGCCATTTCTTCTTGTTTTCTCCCTCACGTTCTCATTTCTCCTGGGGTGGCTGAACCTGCAGCTGTGTCTTTATTATTATGATGTTTTAAATGAATTTTTATTGATTTCAGAGAGAAGGGGAGAGGGAGAGAAACATCAATGATGAGAGACAATCATTGATGGGCTGCCTCCTGCATGCCCCCCTCCCCCGGATATGGAGCCCACAACCTGGGCATGTGCCCTGACAGGGAATTGAACCGTGATCTCTTGGTTCAGTGGTTCAGAGGTCGATGCTCAACCACTGAGCCACACTGGCCGGGCAGCTGTGTCTTTCTTTCCTTCACTTCTCTGGCTCGGGAAGTGCAGGGCCACAGCCTAGAAGGAAATTCGGGCAGGGGTGTGGGATAGCCCCCTGGTGTGTGTGTGTGTGTGTGTGTGTGTGTGAGAGAGAGAGAGAGAGAGAGAGAGAGAGAGAGAGAGAGACAGAGACAGAGAGATAGAGACAGAGAGACAGAGACAGAGAGAGAGTTAGGGGGGAGCAGAAATACTGCCTCTCTCCCAGCACCATCCTTCCACCAATCTACAGCAGATAAAAGTCAGGTTCAATGTCAAAACCGAGTCTCTGAGGGCACCGCGCGTAAGGAGGGGCCGCTGTGGGCCGGACTGGGGGGTGACAAGCACCGAGAGCTGACTCGGGGGAACCCGCCGATCCCCACGGGCTTTCTGTGACTTGGGGATTTGAGGCCTCGGGAGAATTGTTGAGCTGGGGCTTAAGGGGACCAGGAGGACTCTGAAATGGATGCAATTCCACAGACGCTTAGTGGAGAGCCCTTATGTATAAGGCAGGCGCTATGGGAACAAGGACGCATGCTCCCTCATCTCGGAGGCAGTGTCAGTCAGATGGAAGATGGAGGGGTTGGCGTGGGGGGGGGGGGGGTGGAGGCGTGGGGGGGAGAAAGCAGGGGAGGCTGGCCTCACAATGAGCTGGTAATAAACGAGCAGAAAGAGTAATTCTAGAAGCTGACAGGTTTGAGCACATGCTATGGTCGCGCACTGTACAATCTTTTGTAGTCGCTTAAACTTGGCCACAACTTCCTTGCAGTTCTTCACACCAAGGGGGTGTGTTATGGGCTGAACTGTGTGTCCCCCAAATCCATATGTTGGAGTCCTAACCCTAGGTGGAAGTGCTACATCCGAATGTGACTGTATTTGGAGACAGGGTCCTTAAAGAGGTAATTAAGTTAAAGTGGGGTGATTAGAGTGGACCCTAATCCGATGTGACTAGTGTCCTAACAACAGGAGGAAACAGGGACACAGAGACATGCACAGAGGGAAGACATGTGAGGACACAGCGAGAAGGCGGCCGTCTACACACCAAGCAGCAAGGCCTCAGGAGAACCAACTCTCCTGACACCTTCATCTTGGACTTCCTGCCTCCAGAACTGTGAAGCAGTGCATTTCTGTTTTTGTTTTGTTTTGTTTTTAAATATATTTTATTGATTTTTTACAGAGAGGAAGAGAGAGGGATAGAGAGTCAGAAACATCGATGAGAGAGAAACATGGATCAGCTGCCTCCTGCACACCCCCCACTGGGGATGTGCCTGCAACCAAGGTACATGCCCTTGACCGGAATCGAACCCGGGACCCTTCAGTCCGCAGGCCGGCGCTCTATCCACTGAGCCACACCGGTCAGGGCCATTTCTGTTGTTTGACCACCCGCCTGTGGTCCTCTGTCGTGGCAGCCCAAGCATACTAACACGGTGGAATCTGTGTCCCCGCCCCCGGAATCCAGGTTGCCCTGGTGACTCTCTCAGATCAACAGAATGTGGCCGAAGTGACACAGTGTAACTTCTGAAGCAGAGCCTGCAGCCCGCAGCTCCCTGCTTCACCCTCAGTGCTGAGCAGCCAGGCAGGAACCAGCCTCGGTACCAGGGAAGCAAGGCGACAGGGAGAAGAGCCGCAGCCAAGAGCAGGGGTGAGCCTAGCCAACCGCCCAAGGGTGAGGAAGAAGGAACCATTGTTGTTCAAGCCAGCTTTAGGGGAGTTTGTTACACAGCAACAACAGACTGATACACCTCACTGCAACATCCTGTGGGAAGGTTTCCACCCAAAAGGCTCAGAGGAAAGTATGTCCTATTCTGAGGCTCAGCATGAGGTGCCTCTCAGGAGGGACGGGGGCAGGGGGCTCTCTCTCTGAATCATTGAGAAGGAGGACCCCCGTTTCTTTCTTTGTCCTCTATGGACAAGCAGCCACCTATACCAGCCAAATCCCCAGATGTCGCCTGGCCGGTGTGGCTCAGTGCTTGAGCATCGACCTAGGAACCAGGAGGTCAGGGTTCAATTCCCGATCAGGGCACAGGCCCGGGTTGTGGGCTCGATCCCCAGTGCGGGCGTGCAGGAGGCCGCCGATCCATGATTCCCTCTCATGGATGTTTCTCTCTCTTCCTCTCCTTTCCTCTCTGAAATCAATACAAATATATTTTAAAAAATCCCCAGATGTCGACGAGTCCAACACCTTCTGGACACACAGCATAGAATCACTATAGAAATAGCCGCCATTTAGAAAGCACCTACTAAGCACAAGGCGTATATTTACTGCATTCCCTGATTTAATCCCGTGGACGTATGGTCAACTCAGGCACGGGGACTCCCCTCCTTCGCAGGTGAAGAAGCTGAGACAGAGAGGCTAAGTCGCTCTCCTGAGGCCACAAAGCTAGCGGGCAGGCCTGGCCTCCTAAACAAGGGGTCTTCCCCCTCCCTCAGGGTTGGACAATTAAGGGGGGAGGGGGGGTCACATAAGGAGAATGGAGATTTTGGCCCCAACGAGGAGCTGGTCCTATGAAAGCGGTGGGGCTGGGCCAGGCCGGGGTGAGAAGATGAAAGCAGTCAGGAGGAACGGGGGAGGGGCTGGGAGGCTGGAGGAGGTTCACGTGGGGGTGGGGGTGGGGGTGGAAGCTCTCTAGCTGTCCAGACCTGGGGGCAGAACCAGCCAGTCACATAGAACCCACCCACCCACCCCCTGGAGCAGGCAGATCTCAGCCCTCCAGGCAACTCCGCGGGGTGTGGGGGGAGGGGGCAGGCTCTCCCCCCTGGTTATGCGAATCCCTGACGTGTGAGGACCAACATGACTAGGGGCCCACAGTGCCAGACCCCTCATTTCACCCTCATGGAGACACTTTGAGGGGGCACCTCATTACCCCCAATGTACAGACGGGAAACTGAGGCCCGGAGCTGTGAGAGGACGGACAGCCTGCGGTATGCTCTTGCTTAGTCACTCCGAGCAGGAGTCCTCTCCTGGCCTCCACGGTCCTCCGGGACCTCCTGTCATGGATTCCTAAGGTTTCACGTGTCATCACCAGGCACCTGGTGTGGCTCTTCCACCCGCACCAGGGAGGCCCGCGGGCCACATCTCACCTGGGCACAGCGGCCGGCACACAGAAGGAGCCTAAGAATGTGAGCTCCAGCCTGACCGGTGTGGCTCAGTGGATGGAGCGTCGGCCTGTGGACTGAAGGGTCCCAGGTTCGATTCCGGTCAAGGGCATGTACCTTGGTTGCGGGCACATCCCCAGTAGGAGGTGTGCAGGAGGCAGCTGACCAATGTTTCTAGCTCTATCCTTCTCTCTTCCTCTCTGTAAAAATCAATAGAATATATTTTTTAAAAAAAAGATATACAGAATTAGCCCTGGCCGGTTTGGCTCAGTGGATAGAGCATCGGCCTGCAGACCAAAGGCTCCCGGTTCGATTCTGGTCAAGGGCAGCCTCATCCACAGGCCACCGCCCCGCCCCTTCCTTGGGGAGTCTAGAAAGTGGCCAGAACGGTCACCTCCCCGACTCTCTCCAGACCGGGGGTGAAAAACACAAGGGGACCCACTCCTGAACATGAGGTGGACCGCCATGCCCACAAAACCACTCTCCAGCTGCCTTCTCTCCAGGTGCCGCTCAGCCCGCCCCCCGAAGGCAGCGGGGCCTCCCACGGGCCCCCGCCGGGGCGTGCGTCTCATGCTGATGACACTGCTCTCGGCCTGGTGGCCCCATTCGGAGCCCACAGCAGGGTTGACGGGAGGCAGGAGATCCTGGGGCACCTGTGGACCCAACTCCCCATGTACCCAACAGCCACCACACGGGCAAGAGAGGGTGCCCACCGCTGCCCTGTACCAACTGTCCAAAGGACTAGAAACCGAGAAAGACTGTCCCCTCACCCCAGGGAACTCACACTTGGCCAGCATTTCAGAGACCATCTCACGTAACCCCCAACAACATGAGGCGCTGTGGCGGTTTCACACAGGTCTGCCAAGAGGGGGGGTCGATGCCCCCACTCCTAGAAATCTGGGTGGTGTTGTGGCAGCTTTTTAAATATATATATTGATTTCAGAGAGGAAGGGAGAGGGAGAGCGAGAGAAGCATTAATGATGAGAAAGAACCATGGATCGGCTGCCTCCTGCACACACCCCCCCCCCCCCCACTGGGGATGAAGCCCAAAACCCAGGCATGTGCCCTGACCTGGAATCAAACCCGGGGCCCTTCAGTCCGCAGGCTGATGCTCTATCCACTGAGCCACGCCGGCCAGGGCTCGTGGCAGCTTTGAATGCACCAGAAGTGATCCTGTGAGCCGTCTGAGGCTAAGTCAGAAAGACACCAAGCAGCTGCCCCCTGGGGGGTTCAGAAAGAAGTCAGCGGCCAATCTGCCAATCCGGGGACACGCAGGGAAACGTCCCGGGTGGCAGCCCCGCCACGCTCCCAGCCAACAGCAGCAGCAACTGGGAGCAAAACAAAGCGGTTTGGGAAGTGGGGAGGTAATTGGCTGGTAAATAACCGACAAATCCGGGGCGATTTGTTGCGCCGAAGCCGATCTCCGGCGTGTTCTTTCCACAGAAGAGGAAACTGAGGCGCAGAGGGGCTGAGTGACTTGCCCTTCTCCTGGGGCCCCTGGTATTTTCTCACTTCCTAGAGGAGAACATTCTTTTCAGACTCGACTGGTTTCCAAACGTGGCTGTGCGTCAGAGTCAGCTGCGGTGCGCGTTAAAGATAGAGGCGGCCAGGCCCTGCCCAGGCCTACTGAGTCAGACTCCGCAGGCGGGCGGCCAGGGCGCTCTACACCGACACCCCAAGTCACACACAGCCCGTGAGTGAGCCAGCCAGGTGATTACAGACAATTAAATGGGACCAGCAAGCCCTTCTTCAAAACACACCGGGGTTAGGAAGTCGCTCCTGCTAGGCGCTCATGTGATTACATCGAGACTTGCTGGACCCTGATGTCTCCTGCAGCCCCACACAGCCAAGTGACAAGCTAATAAGAGCGCTGACTGGTGGAGCCAATCAGTAAGCACATTGTGGGCAACACTGTGGGCAAGACGTGTCAACACCTTAGGGGCCCTGCGGTCCCCGCCCTCTACGAACTTGCAGGGGCGCCCAGGAGAGAGCACTCATCTCAGAGGACAATAAGGTGAAACAAGTGCGCCTGCAGCGGGGTGTCACTGCGCGCAAGAAGGTCAGTCCTGCTGGGAGCCTCGGAGCTGAGGCTGCCTCCCAGGGCAGAGCCAGCAGGAGGTCGCAGGTGGATAGTGGGGAAGCATCGGGTTGCCTGGAAACCAGAGTAGGACCAGGTGTGTGTGTGTGTGTGTGGGGGGGGGGGGGCAGGGAAAGGGGGACCTTGAGGCTTGATCCAAATTTTTATCTTCTCAGTTTCTAACACCTGTTGTCAGGAAGGATCAAGGACCCAATTTCAGATTTTCTTGAAAATGAACAGAAAGCCAGAGGCTTTCATTTGCCAGGACACCAGCTAGCATTTCCCCCGGGATGATTCTGTAGGAGACACTTGGGAGAATTTTCAAGGAAGGAAAAGACTTTGTTTCTGCCCTTACAGAGTTTGCAATCTAACAGGGTCCGCGGAGTGCCTAAAAGTGAGAGAAGCAAATTCCAAGTGCTGACAAGAAGCGCTCTCATGCTCAGCGGTGGGAACACACATTGGCACGACCATTCGGGCGCTATTATTCAAACTGAACACAGGCCCCACCTATGGCCCCAACAATTCAACTGGTGGGTGTACACACACCCGGCAAGAATGTGTCCATCCCTTCACCACAAGTGTTCACAGCAGCGAGATTAGTAATCGCCCTAAAGCCAAACCTCCCAGATGCCCATCAACAGGACCACAGTAGAGAAGGAAAATGTGTTGTAGTCACAGTTGGATACCACACGGCAGAGAATGAATGAGCCACACGGCACTGCAGAGCCCATTTCTATAAAGTATGAAATCAGCCCTAGCCGGTGTGACTCAGTGGATAGAGCATCGGCCTGCAGACTGAAAGGTCCCAGGTTCGATTCCGGCCAAGGGCATGTACCTTGGTTGCGGGCACATCCCCGGTAGGGGGTGTGCAGGAGGCAGCTGATCGATGTTTCTCTCTCATCGATGTTTCTGACTCTCTGTCCCTCTCCCTTCCTCTCTGTAAACAATCAATAAAATATATTAAAATAATAATAATGAAGTACGAAATCAGGCAATGCTCATCAATGCTGTTAGAAGTGAGGACAGCAGTTACCTTTAGGGCCACAGTACCAGGAAGGGAGGGTGAATTGATTTCCGGGGCGCTGGTGATGTTTTGTTTTCTGATCTCAGTGCCAGCCATATGAGTGGGTTCACCAAGCCCTACACTTATGACATGCGCACTGTTCTGTGCAGCTATTTTGACTCAATAAAAAGTAAATCACCATCATCGTCATTATCCTCTAATGGGGAACGAAGGCTGAAAGCGCAGCAGGTCCTCCGGGGGACAGTCGCGAAGAGATTTCCATCGAGTGGCAAAGAGCACGGAGGGAGGGTCAGGCATGGATAAGTTCAAGAGGGACCCGGGAAATCAGAGGCCAAGCCGGTCCAGGGGGCGACTGCATGCGGCGGTCCCCCTGCCAGGTCTAGGCCAGGATGAGGTGCAGAAGATGGGTCACCTCGAACACCTTTGGAGACAGGAGCCAGAATCCCCCCAAATCAGAGATGGCCTGGATCCCCACGAGGCTCCACCATTAGACGTTTGTCCCCGCGCCTCATTCTCTGCTCACAAGACACTATGGATCCCGCCCACAGTACTCAGGGATGGCATGCGAAAGGCAGGGCAGGGCTAGAGGACAAGGAGCTGCGAGGAGGGGCTGGAATCTTCCATCGATGCCCTTACACAGCGCATGAAGGAATGACCTACTGGTAGATGGCCGGTGGGACCGGCTATAGATCTAGTTGGCAGTAGAGTGAGACTTAGTGATGGCACCTCCTGGGTCCTGCTCCACATCCATTCACTGACAGACCTGCCCCGGGCCAGCAAGCTCACTCGCTGGGCCTGGGGTCTCCAGTGGTCTTTCCCACGTGCACCATCCTGCACCGGAAGTGCAGGCAGGAGGCAGGGCGCCCATCATGGTCTCGCTCAGCACTGCGATGGCCTGTGGTCCATCTTCCCAGGTTTCCTGAGGTTGGTGGCCATGACCCAGAAGCCTATGGCCCCATAATAAACCACCTCAGGGACGCTAATGTGTAATTAGTGCGTGGGTTTATTTAAATTTAATTTAAAACAGAAGACTCCAGCAAAGGCAGTCCTGGCATGTGATATATGTATTTGGTGTATAGAAACGTCTTAGCTAGAGATACATCGTGTTGGTTTGCACCATCTGTTTCCGATTGCATTACTGTTCCCGAACCTTCACCTCGCCCCGTATCTACCCCCTTTACCATAGGACTCTGCGACACGTCCGCTAGAGGGGGAGCCCCATCCCGCTCCCACTGCGCTCAGGCCACAGATGTCCTTGGCCAATGGCATGTAAGCAGAAGTCACGGCGTGAGCGTTCCGGCTCTAGGACTTAAGGGTTCGGTTCCACTCTACCCATGAGAAGGACGTGTCCCAGGTCGCCCACTCACCCATGGAGGATGAGGGACGCATGGAGCAGCATGGACCCACCCACACATGGAGTCAAGCCCAATTGAGCCCAGGTGACGCACAGACACGTATGTGAGAAATAAATGCTTATTGACAGAAAAAGGCGTATTGATGTAAGCTACTCAGTTTAGGGGTGGTTTGGTACACAGCATTATTGTGGCCAAGCACTGACTGAGACATCCCCTAAACACTTTAGTCCATCAACCCAAGACTTACAACGTATAATCCACCACCTAAAAGAATATTCCATCTCTGTCCCCTCACCTGAGGGTATTTTTCCATTGATTTTTAGAGAGAATGGAAGGGAGGGGGGCAGAAACAAACAATGATGAGACACATTGATTAGTTGCCTCCCACACGAGCCCCAAGCAGGCTGGGGATCGAGCCTAGGTACATGCCCGTGACTGGAATTGAACCAGGGACCCTTCAGTCCACAGGCCAACCCTCTATCCATTGAACCAAGCTGGCTAGGGCTTCCCTTATCCTTTGGGATTCTTTTTCTTTTTTTAAAAAAAATTGATTTCAGAGAGAGAAAGGGAGCGGTAAAGTGATAGAAACATCCATGATGAGAGAGAATCATGGACCGGCTGCCTCCTGCACGCCCCTCACTGGGGATCGAGCCCATAAGCCGGGCATGTGCCCTTGACTGGAATCAAACCTGGGACCCTTCAGTCCGCAGGCTAACACTCTATCCACTGAGCCAAGCCGGCTAGGGCATCCTTCGTAATTCTTCATAGCATTTATCACAAGCTGAAATAACATATATGTATATTTTTTCACTCATGTATTTATTCTCATCCTCTCTCCAGTAAAATGGAGTTTTATGATGGCCAACACACTGTCGTGTTCCTAGCCGTAAACGAACGTCCCAAGCCTTGGGAGATGCGCACAGTGGGTGTTCAATACCTCTGTGTGGAGTGGATGGATATGGTCCCTTTTGTCTTAAGTTAAAATGCCTCTTCTCTAAAGTATGTTCCTGCGCGCAGCTCAACGCCATGGCGATGAGCAAAGCCGGGGAAGAAGCAAACATCTGATGGAGAGAAGGCTCAGACAGGAGACCTGCGTGTGTTGCCCCGAGGAGGATGAGTTATTCTTCCTCGAGGAGCCGTCCCCGGTGGTTAGGGCCTCAGAAACCGCAGCTGGCCTCCAGCACTGTGACAAGTCAGCAGGTGGCTTGGCCGGTGCTGTCCCTGTAACCACACACAGCTCCATCTCGGTGCCCGATCGGCTGTCCTCAACCTTCGGAGGCTCCTCCGGGGTCAGGTCACGGAGGGGAACTTCAAAGGGACTTAGGTGGCTTCCAAAAGCTGTCAGGACGGTTGACTTTCTGGCACCGGGCCAGCATCACGCGTTAATTAAATTATGTGGCAGAAACACCACAATGTCAAGGTCAGATACTCCAGCCGTCAAAGCCCCTGGCTCTGAAAACACCCGCCATCCGACCATTCCTATGTGAGGGACATCCCAGCCAGCTTTGTCTGGAGGCTCCATAGACCCGCTCCGGCTTGTCACACAGCGGAGACGCCCGGGATTGCACCCACTTGCCCGCGTGACCCTCGACTCGGGCCTGAGCCTGGCTTTTGTGAGCCTGGCTCTGTCTTTAAAATAAATACAGTCCGGCCGGCGTGGCTCAGTGGTTGAGCGTCGACTTATGAACCAGGAGGTCACGGTTCGATTCTCGGTCAAGGGCACACGCCCAGGTTGCAGGTTCCATCCCCAGTTGGGGGTGTGCAGGAGGCAGCCGATCGATGATTCTCTCTCATCACTGATGTTTCTATCTCTCTTTCCCTCTCCCTTCCTCTCTAAAATCAATAAAAATATATTTAAAAAAAAAATAAAGTAGCCCTAGCTGGTTTGGCTCAGTGGATAGAGCGTCAGCCTGTGGACCAAAGGGTCCCGGGTTCGATTCCGGTCAAGGGCACGTACCTCGGTTACAGGCTCCTCCCCGGCGTGGGTCCTGGTCGGGGCTCATGCAGGAGGCAACCCATCGATGTGTCTCTCTCACATCGATATTTCTGTCTTCCCTCTCTCTTCCACTCTCCCTAAAAATCAATGGGGAAATATCCTCAGGCAAGGATTAACAAAAAAATAAAAATAAAGTAAATGCTACTAGTTCTTTTTTTCCAACACGGTTCTATCAGCAGGGCAGCAAACTAGCCAGGCTGCAAATGAGAAGGAAAAACCCACTTTCTGTCCAAATGTCTTTTTAATAAGCATGGCTGGAGACTCTCCGTGAGGATGGCAACTGTCCCTAGGGTGTCCCCATCACTTAGATGCCACTGGGCCTCCGCGCAGAGCAGAGCTGAGCTGGGGGCGGGGAGGGCTTAGGAAGCCACCTTCCTGTTTCCTTGGGCCTCTCGGGGAGGCGTGAACTCAGGGCCAAATGAGAAACACGCGCAGCCACATAAGCAGAGGTGATTCCAAATGTGTTTAAGTCTCCCCGGTGCCTACGAAGCGCCTTCCATATGCCGGGCATGATTTGAAGTGCTTCATGTCCATCAATGAATTTAACTGCCCCAACACTCGGGAAGCTGTTGTATTATTACCCCATTTTACAGACGGGCAAAGCGAGGCTCCTGAAGCCACTTCCCGAGGCCCCACCAGCAACCACAGCGCAGTCTCTGCTATTGAACCCACAGCTCCGGCAAATGCCCACTGTGAGCAAGGCACACCGGGAGGGGCTGGGGCTGGGCGGGGGAGGGTGACCATCCAAGGGAACCACGAGGGCCAAGTACTCCTAAGTCACAGTTTAAGATAAAGGTGAATGATGCCGAAACCGGTTTGGCTCAGTGGATAGAGCGTCGGCCTGCGGACTGAAAGGTCCCAGGTTCGATTCCGGTCAAGGGCATGTACCTTGGTTGCGGGCACATCCCCAGTAGGGAGTGTGCAGGAGGCAGCTGGTCGATGTTTCTCTCTCATCGATGTTTCTAGCTTTCTATCCCTCTCCCTTCCTCTCTGTAAAAAATCAATAAAATATATTTTAAAAAAAAAAAAAGATAAAGGTGAATGAATCCCGATCTCTGACGGGGTTTTGAGTGCTTGCCAAGGGGAGGTGTGCTGAATAAACACAGCACTTTTGAAAGTCGGCCTTCATATATGGGCGCTCACTGTACCATTTGATTTTTCTATGGATTTGGGATTTTTCAAAATAAAATAAAATAAAAATCTTTTTTTTTTAAATCCTCACCCCAGGATATGTTTATTGATTTTAGAGAGGAAGGGAGGAGAGGGAGGGAGGGAGAAACATCGATTGGTTGCCTCCATAGGCACCCTGACCGGAGATCGAACCCACAATCTTTTTGGTGCATGGGACGATGCTCCAACCACTGAGCCACCCAGCCAGGGCTCAAATAGAAGTCTTCTGAAGAGTGAGCCCTAAGGGAGGAGGAATAGCGAGGGCAGACCGTCAATTCTCTAAGGAGGGGCCTGGGATCTCCCCCAGCCCGCCCCCCAATAGCCCAAAGTCAAGGGGGCTGGATGGGATGTTTGTTCAACGATTGAGCCATAAAGGGCCACGCGGCCTGGTGGTCTCCTCCTTATATGTGCGGGGACCTCTCAGGCCCTGGATGTTGCCCTTACGCGTCGGCAATGCTTCCAAGCCTTGGCACACGCACAGGTGATAGTATCTCTATGGCACACCATGGCAAACAGCGACCCAGTGTTCAGAATGCCCAGCGCGGTTGCTCAAGGCCTGAAGCCATCAGCCAGGGGACCTGAGCCACCCCCAGGCCCACCAGGCCACCCTGAGGAGCTGGCCAACTGGCAAGCCACTCGCTCCTTTTTTACTTTTTAACATATTTGTATGATTTCAGGGAGGAAGAAAGAGGGAGAGAGAGAAACATCCACGATGAGAATCATGGATCGGCTGCCTCCTGCACGCACCTCCCCTCTGGGGATCAAGCCCGCAACCTGGGCACGTGCCCTTGATCGAAATAGAAACCGGGACCCTTCAGTCCACAGGCCGACGCTCTAGCCACTGAGCCACACCAGCCAGGGCGAGCCGCTCTTAGGAAGCGTTGGGTTAAGGGACTGCAGAGGCCAATCCGGCTCTGGAACTAGCAACTGGAATGGAGAGAGGACGGGCTAAGGGGCGGCTGGGCTCCCTGGGGCCCGGCTGGGTGCGAGGGTGTGCCCAGGTCCGGGGGGCCACTCGGCCTGAGTGGTGGGCCGGCTCGGGCGCCCTGCCAGCCCGGGCTGGCCCTCGGCCAGGAAGTCTGACTGAAGGCGGGCCAGCCCTGTTGGCCCACAGACTGTAAGCTGAACTGCGCGGCACTCCTCGGCCTCTTTGTTTTCACTTCCCCACGGCTCTCCGAGTGCTGAGGAATGTGCTTTGAAGGTTCCAGCGGGTTTCGCCTCTGCTCAGGGAAACCAAGAGCAGAGGCTGGGCCCGGGCCAGATGGCTGCAGGGAGGGCACCTGTGATCACACCGCGAGCGCCCCAAGGGGCAGGTGGAATCTGGGGGGCACAGAGCGGGGAGCACCAGGCTGAGTGCTCTTCGCTGCGGGGAGACTGCGTCTCCGTGCCGAGCCCGGGAGGACGGGTTTGTTTTGCCGAGGGAGGCCGTGCTCCCTCGCCAGCTGCCCCAGGGAGCCCGCGTTCGTGAGGAGCTTCGGGGAGAAGCTGCGATGAGCGCCCGGCCAGACCAGCGCCTCCTCCGTTCGCGTTAGACTCGGTTCCCCGACGGCCTTGGGAGCAGTCGGGCCTCCAAGGAGGCGGCGCGGAGGGCCCTGGCCCACATGGCCTCGTGCACCTCCAGCCCAGGCCGCCCCCCTGCACACCCGGCCGGTGTGGCCCAGTGGCTGAGCGTCGACCTATGAACCAGGAAGTCAGGGCACAGGCCCGGGTTGTGGGCTCCATCCCCAGCGTGGGGCGTGCAGGAGGCAGCCGCTCAATGATTCTCTCTCCTCACTGATGCTTCTCTCTCCCTTCTTCCCTGAAATCAATAAAAAAAAATATATTTTTTAAAAATGCAAAATCCCCCCCTGCAAGTGGTGGGCGCCCTCCCCTCTCCAGCCCCTTGCCCACATCCTCATGCCCTTTGTCACCAGGTCCAGAAGGACCAAAGCTCCCCTCCTCAGTCCTCAGAGGGCGCAGAGCTCTGCACACAGCAAGTGCTTAATAAATGACTACACGCCAGGCCTCTTCAGGGACCTGAGCAGCCTGGATCTTTCTCTAACCAAGCCTGCTTGCCTCCTCTGATTCCGTACTCTTGCCACCACGTGTCACCTTGAGCGAAGTGTTCTCACCCTCTGCACCCATTTCCTTAGCTGCGCGAAGTGGGGGCTCAGCGAGAGCCCCGACAGCCAGCCTACCAGACCTCCGCCCCCTCCTGTTGGCCGGCTGTCACCTTCTACTCAGGGCAGAGCAGGCCCAGGTCTTGTGGGGTCCCCGACCTTTAGCGGAGCCAAGTCCCCCTGCTTCTCCACCATCTGTTTAGCTTCACAACACATACCTGGGCCTTGGGCGCCCGCCGCATCTGCTCCCTTCTGTCCTCACAGCCATTCATACGGCTCCGGCCCCGCGCGTGACGGGGCCATGGCCCAGGAGCAATAACTCCAATGCCTCGAAGGCTCCCGAGTCATTTTTCTGCGCCAGCATTGTCTGCTCGGAGCTCCGGGGGCCTCCCTCCCGCCTGGTGGAGGCACAGGCCCTGTTCGGTTAAGTATGGGCCCTGGATTGCCCCCTAATTTCCCTCTCTCCCCGATTTCAGCCCCGGAGTTAACCGCACTCCCGGCTCTGCCGAGGGGAAGCAGAAAGTGGCATCGAGGGCCCTGCCTCTGCCTCAGAAGAGCCACTTTCTCTGCCCAGGTAATGACCGCCTTTCCTCCCAGCGGCCTCCCAGCCTCCGCATACTTAGTGCGCGTCGCCCTGGACAGAGTTTAATTAGGCACCAACGCACCCAGGGGCAAGCAGCGAGGACCCCTCTCGGGCTGAGCCAATGGGCCCAGCCCCATGCCGGAGCCCGCAGCCCGCAGCCCGCCTCCCCGGCTGGTAAGTGATGGGCTGCCAGCAGGTAGGGGAGGTTGTCCATGCTCAGCTAATGATCGCCTTAGGCGCCAAGTGATGGGAAATCCAGGCGGGCTGGCGAGCTACAGGGCGCAGCCAGGGACAATTGTATGGACCAGTTTAACGCGGCTGGGGGAGGCCTGGCAGAAGGAATGCCGTGTGTGTGTGTGTGTGTGTGTGTGTGTGTGTGTGTGTGTGTGTGTGTGTACACACTTCCTGGTCTCTTTTCTCCCCCCCCCCCCTGCCGCCTCTCCCTCATTCTTGCTCTCGCTTCGCTTTCAGGTTTCTCTTCTGTTTCTAGCCCACGCAAGTTGAAATTAGAAAGGTCTTTGCATTCATTTATTTGTTTGTAATAAAGACAGGATTTTTGAAGCGGCATATTTGCAGCAATTGAGTGTTCAACTAAACACCAAGCCAACTAAATGTGTTAGGGGGAAATGAAAAGTCAGTTTACAAGAAACATATAATTAGCACGTTCCCCGACTTTCCCTAAGCCTTTGTCTGGCTGGGGACAAGACAGGGGCACCATAATCAACGTTAATAAAATGAAAGACGGCGTCGAGGCGAAAGGGGAAGGAAAAAGTTTGGAGTGCGAAACGAGCCTCAAGTTCGAATAAATACGTCAGGAAAGGAACCTTTTGTTGCCTTATTTCTCGTCAACAGCCATTTTCTCCTTCCAACTACAAAGGCTTCAGAAGGCTCGTTTGTCCTGTACCTGTTAACCAGGCCCGAAGCTGAGCCGGGCGGGGGAGGGGCGGGGGAGGGGCGGCCAGCCGCGGCAGGAGCTGCCGGGGAGTTTCCGGAGGCTGCTTTAGCCGGGCTAATGGAAATTACTATCGCACAGCACCGGAGTCCTCACGTGGCCTGCCTTCCAATCAACTGTTCCCCCTCCTCGCCCCTCGGAGAAAGTGAAATAAGACATTAGACTTTCAATAATCTCATACGGTGATGATCAATCAAAACCCAGAGGAGAAGGCCAATTTATAGAAATTGTATCTGCTTCACTGGGCGGCTGGAACCGGAGCTGAAAAGAACACGGTGCTCACCTTTGATGTGTGAAGTTGCCTAAAAAGCACACCACAAACGCCCCAAAAGATGGCCTGCACACCCGGGGCTTTTCTGGGGGAGAGTTGCTCCCCAGAGGCCTGTGTCCGGCAGGGCACTGTGGGGACCCGCGTGCCCAAAGGCGCGCACACACATGTTTAGGCCACATCAAAACTATTTATTTTTATTATCCTTCGGCTATTTTAAGTTGGCCTTTCCATCTTTCTTGTTTGTTTTATCACCAATTAAGTTTATTTACTGAATTAACTTTTAATGGATCCTCTACTTTGTTCTGCAGAGTTGGCTTCTAGCACTTGGGCCTTTTGTGAGCAGCTCTCACACCCCCCCCCCCCCATCCCATTCCCGGAGCTGGAGGGCTCGGCCTCGGTTAACTCCTTGCCTGCTGGTGTCTTTCCTCTGCAGCCACTAATCACCTCCTTTTGATCATTGCCAAGTTCTCAGGCTGAAGGAAGGAGAAAGGACCTCTTGACCATTCTGGCTGGCTTTCCACATGAGCCTGAAAATGTCGACAAATTTGAAACATCTGCCGGGTTGCTCTGGTCTGATTGCTAAAATATGCCGACCTCCAGCCCCCTCCCCCCGCCCCTTTTAATCTGTTTCATATTCACAAATTAAGCATTTAGTCTGGGTAATAAATCAGAGCGGTTTACGAGGCTCACACGACACAAACAAGCGAGCAGGGCGCAGCACAGCCCGTGGAAGCGGAGTGCGCGGCGCTGCCAGGAGTCTGAGGCTCCACGCGCCCGATCGCCGCGGCCGCCCCGACAAGCCGCCCGCACCCTCTCTCTGGCCGGTCCCCGTGCCGGCGGAGCGGAGGGGTGCAGGGGAGCAGCCCGGCCAGGACACCCCCCCCCCCCCCCCGCAACCTTCGGCGCGAACCCGCCGCGGCGCCCGGCCCGCCCCAGCTCTAGGCAACTCGGCGCCCCCGCCCCGCCGGGGAGGGGCTGCTGGCAGAGACGGCCTCGCCCGGCACACACCCAGCGACGGGCCCATTAAGCCTCTCCCAGCCGAGAAGGCTGGGTCCCCCTCCCCCACCGCTGCCAGCCGGCTGGGCTCGGCCTGAAAGATCTCAGGCCCGGGCCGGCCAGAGAAGCAATGATTCCCCTCCACGTCCACGTGTGACCTCCGCTAAGCCAGGCACCAGCACGCGCGCTCCCCCCCACCCCCCATCTCTCCGCGCCGCCTCCTCCCAGGTTTCGGTCCCGACAGCCACAAAGCTACTTTCAGATTCAAAAAGGGGGGGGGGCGGGGGAAGGGCTCTCCTTCAGAGTGGATCGAGGCTTCAGAGAGGCATGGGAAGGGGAGTAAAGGCACAAACAGGGCCGACCCCCTCCCCCCCACCCCGCTGCAACCCACCCCGGCTTCAGCGACCACCCAACTCAGGGGCTTCAGCCCGAGCGTCTCCCGCCCCCCCCCCCCCCCGCCTGAGAAGCGGGCCTGGACCAGGGGTGCGGGGCCAGTCCCAGCCTCGGACCCTGGGGGACCCGAAGGGAAGAGTGGCTCCAGGTCGCCCGTTCTGGGTGTCCGCCGCCCTGCCATGCTCAAGTTCCCTACCGACTGGCATTCCCGCTGCCACGGCGGGACTAGGTGGCAGAGGCGGAGGGCGGGAAATCGGGGAGACAGAACGTGCAGCCCACCCGGGACCCGGGGGGGGGGGGGGAGACACAGGAGCAATCCCCCCATCTCGCAACACGGAGCATATATCGCCCTGCCTCTCCTCCCAGCACACATTCCGACTGCGAAAGCCATTACCGCCGGCGCGCGAGAGACTTTTTAAATATTTACAGCCCGCTCTCCGCACGGTAGCCTGATCCATCTTGTGGGCGCGGAGGCGGGGAGCGGGGCTCCGCTCCCGGGGAGGTGAGGAGCCGGGGAGGGGGGCGCCGGCGGCCTCCCCCCGCCGCCCGGGTCCTCCGGGAGCTCCCCACCTCGTCCCCTCCAGGTGGGGCGAGGGCGGGGGGCTGCGCGCAGTTCACCCGGGCCCTGCCGGGGCCTGAGCATTGGGGGGGGTGGGGGGGCGCTAAGCGTCCGGGAGGAGGGAGGGCCGGGAGGCTGATTTAAAGGTTCTCACCGGGAAGCGAGCGAGGCACAGACCTGAGAGCCGCCGCGCGGTGAAATCCGAGGAGCTCTCTTGGCGAGGAGGGGCTGTCAGGGGCCATTTATCTCTCGCCAGAGTGGAGGCTCGGCTCCCACACCGCCCGCGAGTAACAATGGCAGCGATCAGCCGCTCTGCACGCGCTCCAGTGCATGAATGGATTGCGGAAGATGCCGGCGCTCCTCGCCGCTCCGCCGGCTCCCGGAGCGCCCCCTCCCTGCCCGCCGCCCCCGCCCCCGCCCCCCCCCCCCCCCCCGCCGCCCGAGCGCGCGCCTGGTGCCTTCGGCGTTCGCCCGTCCGGTCCCACCGCGGCGGTCCCTCTCACCCCGAACCCTGCTTCTGGGACCAGGGCCTTGGCACCTGGCCACCGGGGGTCCTTAGGGGCTCAAAGTTGACACAAGCCTTCGCGACGAGGGCACCCCCGCCGGCCCCCTCCCTCCTTTGCTTCCCTCGTGGCAAGTTTACTCTCAAGGAGTTGGACGGGTTTTCGCCTCCAAGGCTGGCCTCGTGCAGGCCCGAAGGGTGTGCTCCCCTGCCCGGCGGCCTGGGGTGTCAGAGGGCCCCTGGCTGGGCCCCGGCCCCAGCGCCCTAGACCAGCGCTCCCTGCTCATCCACCCAGACTCGCCGCTTTGGGCGCAGCACACGTCTGGCCAACTTTCAGGTCAGCGGCGGAACTGCGCACTCCAACGCATCTCGGTGGTTTACAGCCCGCGGAGCTGAGTTCAGAGACCGCCACGGACGGTGCGGGGTCGGCCGCATACGTGTTTCCCCTCAACTGTGCCACACAGGTCTCCGCACCCCCCCTCCGGCTGCTGCCTGGGGCTGGGGGCGGCAGGGGATGCTCTGAGCCCTCCTGGGCTTGCTTTGGGGGGGCTCAACCAGAACCTGGGGAAGGTTCAGCCCTGGAGATCGCCGAGCTCCTGATGCGTCAGCCTGGGGGGGGGGGGCTCAGGAGGTGGCACTGGCGGCAAGCCTAAGGCCGCGCCAGATCGCCGGGCGAAGAGGCCCGGCGGAGTGCGGGTGGAGGGAAGGTGGCCACACGTGCGCAGAGCGCGGCAGCCCAAAAGCGGAGACGCACTCGGAGAGACGAGCAGGACCCGCCGACCGGGAGGTTGGGGAGGGCAGGCTCGGGGAAGCTGGCAGCGAGACAAAGCGGGAGGAGAACGCCAGGCAGGCTCCGCCACAGACCCGGAAACCCGGGCAGCAGCAGACGCCGGGCCGACGCGGAGGCGTGTGCTGCCAGGCCCTGCCGGGCACACCCGGGCGTGCGCGCCCAGGGACCCCTCCGCCTCCCCGTGGGGCCTACTGCCCCAGCTGGTCTCTGTTGGGCCTGGGCCGGCTTGGCATGGAAGACCAGCAGATGGCGGGGTCCCCTGGGTAATCTTAACTGATAGGGACCCGTCTGGTCTCAGCCCCTCCTGGAACCTCGGACAAAGATAGTGGGGTTACAGGAGCGAGGCCTGGGGACAGCTCAGGTCTCCGGCCTGGAGGCCCTGGATTACTGCGTATCTGACTTGGGGGTTCTGGAGAGCCGCCACCCCGCACCGAATTGCCATTTGGGCTTCACAACCGCAAGCCCCTGACGGCGCGGCCCACGCCCTGACTTTTTACAACCATCGGCGATCCAGACTGGACTTCCCGCAACGAGGAACAATGTCATGTGGGAAGAGGCCTCTAGCCTCGGGGTCTCCGCCGCTCTCCCCTACCGCCCGCACAATCAAAGGTCCCAGCAGCAGCCGCCCCCACCCCCGCCAGCAGCGCCCCCCACTCTCTGCCCACCCCCCCCCCCCAGCACCGCAGTCCCTGGCAGCCGCGGTGCAGCGCGCCTCTCAAATGAAGCCTAGCGCGTTCCCTAGGCCGTTGCCTTTGCGCACACTCGCTGCACCCACCCCCATCACTCCTCTCTCTCTCTCTCTCTCTCTCTCTCTCTCTCTCTCTCTCTCTCTCCTCGCCCTTCCTGTTTCCCTGCTGGGCGTCCTCAAAACCTGACTGCCTAGGCTCAGCGCAGAGTCCCGGCAGAGTGGGGGCCTAGGGAGATCAGGCGGAGGTGGCCGAGGGAGAGGAAAGGTCCCGGAATGAAGGAGGGAGCAGCCCCCGGCGGAGAGAGGCCGCCGGAGGCAGTCTGCGGGGAGGGGCGTGCAGCGGGAAAGCCTGCGCGGGGCCTGAGAGTTTACAAAAGCCTTTTCCCTGAACATCATCTCATTTGCACCAGCCTGGCCACCGGGCTGGGAGGGAGGTAGCGCAGACAGTCACACCCCCACCGGCAGCGGAGAGAAATGGGTCCCGGGGAGGTTGCCAGACGTCTGCACAGAGTGGGCAGAGCTGAGTGCTGGAGGAGGCCCGAGGCCTTGGCTTTCTCGTCCCCAAGTTCACTTTCCTGTTCAGTAACTGTGTGTGTGTGTGTGTGTGTGTGTGTGTGTGTGTGTGTGTGGAGGGGAAGGGGATGGCCAGGCAGGAATGAACAGTCCAGTTAGGGAAGTCCAGGAAGGAAGGACAGACAGCCCCACGCCTCTTCCTTTCCCCAGATCTCACACGACAGCCCCGGCCCGGCTCTCTCCGGAGCAGCCGCGAGCACAGCCCGGTGCCTGGCTGAGCCTTAGGCAGTGGCCGCTCCGGAGGTCTCAGCCCGCCCCACCCCCACCCTCCTGCTGGTCTTGCTCAGCTCTCTCCTCGCGGCCTACCTTCCCGCCCCCAGCCTCGGTTGCAGGCTGCCTAGCTAGCGTCCAACTGTGGTTTCCGGGCAATAAAACAACTATTAAAGTCTCAGGCACGGCTGGTGATTTGCATCACATCCTCTCGTGCAGGGATTCAATATTTAATACCCGATATTGAATAGGATGGGAAAAGTCAATAGCTGAGGACCCGCGGGGAGGTGGCACAGTGCGAGCCGCTTCAGGGGCACAACCAGCTCCTCGGACGCCACAAGGACGGCCGGTTCAGCCGAGCTGAGCCCAGCGCCGGGGGAAGTGGGGCGCAGTGGATGCCTCTCAGCTTCCGGATCTGCTGAACTGCGCATTCTCCTCAGCCCAGCTAGAGGGAGGCCAAAGGAATGCTGTGTCCCAGGCTTTACTAGTGGGGGGAGGGGGGAGGGTTTGTTTCCCAGCAAGCCACCAGGTGGATGGGGCCGCTTTTTTGCTGCTGTTTGCACTTTGGTTTTGGTTTGGGTCTGAGCCCGGCAGGTGAGCTCTGAGCTCGTCCCACCATGATGGCTCCTCAAGACATCCATCCGCATAGGTCCCATCAGGAGTTCCTGGCCCAGCTTTCAGCGAGCTGGAACAGGAATGCCGATGGCTCAGAAGATTCTGTGCACCGTGAAAGAAGTGCGAATGCCCGATGCCAGGCTCAGAGGGGCCGGGACTTCCCGGGCACCACCAGCCTTCAAGACAGAAACCCTCAGGCCACGTGACCCGCCCCAGGGCCTGGTGATGGCTGGGTGCTGACCGAGGGAAGGGGGCAATCACTCCACGCGGAGAAGGAGGCTGGGACATGGAAGCACTCCTGCTCCGGAATGAGAACCCGGAGTGTGTGTTAAAGAGCCAGGAGAAGAGCAAGCTCTCGGACACAATTCCCTTCTCAGGCCTGCAGAGGAACGAGCCACTCTCTTTAGCAAAACAGAGAAATACACTTTACCCCCCACAGAAAACAGGTTCTCACAGGCTGGTCGGGTAGTGGGGAAGGAGAATAAACATCTTTGAGCAGATTCACCTTTTCCACTACAGAAAGAGAAGAGAAACTAACAGTGGGAGACACATGTGGGTTATCTGATTGCAAAGGGCTGGGGGCTTTTTGATACTAAAGAACCAAGCAGCCCTAGCCGGTTTGGTTCAGTGGCTAGAGCGTCAGCCTGGGGACTGAAAGGTCCCAGGTTCAAATCTGGTCAAGGGGTACAGGCCTGGGTTGTGGGCTCGATCCCCAGTGTGGGGTGTGCAGGAGGCAGCCAAACAATGATTCTCTCTCATCAATGATGTTTCTCTCTCTTTCTTCCTTCCTCTCTAAAATCAATAAAAATATATTTAAAAGAAAAAAGAACCAAGTGAACTTGACCTATGGAAGTACCATTCTAGACACCAAGTTAGAATATTAACTTTACAGATTCCCTTTTTATCACAGCTTCACTCACACATGGACTGAGTTGGAAATCTTGCTGTTTATGAATAGATTCAAAAGATCCCTCAGGAACCCCCAAGTGGTGATTTGGGTAAAAGTTTAGAGGGGAAGGGTAGGGGTGTTGGAGAATGACAGTGAAGGAGCCAGTGGCCTCATCTCTTGGTTCCCTAACAGTACAGTTGTCAGAGGAGCATCAAAGGAGGGGAGCAGGTCCCCTTCTCAGAACCGTCGCAGGAAAAGGTGACCCCCAGCCTGTGAGTATGGATGCATTTCCCGGGCTGGGGTGCAGCTACTTTTACAACATCAGGCGCCGGGCCTGTGAAACCCACCAGCGGAAGTTCTCCTCGGAGGAAAGGACATCGTAAGGTGGCTGCTGGATAGAAAGCAACTGCAGCCGCCATTAGCAACGCCTCCTGGAGTCCTTCAGCACTACCAGCCGGCTCCCTTCTTCCCACCTTGGCCGGGGGCCAGGCTCTGGGCCTCCTGCGGACCCAGGGTGACCTGACAGTTAGCACCTGGTGGGGCCATGTGGCTACGGTATGAGACTGCTGGCCAGGGGGGAAGAGAAGCTCAGGTGGGGGGACCCAGGGCCCAGGAGGGCCTCCTGGTACAGCTTAGAGCTGACCCAACTTGGGGGAGGTGCACCTCCAGAACCCACTAAGGCCCACGCACCCCCCCCCCCCGGTACTTCCAACCTAGAGGAAAAGTGGCCTTATCCAGTTTGGGTGGGCCAGGGCCAGGCCCAAGGTGTGGGAGCCGGCTTCTGCGCCAAGGCCGCACACAGTAAGCCCCAAGTGGCAGTGGGAAGGGGCCAGAGCGGGAGAGGAGGTACCTTTGTGCCTCCCACCACCCCACCTTCTGGAACGTTTCCTGGCGGGGACTGTCATTCCCTCCTGATGCCAGACAGCGGGGGAAGATGGCTCCCTGCGAGAGGGGGTGGCCTGGACGGTATTCCCACTGGATAGCTTTCACCAAACAAGGAGCCCCGCAAAACCTCACAGCTGCCATCAGACTCTACTTCCCCCCCACGCCCCCCCCCCCAGAACTGCTGGGGTGACCACGGGGCCTGAGGCCAGGGTCAGCGGAGGGACCGTCGCCACCACCAACAAGTTGCCAGCCCAGATAACAGCTGCGGGAGGGGGAGGGGAGCCAAGGCTGGAAAATTCGACCAGAGGCTGCCGCACTGGCGGCGGCGGCTCCAATTAGCTGAGCCAACTGGGAAGGTAGAGAGCGAGGCGACGGCCCCGCGGATCGCGCCCGGGGCGAGCAGGCGGGCGGAGGCGCAGGGCCTCGGAGCAGCCCGGGCGGCCCGCACCGGCCCCTCCCGCGGGCCCTCGGAGCGCGCCTGGTGTTTACACACTGTCCTTCCGACACGGGATCAAGTTTCAGGCCGCGCCGGAGGCGCCGGAGGCCGGCCGCGGGCCCGGGAGAGGGGAAGAGCTGGAGCGGGATCTGAGCCGCGCGGCGCGGAGGTGCAGGCCCCGCGCGGGTGGGCACCGCTAGTGCGGCGGGCTCCCGGGGGGCGGGGGCGAGGGGCAGCCCATCAGGCGGGGTGAGCAGGGTCAGGTGGGGCTGCGAGGCGCGATCCGGGGAGGGGGGGGGGCGAAGCATCCCTGGAGTCTCAAGAACACGGTGCTTTTGCTCGCTCGGGCCAGAGAACCTACCCCCGCGAGGGGAAGGGCTGCTCAGAGCGCCCCTTGTGAGCCCTGCCGCCCTCCCCCCAGTGCCTTTGATATACTACCCGATCCTGGCCATTGTTGGGGGGGGGGGGCGATCTGTGGGTTAGAGGAGGGACGCGGTAGGAGACCTCAAGTTTCCCTGCGCGCCCCGGCCCAGGGCTTCGGAGGCCTCGGGCCCAGCGCCGGAGGCTCCCCGCCGCCTCCTCGGGGCTGGAGCGCTGGTGCCCAGGCCGCTGGGCGTCGGCGGGGGAGCTCCCCGCGGCACAGGCTCTGTAAACAGCTGCGTGCCGCCTCCCGGCCCGGCTGAGAGCCTCACCCAAACACCATGTCGCCGCCTCTCAGCTCCCGGCCGAGGCTGCGGGGGGGCGGGTAGGTGGGGGCAAGGCTTTTGTAGCTGAGTCTGGGGAGAGTCCCCCACCCCCAGGCCACGGGGAGCCGGCGTTCAGAACCCGCAGGGGTGCGGGGTGCTGTGGGAGGGGAAGGAGCCAGCGCCTGCCCCCTCCCCACTGAATGTCTGCTTTGTTCCGGAAAACAAGGGAAGCATTAGGCTGCTGCCCCCGGGGAAA
The DNA here is from genome assembly GCF_951640355.1 of Cnephaeus nilssonii. Classification (NCBI taxonomy): domain Eukaryota; kingdom Metazoa; phylum Chordata; class Mammalia; order Chiroptera; family Vespertilionidae; genus Cnephaeus; species Cnephaeus nilssonii. The sequence goes on along the minus strand of NC_137071.1, from coordinate 131,551,045 downwards.
CACAAAACTTCTTTTTGAATCTCGGGAAGGGCGGTTGACTGCGCTACGGGGCTCCCGAGACAGAGCGAGGAGGGGAAACGCGGAGAGGGCGGACGGGCGGAGACAGGGAGACTCCGGAGAGGGGACGACGGACGCGGGGGGGAGGGGGGGTGCGCTCAGGGTGACCGGGCGGCAGACCCGGGAACCCGACTCGGCGCGAAGGTGCCGCGCGAGTTCCAGCGAGCAGCCGGCCCGGCCAAGTGGCGCCGGCCCAACCCGCGGCCGTGCCAGCTTCCTGCCCTGCCCAGGACCGCGGAGCAGTCGGGGACGCCGCCGCAGGCTGGCCCGGAATCTCAGGCCGGCGGGGCGGGGTGGGGGTGCGAAGCCACAAGTAAACCCAGGCTAGAACTTTCCGCACCTCGCCCCCACCGGCCCTGAGCGTGGGCCCAGACCCCGGGCCTGTGGCTCGTCGACTTGGGGCTTTCGGCCTGGGAGGGAGGGGGCCAGGGCTCGGGCCCCCGGCGCGGAAGGTGGGGGGCAGTCTGAAGTGTCTTGGGTCTCATTAGATGACCGCTAGTCCGATCGGGGCTCCCAGGCCAGCTCTGCCCCGAGGGCGCGAGTCACTTCTCCATCCTGGGCGGTGGGAGCGGACTGGGGGGCTCTCCAGCTCCTCTTCTCCGACCGCCACCCCCCACTCGCCCTTCCCGCACCTAAGAAAGGGGAGGGCGCCCCACCCCTGCGGGGCGCTCCCCGCCGCCTCGGAAGCTCCGACCGAGAGCGAGGGTTTTCCCCCTTCCCCAGGGCTCGCTGTGTTGCTAACTTCCTCTCAGCCTCCCTCCTCGCTCCGAAAAGCCCCGAGGAGAGGAGCCGAGAGGAAGCACGCCGCCGGTGTGCGAAATGAAGACCATGTGTGCGGACGGCGGCCTCCGAGCGCAGCCGCCGGGGGTGGGGGCGGCGAGGGCCCCCGCGCGGCCGAGGCTCGGGCGGCAGCAGCCAGCGCCTCCGCTCGGCGTTGGGGACGCGGAGACGCGGCGAGAGGAGGCGAAGCGGCTGGGCTGGCCTCGTGGCGGGCGGCAGGGCGGAGGGGGGAGGGGGGCGGCCACGCCGTGGGGGGCGGGGGCGGGGACGCAGCCGGGGCTTCCTGGGCCGCAGCTGCGACCGAGGGCGCAAGAGCAGATCGTGCTCGGCGGCGGCGGCGGCTCGGGTCCGCCGCGCTCGCAAGCTGAGAATCAACAAAGGGAGGCGGCGGGCGAGCGGGGGAGGGGCGCCGCCGAGCGTTCGCTGGCTGCCGCGGAATAATAAAAAATAATTAATAATGATAATAAGAGAAAAATCCCCGGGCTTTCATGGCTCTGGGTTTCCGTGTGGCTGCAGCGGGAAGCGCGCTGTCCTTGAGGCGGACTCTCGCCTGGTCTGCCCGCCCCTCCCCCTCCCTCGCCCCCTCCTCCCCAAGAACCGGGAAGAGAAAGGTCTGCAGCTGACAAATATTATCCATTCTCCCCATCGATCGCGGGGTGTACAGATGTGAGCGCTTGATGTGCCCGCGGAGCCGCGAATCCTCCCTGCTCGCTCGCTCTCGCCCCGGCTCCGCTCGCCACCCCCTCCTCCCCCTTTGTTCTCCTCCCCTTTCCCTCTCTTTAAATAGATTTCAGGGCGCTGCCTGTTGGAGAGCAGCTGGCGATCTCTCCCGACAGAAGGAGCGAGCGTAGCCGGAGGTGCCCGGTCACCAGCCTCCCCTCCCCCACCTCGCCTTCCTCGTGCGGACCCGCTCCCCACCTTCCTCCAGTTTCCAAAGCACAAAACACCCGAACACCCACGCCCACTGCGGCGCCGGGCTCTCGGAGCCTCCGGAGCCCTGTGTCAGTGTCACTTTGTGTGGAGGAGGGAGGGGACTGGGGACACGCCGGAAGAGCCGAGGGTCGGGATCTGTCCCCGGCTGCACCAGGGACGCAGCCCCGGTCACGCAGAGAGGGGACAGTTTACCCATCAGGGACAGCCAGTGGGGGCAGCCCTTTATCCCTCCTTTGCACATGGCAGATTAAGCCGACAGCGTCCAGCCTCAAAGGGGCCGGCCGCTTGGCGAAGGGTTAACCCGTTGGCCAGTGATCGCGGGCACACGCGCGCGCGCACACACACACACTCACACACGCGCGCGCGCGCGCTCGGCGAGCCCTCCCCGTCCGCCCGGGCGCCCGCCACAGCCCGCGGTGCGCCCGGAGCTTAAGGGGGGTTTCGAGGGGGGAGGGGCGGGGCGGGCTTAACCAGGCCGCTCGACTGAGCCGAGGCCACCTCGCCGTCTGTCACTTAAATGATTGTCCTCCGCTCCGCTCGGTGCGGTCAGTAAGGGCTGTTAACAGGCAGTTGCAATCAGTTTCCGAAAGGTCAGCCAAGGTCCTCCGGCTCTCGCAGACGGAAGGCATTACGAAACCGCTTTTGTATCTGCAGGCACTTTAGAGAAAGGCGAGGAGGGGCGCACCGCAGCGCCGCGGTGCTGCGAGCCCCGGGAGAGGGGCGGGGGCCGCGGGGCGGGGGAGCTCGCCACCCCACCCCTGGCGGCGGGGAAACTACCGGGCGAGTGACCCGGGCCCTCCCGGTTTCGCTGGGGAAGCAGGAAGGAAGACGGGGAGCAGGGAGCAGGCAATGAGGGAAGGAGGAATGGGAGGAAGTGGGAGAGGCGTCCTGGCTCCCGTCCTTGCCCGGCCTGCGGCCCACAATGGGACCCGGACAAGGGCAGGCGGCCTTGGGTGCGGCCAGCCCCCGCTCGGACTCTCGGGTCCTCCTGACGCAGGGAAGTGGGGCGAGGGGTGCTTGGAGGAAAAGGAGAGACCCTCGCAGAGCAAGCGAGTCCCCGCGCAGTGTCTGAAGACGCTGCCGCCGCCGCTAGAAGTCGTCCATCAGCAACCAGTCCAACCTGCCAGTGATAATGTGCGATCAACACCAAATCACCCCCGCCAGGCGCGATCCATCATCGCGGCGCGCCGCGGGCCCGCGTGAGGCTGGCTCGGGGCGGGGGGCGGGGGCCCGCGGAGCAGAGACGGTCGCCGATCGCACTGGGCCTGGCGCCCCTCGCCGCCCCTCCCGGAGGCCTGCACTCCGGCCTTCATAACTCCCCAAGTTCCCCGGCTGCGGAACGCAGACCCGGCGGCTCCCGGTGCCCGGCGCAGGTCACGTAGGAGCCCGCGCGGCCGCCGAGCCCCTCGAGTCACACCTACAAAGCCGTCCCTTCTTCGGAACTACTCTGCCTGTCCCTCCCCCCTCCTTCGAGAAAGCCTGGCTGGCGGGAAATTAATATTTAATATCGTGAAATTGATTAAAGGCCTGGAAGCCGACGACGGGGTGGGGGGAAGGGTAGGGGCGTAATTAAAGATCTGAGACTCACGGCCGCCCCTCCTCCGCCCCAGCCGCTCGCGGCCTTCTGTGAGGCCAAGGCGGGGTTGAGCCCGGCCCCAGGGTGGTGGCCCAAGGGCGGAGGTCGGGGGTGGCCCAGCTGGGCGGACCGTCCCGAGGTGGCCAGTAACCTAAGCGCACCTGGGGCTGCGCAGCCGGGCCTCCCTCGGTCGCCTGAGGGTCCGGGCTGAAGCTCCAAGCTGCTAGTTGGCCTGGAAGCACCTTCCCTGCCCCAGGGCCCTCATGGACGCACTCGGATCGGCGACTCCAAGGTCCCCAACGCGGCCTTCCTTTGGGCCCCGCTCCCAGGCCGCCTCTCCAGCCACAGACCGGGCTCTTCCAGGCCTCCACACAGCCCCTCCGAGTCAGGGCCACCCAGTTCCGTACCTGGGGTTTCGAGGCTGAGGCTCCCCGGAGCTCCCGCAGGTTCTTTCTGGTCCAGGCCCCACCCGGCCGCTCCGCTGGGGGCAGCTTAACTAGTTCAGCTGCAAGCTGCCCTGCAGGTGGGGCCTGCGCTCGGGGCGGTGGTCTCCCAGGAGTCGTCACCGAACCAGCTCAGCCGGTTTCTGGTCACTGCCCCCGGGGGAGGGGTCTGGGGCTGGAGGTGGGTGCCCTTGGGCCATCGGAGCTGGCGCTACAGCAGGTGGGCGCTACGTCTGCGGTGACCGGTCGGCGCTGGCTACTGTTTAGAAACCGGCTGGTTGGCTCCAAAGGGCCACTTTGAACTTTTTCTTGTCTACGACTTATTTTTCGGTGAAGTGGTCTGTGGAAAGTACCAACAAGTGTGCAGAGGGGAGAAAACGCGTAGACACCACATCATCTTTGGCCCGAATCAGTAGGCGGTGAGGAGGGCCGCCAGGCTCCGCAGTCCCTAGAGCGGTCAGGACCAGGGCAGATCAGGCCCAGCCTTGGGGTTCTTGCTGCACTTGAACAAAGCACCGGGTGCTGCCTAAACGGGGGCAACTGAGAGGTCATTAAAGAGGGGCGACGGAAGGAAGGAAGGAAGGAAGGAAGGAAGGAAGGAAGGAAGGAAGGAAGGAAGGAAGGAAGGAAGGAAGGAAGGAAGAGCTGGCCTTGCTGCAGCCTCCTGGGGGCATGGAGAATCTCCCTTAGAATAACAAGCTTGGGAAGCGTTATGCAAAATGACTCAGTTTCACCAAAAACAAACCCAAAGGTTCGCGTTCAGCCTCCAGCTGAGCTGATAAGCAACCTGCAAACTTGGGATGGGACCTTGACCTAGAGGGAAGACTCCGCAGTGGCTTACAAAAGAAAGGCAGCGGGGAGCTGTTCCAGGAACCTCCCTCTCCCCCTGCGGCAGCTGCTCCCCGGGGGCCACTCTGACCTCCCAGCCCGAGCCCCAGGCGAGATCCCGCTGCCAGCCCCGCGTTCAGCACTGCCTTTTCGGGTAAATTGGACGGAGGTTTGGGAGTGTCCTGGGAGAAAGGCAGCCCGCACGGTGCACATACCGATGTCAGAGCGAGTGTGATGGGCGGCACTCACTCTGCAGCCTCCACGAGATAACGCTGGGATTTCACAACCAGATGCACCAGATTTTCCAGCACATTCCTCACCGCAGGAGCTCGGGGCCCTGGGTCTCAGCCGGGTGTGATCCCACCTGCAGTCACTGCCGTGGAGCCGAGGTGTCCCGGGCTCCCTGGCCAGGCTGCCACGGCGGGCAGAAATGGCTCGGGGCGAGGCCAGCAGCCCGTGGTCCTCACTGGTCCTCTGCCCACCATCCTCCTCCTCCCAGTTCTTGTCCAGCCAAGGTCTGTCTCTACCTCCCCCCCCCCAGGCGTGGGGGGAGCTGGGTGCAAAAGATGCCTCTAGCGCCTGCCCAGGTAGGTCGCCTGCCCGAGCAAGGCGCAGGCTTCCTGGGGGGTCCTTGTGGGCCCAGGAGGAGCGCCCCCTCCTCCCCGGGGGACACAGCTGTGCGCACGGGAGGTCCCCGCGGGCGGCCCGGCAGCTGCGCGGCCGCCATCTTGGCCCGGGCCCCGGGGCCGGCGCTGCCCCCCGCGGGGGGACCGGGAGCCGCCGCCGCGCCCAGGCCCCCCAACCCCGGCGGCTGCTCCCGGGGAAGGCGCGGCCTGCCGTCCCCACGTCGCCAGAACGGATGGCAACTCCGAGAAAGGACCTCTGGTGCCCGGACTCCTGCACCGATCAACACGTTGTCGCCTCTCCCGCGCGCTCGGCGGCCGGGCAGCAACCCTGGCGCTTGGGCTGCGGCCCCGAGTGCCACCCGCGGAGCCGGCGCCCTGGGGGCGAGGCCGGCCGTGCACCCCTCCGTGCTAGGAGTTTCCAAGGAGCTTTCAGGGCAAGAGAGGATTAGAAAGCTACCTCTCTTTAAGGGATCTTTTTAAAAAATAGGGTTTATTGATTTTTAAAGAGAAAGGAAGAGGGATACAGAGATAGAAACATCGATGAGAAATAAAAAAGAACAAACAAAGAGAAAAAAAGAAACACAGATGAGAGAACATCACCGATCAGTTACCTCCAGCACGCCCCCTACTGGGGATGGAGCCCACAACCCCAGCACACGCCCCGATTGGGAATCGAACCAACTACCTCTGGGTTCCTGGGTTGACGCTCTACCGCTGAGCCACACCAGCCAGGCCAAGGGGTCTTGACTGGAGAAGACTGTCACCCTATTTGCCCACCTTGGGAACGTGTTTATGGAGAGCTTGCTAAGGCCAAGGCGCTGCGTTAGGTCCCAGGGGCATCCAGAAGTACAAAAGTGCATTTTTTAAAAAGACACCCCTGGTCCTCAAGTAATTTACAATCTAGCTTGGCAGGCAGACTTGTAAATGACTAACTAAACACAAATAAAAAGCAACGTGAAACGAATGTAAACAATGGGCATGAATCCTGCAGTAAATGGCCCGGGGAAGGGCCAATTAATTATTTAAAAAATAACCTTTACTTCTAAAAATGTAGACTCCGTTCTAGGAGGGAGGGGGAAGATAAAAATTTACTAACACTGGATAGTTCCAGGATTCCAGGGGATAATAGTCATCATTTCTGAAAGGTTGATGTTTAGGAAAAATGGTGAAAGTTTATTTAAACTAAGCAAAATACTGAGAATCAGAAACACTGGATTCCTTTCTCAACTCCTGACATTAGCTGGGTGGTAGAGATGCAGATTGCCAGCAACTCACAATACCCCTGTTGGAACTCAGTAAAACTCCCACCACGCCATAAAAAGAAAAGTTTTAGAAAACAAAACTAAAGGGAAGATTAGAAACTTCTAAAAAGGTTTCAGACTTCAAGTGAGAATTAGCCCTAGCCGATTTGGCTCAGTGGATAGAGCGTCAGCCCACGGATGGAAGGGTCCTGGGTTCCATTCCAGTTAAGAGCATGTACCACGTACCTTGGTTGCAGGCTCCATCCCCAGCCCTGGTTGGGGCCTGCAGGAGGCAACCAATCAGAGGAGTCTCTCTCTCTCATTGATGTTTCTCTCTCTCTGTCTCTCCTCCTCCCTTCCACTCTCTCTAAAAATCAATGGAAAAATATCCTCTGGCGAGGGTTAACAACAAAAAGGGGAAATGAGAAAAAGAAATACACACAACCACAAAGATCAGTCTATTTACAGATGTTCTCCAAGATGAGAAAGCTGTCCCAAGATGATCTGTGCAGAGGTTGGAGAGTGTGGGAAAATCAGTCACTGGTCCAAGAAAATTAAGCAAATTTAAAAAATGAGGCAATTATTAACTCGGGGGGGGGGGGAGGGGGTCGTACAAGAAAGTAAATACAATCACTGAAGCTTAATTGCCTCAGCAATAAACACTATGAATGTGGTCACAAAGTAGCCATTGGGTATGAATTTGGTAACATTATGGTGCAGCTCTATTGTGAGAATGGGGGAGGGGAAGTATGTTGCCGAGAATAAAAATCCTCCTCTACCATACTAGGAAGTCAACACATGATAGCTGCCATGGGTTATTTAGGAGCCCACACCTACACATTACTTAGAAATATGATGGTATCTTCCAGAAGAAAAGGCAGAACAAGGGAGGGGGTACCCACGGGGGACTGCTTTTTTTGCACCAAGACTTTCTTTACCTATTATTTGGCTTCATAAACGTTGGGTAAATATTCCTTTATGAAAAACACAAATTTTAAAAATTAAACACACACAGACTTAGAAGAATAAAACTGAGCCCTAGCCGGTTTGGCTCAGTGGATAGAGCGTCGGCCTGTGGACTGAAGGGTCCCAGGTTCGATTCTGGTCAAGGGCACATGCCCGAGTTGTGGGCTCGATCCCCAGTGTGGGGTGTGCAGGAGGCAGCCGATCCATGATTCCCTCTCCTCATGGATGTTTCTCTCTCCCTCGCCCTTCGTCTATGAAATCAATAAAAATATATTTATAAAAAAATAAAACTCTGAGAAATCCCAGTCACAACGATGTAATTAACGTCCTTTGAAACTCTCTTCCTTCAACACACCCAACTCAAATTACCCAAAGTGTAGAAAAAGCGGGCAGTGAGGTGAGCCAGCGGGCTGGGGGGCCCCGGGCTATAGGTTCCTGGTTATGAGGGGAGGGCAGGCCCTCAATGTGTCCTTCCCAAGAGAGCCACCGTTTGTGACTTGCCAGGTATTACTGGAATCCCCAATAGCAGCCCAGTCCTCGCAGAGTGGCCGGGGCGCCTCCCGCACCAGCACCAGCACCAGCACTGCGGCCCCCCCAGCACTGCGGCCCCAGCAAGGCCCTCTGCAGCTCATTTGGTTAGGACCTGCCTTCTCCGGATGACCCTGCACTTTTAAATGCAAATTCTCTTCATCGCCGCCTGGGAGTGTGAATGTCTGTTCCCAGGTAACTTGTTAGGATGTCAAACTCTATTGCACCACCATTAGGGCCTTACACTCAGACACCTTACACCCCGCACTTAAAGGCTTCACATTCCCAACCAAAGAAAGCAGACCCCCACATCCCACCTTGCTGGCTAAACAAGACACTTCGCTAGGGTGACACCCTCGTCTTTTTTTTTTTTTTTTAACACCCAAACCAAGCCTAGAAGTGACCCAGTAATTTATGAACACTGGACCCCACAGATGAGAGGTAACAAAACAAAGATGGAGTCAATGGGCCTATTGAACCAACCTGCTGGGTCAACACTGGGCCGGGCGCAGCCGTAAGCCTGCTCTGCCTCCAAGATGCCCTTTTGACCCCATCCTGCCCTGTGTCAGCATCTCTTTTCTTCTTGATCAGAGAGAGAATCTGTTTCTCCTCTGCTCCGCGAATAGAGCTGCCACTAAGCTACCCCGTGGCTTGGTGAGAATCGGAGAGCTGTGCCCACGGGCCTGCCGCATGGGTCCTGCCAGAGAAGCCAGCTTGTCTCAGGGGCCACCCTGAATACGGCTCAGTTCTGATCCCCAAGGTTCTGGCTGAATCCGGGTCTCCTGGGCGCATAGAAAGAGTGGGCCCTGCAGACCCAAATCACCTGAGGGAAGGCAGGGGTGAGCCAGGTACATCCTGGGAAGTCGGGGTGAGGCCAGGAGCGGAGGCGGGGAGGTCAGAGTTCACCCAGGAGCTCTCCATATAGAAAGCATGAACCTCGTGCCCAAAGCCCGGCTGAGAAGGCAATCAGGCGCGGAAAGGAAAGCAGGCCAGGGGGGCGCATGCCTGTTGGGAAAATGAGGAGATTTCACCTTTAGGGAAGGTGTGTCTCGTTAAGGGAGCACAGAAGATAATAACTGACGATTCCCAAGCAAAACAGAACCGTGTTTCTCTACCGTGTTTCTATCTCCTAGTCCAGCCACAATGAAATAGCAGATCAAATAGCAGATCAAAGGCAGAGGCAAATACAATTATGCCGCCTGTGAAACCCTGAGCATGAAATTTGAAGTCAAACTTGCCATTCAGGGGTTAGAGACAAGGATAATGGGAACCTGGGGCCCCTTGCAGTCACAACGTATCCTGCTGGATATTTTTTTAAAAACTTGATTTCAGAGAGGAAGGGAGAGGGAGAGAGAGACATCCACGATGAGAGAGAATCAGGGAGCGGCTGCCTCCTGCACGCCCCTCACTGCGGATCCAGCCCACAGCCCGGGCCTGTGCCTTTGACGGGGAATCGAACCCTGACCTCCTGGTTCCTAGGTTGATGCTCAACCACTGAGCCACGCCGGCCGGGCACCATGCTGGATATTGAAAACCACACCTTGGGGGTAGGGGCACATGAAGTATTAACTCAGTATTAGAATAACGTATTGTTTTGTCCACGCTTCCTTTAGGAAGCACACTGCATTTCCAGCTTGACCACATAAAGGTGTCTGTCTGTTGGAAAAAAAAAAGTGACTTGTAAACAAACAGTGAAAATCATTGCCTGGAGCAATAAAGGGTTACCACAGATCCCCCCCAAGATGGTGGGCAAAGGCTGGCGGCAACCAGATTGCCATTGGCACCGCCTACCCACTTTCCCTTTCACTGCTGAGGGGCCACCACCCAGGTTCCTCAGTCCCCCCCACACTGCACGAGCTCATGGGGGGAGCTGGCCTTTGATCTCCTATTGCTCAGAAGATCCATATTGGCTTCATGGCTCTGTTTCTTTGACCTTGGCCTAATTTCAGCTCCCTGTCCCCCCACCACCCACCCCTATAATCTACGCGGCCTCTGGAGGGTACAAGCTCCTATTATAACGTAGACACTTCTGTTTAGAGCCGCTACTAATTAAGCTCAGCTCTCAGCAGTGCGTGGCATGGCTTGCTTGCTTTCTTTTTTCCAATGGCCACAAGTTCTTGACACTCTCCCCATTGAGGGGGGCGGGGGGTCTATGTTCCTTCCTCTTGAACCTGAGTGGCCCGGCGACTTACTGTAAGCACTAGAACGCCGCGTGAATGCCGCTGCGCCGGGACTTCCGAGGGCGGGTCAGGAGGTGACGCAGCTCCCAGCTCCCAGCTCCCGTCCGTCTGTGGGCTGTTAGGCTGTGCTTTTGAATCTCTGAGCTGCCAGTCACTTCAAGTCCTACTGCCCTTAAGCCACCATGCTGGGAGGAAGCCCGGGCCACAGGGGGCGCCCAGGGCGTTTCCAGATGATTCTAGTCCCCAGCTGCCCAGTCTTTCCACCAGAATCCCCACACACAGAACCCACGCGCAGAAGTCAATTGCTTCCCAGCCAGCCCCCGTTGCTGCTCACATGCTTTGACCCTTCTTTTTGTGACAGGGAGTGGGGGAGATGAGGTTTTGTTTGTTTTTCAGTATGTTTTTATTGCCCTGGCCAGTGTGGCTCAGTGGCTAGAGCATCAGACTGCAGACCAAAGGAGTCCGGGGTTTGATTCCGGTCAAGGGCACATACCTCGGTTGCAGGCTCCTCTCAGTGTTCTCTGTCTCTCCCTCTCCCTCCCACTCTCTCTAAAAATCAGTGGGAAAAAAATCCTGGTGAGGATTTTTAAAATCTGTATATTTTATATGTGTTTTTATTGATTTCAGAGAGGGAGAGAGAGAGAAACATCAATGATGAAAGAGAATCATAGATCGGCGGCCTCCTGCACGCCCCATGCTGGAGATCGAGCTCACAACCCGGGCCTGTGCCCTGACTGGGAATCGAACCGTGTCCTCCTGGTTCCTAGGTTGATGCTCAACCAACTGAGCCACGCCGGCCGGGTGGGGAGATCAGTTTTTATAACGCTTTGCTAAATCATGGGAGAAAGCGAGCTGGATTAGAAACAGAAGCATGGCAGGCAGGACATGATCCCAGCCCAAGTCATCCACCCCCGCTGGACAGACCTGTCTGCTCCTCACATCTGAGCTCACCTTTCCCCTAAGGGAGGGACCAAGCATTTTCCCTGGGTGAGCTGCCCTCTCCCATCTATTCTCTTCTCACCCCACGTTTTCCTTGCTGCTTCTTGAAGGTTCTCAGGCCAGGGACCGGGAGGGGTGAAATCTGGAAGGACTGTCATTACCTCATTTTCTTCTCAATCCACCCCCCTCCCCTGCAAAGCCCACTCTTTTCCATTCTCTGACCCCAACTACCCGACTTGCGTCACACTCCAGACACATGCGTTTTCTTTTCTTTTTAAAATCTATTTTTATTGATTTCAGAGAGGAAGGGAGAGGGAGAGAGAGAAACATCAATGATGAGAGACAATCATTGATTGGCTGCCTCTTGCACGGCCCCCACTGGGCGTGTGCCCTTCACCGGAATCGAACCCGGGACCCTTTAGTCCACAGGCCCACGCTCTATCCAGAGTCAGATCGGCTAGGGCCAGACACATGCATTTCCATGCACAGTACTGAGTCTGTGGTGCCCCTGGTTCCCCCACTCCCTTCCCTTCCCTAAAGCTGGGCTCACAGACTGCCTCCTGGGGGTGCTGAGCTCAGGGGTGACCTGGGGAGGGGCTGCAAGACATCAGGAATGTGGAGGACTGAGGAGGGGGGTGGGGGGAGCCCAGGTCCTAACCTTTACCCCACCTAGCAGGACAGCCAGGGAGCAGGAGATAAATAGGCCAAACTGTGTATAAGTGTGCGGGGGGAGGGATGAGGGGGGAGCGGGGGGAGGGGAGGGAGTAGGTGGGGAGTTACTGAACAGGCCAGAATGGGACAAGCAGCAAAGGAAAGCAGGCAGCACCCCCTCCCCGCCTGCCAAATGTTAAGGGGTGAACTTGCCAAAGATCAAATACAGGCATGCAAGTGGAGCAGAGGGCAAGCGGAGGGCCGAGCCACCCAGCACCAACGGGATTACGTGCCCGCCGCTCCTCTGGGTGGCTCGGCCCTCAGTGCACAAGCGGGGCTCAGACAAAGTCCCTTGCAGGGAAGCCCCAGGCCTGGGCCCTGCCCCTCCCCCAGAGCCTGAATCCCGCAGCTGGCTGGCTCCCTGAGCTCAAGGCCTGGGCCCTGCCCTCCCTGCTGGGCAGCGGGGTCCTACAGCTCCAATTCACAAGGGCAACTGGGACACACATCTTAGAAGTAATTCTCTCTTCAGACCCAAATCCCAGCCGGGCCAGTGAGACGTCCCAGGACAGACCTTTATTAGACCTTCCTGGTGTGTCACCCGCAGCAACTTCACCTATTCTCTCCCCAATCTTGGGATGGAGGCCTTCTCATGCCCATTTTACAGACGAGGAAACTGCGGTTGGGAAAGGTTACAGGGCGGGGGGGGGGGGGGGGCAGAGCTCCCATCCTTTTTTTAAAAAAAAAATTGTATTGATGTCAGAGAGGGAGAGAGAGAGAGAGAGAGAGAGAAACACTGATCGGCTGCCTCCTGCACACTCCCCACTAGGAATCAAGCCCACAACCCGGGCGGGCATGTGCCCTGACCACTAGGAATCGGACTGTGACCTCTTGGTTCGTAGGTGGATGCTGAACCGCTGAGCCCAATCACGTATTTTGTGCCTGGGCCTGTGCTGGGCTTAGAAAGAGAAATTAGACATTCTCTGTCCTTGGGGAATTCGTAGGCTAGTGGGAGAGACAGAAACACCGCATACGTGGGACAGGGACTCTGAATACCCTTCAGAATAGCTTGATCGTCACTGCCCCCCCCCCCCCCCTCCGCTTTTAGCCCCTGTGGTTTCTTCTCACAGGTTGCTCTTCTTGGCCTTCCTTAGGCACTAGCTGCTGACTTCCTTCCCATGGCTGCACCCTCACACCTGGCAGGGACCCTGGTCCCTACCTGCCTGTGCGGGGAGATGTCCTTGGCCTCTGGGGCTCCAGGGCAGGCGAGCCTGATGGCAGCCACAGGCTTCCGCAGCTGAGAAATGGGCCCAGGCCGGCGAGCAGGCTGGTAGGCCCGAGCAGGGCTTTTATGGAAGCCTGTTAAAGGGCTCCGGGCTTCCTCTGATGAAAGGCGCTTAAGTGCATCTGGTTTTGATTACAGGGGAGGAGAAAGCCAGGCGGTCTCTGGGGGGTTGGAGCCGTCATTTGGCTTTGCCTTCCTCTGGGCAGAGCCGGCTGCTGGTGAGGCCAGGCCAGGTGTGGGGGGCAGGCAGGAAGCAGAGCCAGTACAAAATCCCCCAACTCTCCGAGGCTCCTGACGCTGCCAGGTGGGACCCCCAGAAACAGCATGGTGGCTCAGAGATGCCAGACTCCTTGGAGAAAGTCAAGTTCAGAGCGGCTGCTGCCCACCCCTGCCCCACAGCTCTTCACTGATCTCCACCCCCTCATCTCCAAAATCTCCTCCCAAGAACGCTGACCCTCCAACAACCTTCCCCACCGCTCTGCCCCCTCCCTCGAGGTTAAACGAGCTGCTTCTGCCTCCAGGGCTTCTGCAAGTGATGGAAAGTAAGAAAATGCAAACTTTTCAAAGTTAAAAAAAAACAAAACTCATTTTTTTTTCAACTAGCCGGGTATCATTTTCCCTAAAACAGACATCGTTAAGGATCCCACGGCGCTGTAACTGACAAGCACGCGGAATTAAAGGAAGATTCATATTAGTCAGGCGGCGAGCCAGGGAGTCCCGAGCCGCTGGGCGCCGGCACCTGTGCGCGGGGCTCCTCGTGGGCACAGCAGCTCTCGGGGGATCAGACGGGTTAAGCACAGCTTGCGGCTCTACAAACGCAAATGCGCTTTCAGATTCCCGCCCCGATTTCCTCCCGCTGCGTGTTATTATTGCCAAGTCTCTTCGCACCACGTTTCTAAGAAAAGCCGTGGGGCTGCGCGGCCCTTCGCCGCCTGCTCGGCTCTTATTGTGTGCGCAGCCTGGTCTGTCTGCGTGGATCCAGCACGTCGTGACCGCCTCGCAGGCGCGCCGACACCCACGGATTGGCATTTCGAGAAGAGCTGGGCGCATTGTCTCTGCGCCCCCCCCCCCACACACACACACACACAATAAAGGGCTACAGCCCCTGGCCAACCCTTCTCGCAACCCATAATTAGAGATGACCTTTGCGAGAGGCAATTAAAATATGGTAATGATCGGGGCGCGCGCCCCTTTCCAAAACAGAAAGTGCGCAGGTGCTGGCTTCCGGAGGCCCCACCTGGCCCGGCCCGGCCGCCTCCAGCTCCTGAATGAACTCCTTCTCCGGGGAGCCCTTCGATCCCCCGCCGCCTCCGAGCGCGCCGGCTCCCTCCGCCCTCCCCTCCCCCACAGGCAGGCAGGAGCTCGCTGGCGGCGGCGGGGCTTTGTCATCCGAACGCACAGACACGCACACGCGCGCACCCGGCCACCGCGGGGCCGCGGCGGCTGCACCGCGTCCTCCCTCGTCATGCGCCCCTCCCCGCCCCCTCTTTTTAGGAGCTCTTCCAGCCCCTTTCTTCTGCCCTTTCTGTGTCCGGCCCTTTGAATCGAGGAGCTCAGGGAGCATTTTAGGGGGGCCTCCCGCGGGGCGCGGGACGGCAGGACTCAGGACACGCGCCCAGAGGCCCTTTGGGCAGCTGACCTTTGTTCAGTCCCTTGCCGGGGTCCCCGAGGGCGAACACCTCGGTCGTGCTGGGGCCCACCGGCGAATTGGCGGCAGCTGACACCAGCATCCCCTACCCCCACCAAACCCAACGTGAAATCTCCTCCGGAGTTCACTCCGGACTGGGGCGGGGCGGGGGGAGGGAGTGTGGGCACCGCCTCCGGGAAGGTCTCCTGGCCCACAAGTGGCTCCCACAGGGACAAATGTGCAGTGTCACTACGGCGGCTCCTGTTGCTCCAGGCTGGGGGGGGGGGGAGTGCATCCCACCCCCAACACCGCGCGGAGGGCTGCCCGGAGGAGAGGCCGCGTCCTGCCCTCCCGCACCTCTTTGCTGCCTTGCGGAACCGCGAGCACGGAGCCAGGGCGGCCTCTCGCCTTTCATTACTGGGCCTACGAAAGCAGCAGCCCAGGCAAATATGTAGCTATTAAAATTAATCGCCCTGCGTTGTCAGCTGAACATAATGCAAATTATTTATGGGCTGTCTGCGCAGTATTTATCATCGGGCGCTGCGCCTCCCGGCCTCCCCGCCCGCCCGGCCGGCGCGGGGCGACGCTGCAGGCAGGTTGCGGCGGGGCGGCCGGGGGCTCTGGGCACCCGAGTGGGGTTCCGAGGGCGAGGCCCACAGCCTCCCTCTAGTTTGTCATTCGTTTCACATTTGTTGGCCTCGGGGAAAACGAGGTCTGCGAAACGGGGGGGTGGGGTGGGGGGGTGCAAACCAATTTGGATAAATGGGAGCCAGACAAGCTCGGGCCGAGGGGCGAGGGGCGAAGCAGGTGGCGGCCCCTTGGCCGCCCGAGTGAATCCGCTGGGGCTGCAGCCGGCCCCCCACCCTGGGAAACCCGGGTTCGCGCTGTGAGAAGCCGGCGGAGAGCACCGGACGTGCCCCCCAGATCCGATACCACGCCGCCCACTGGAACCGGAATTGGGTGTCCTTCGGGCCTCAGCCCTTGTTTGCTGATCGCAGATAACAGATGAACTGCTAATGGTCGGAACCGGCCGGCCCTTTAGGGTGTCGCTGCTGGGGGCCGAGGTGTGCGCTGCACTTTTTATATGTAAAAATCAGCCCCGGCCCCTCCGACACGGCTTTTGTGTGGCTTTTGTTTCTCTTTCAAATGCCGTGTTTTGAAAAACAGCAGCAACACGCCACCCCACCCCCTTTCCAACCGAGCCTTCTCGTTAAAAAAAAAAAAGCCCAGGAGGAGAACTAATCTCTATAGGACAATCCCCCCCTACTGGCCGGCGCCGGCGTTAGGGCTTTTTCCGCAGATCGAGCCGCCCTGGCGGAGAGGTAAACAGCTCTCGGCTCCGCTGCTCCATGAATCACGCGGGGAGGAGGGGGCCGCGGGCGGGGAGGCCTCGGGATCCCGGCTCCGTGCCAGGGCGGGGCGGGCGCGGCAGCGGGGGCAGCGGGGTGGAGGCGGGTGGACCCTGCCCTGAGGCCTCGGGGCGGCCCAGCCAGAGGCCCGCTCTCGGCTGTCTTCGAGGCGGGGTGAGGGCGCCGCCTGGGCCTCTGTCCCCAGCGCGCCTGGGCGTCACCTGGGGCCGGTCACGCCGCCGCGAGTCCATCTGCGGGGAAGGGGGTCACGGGGTCACGGGGCGCTCCCTCCCACACACACTTTTAGTAGCTCCGGGCCCCCAGGAGGCGGAGGCAGGCCTGCGTCCTTCTTCTGATGTGCATTGGAGGCAAATGAGTGCCCTGCATCGCTGTCCCCCCCCCCCGCCCGCCTACGTCACCTCGCACTCAGTCCCCCAAGCCTGCCTGGGGGTCCTGGGGGTGGGGTGGTTACCCCTGGCACCTGCTCTCCCGACTAACAGGAGGGTACCTAGCCATTTATATTGGTTATCCAGTTTCCTTTTTAAAATGTGGTTTGACCCCATTTTCTTTATCTTTACCCCCCCCCCCCCCCCCCAGTTTTTGACTGGGAGTTCCCTTACAACATTCCAAAGATTCTCCCATTACTTCAGAAACTTCACGCGGAGTGAGGGGGAAAGAAAGGAGGCGCAGAAGATGTAGCTGCCTCGGATTTCCTTTCTCTCCTGCGCTCCTGCCTGGCTTGGCGGGAGGCCGCTTTTCACATTGTTTTGTTTTCTTTTAATCGGCCAGTCATTGTGTTTTCCAGGGTGAAACTGAGCATTCATCACACAGTGCGGAGGCCACGCCCCGCTTACACAGAGCTCACCACGCAGGCCCTCAGAACCCCACCTGGAGGGCAGGTCAGGGCCTCGCTCCCAGTGCAGAGGCGAGGGGACTGAGCGCCTCCTCCCCCAGGTCTCAGGAATCGAGTCCTGAGGAGCTGGGGCCAGAATCAGGTGAAACGTGGCCTACTCCTTCCCGCACCCCCTCCTCCAGCTTAATGTCATTTCGGGAATGCTGCACCCTTTTCTGAGATGTAGCTACTGGGGTCCAGGCCACCATCCGGCTTGAGGCAGCCCCCACCACCCCCATTTTAGGCAGCTCCTGCCACAGCCTGCAAACCTCAGGGAGGCTTACAGCCATCTGTTTACTCATTCCCTCCAGGGGGTCAGTTCCACCCCAGGACCGGAGGACGGTTTTTAAGTATTTCTGCAGACTGACCCTCTGCCCGAGCCGGGAGTGTTTTATGGACCCGTGAGCCCAGGTAATCCCAGGAGGGGCGATAGAATTAGTCCCTGGTGCGGGTGGGGGATTCCTGGGTTAAGGTTTAATCCCTAAAGAGATGGGGGGCAGGGAGCTCCAGCAAGGTGTGCCCCCTCCCCTTTAAACTCCCAGACCCAGGCCCAGGCCATGGAAACCGAGGCACGTGGCCCTGGGCCCCCAAAGCCTCGATCCTCCGCGAGGCATGGTGTGGGGGGCAGGCGGCGCCCAGCGTGGCCTCGCCCCGCCCCGGGCGATCCGTGGGGACGTGGAGTGGAGAGCGCGGCGGTGTGTGTTTCCCCAGGTCTGATTCTCCCAGCCCTGCGGGAAGGAGAGCCGCAACCGGGGAGGGAGCCGGAAAGAAACACTTAATCACCGGCGTGTCGCTGCTCGTCACGCGAAGATGGCAGCGGCTCCCCTGGGTTTCAAGGTTCCGGGAAAGGCGTGTGTTCTGCCTGGAGGCGCGCGGGCTGCTGCGCTCCCTCCCGCGGCTGGGCGGCCAGCCCGCTCCCGGCGCCCCGCGCCCCGCCAGCAAGTGCGGCCAGGCGGGCAGCTCCCTCCGCGGCCCGGGGTGGCCAGGGCAGCTCGTTCCAAGGTCTTCGCGAGCTACAAAGTACAGGCTGGAGGAGGCGGGGAGGCGATCATCCCACGCCACCTCGGATCACGAACATCCCGCCCCCACTCGCACACCCACATCGGGTCGTGGGGTGACGGGCTGTGGTCAATCCGACACAAGCTGGCTGAGCTCCTGCTCGCTGTGGCCCGAGGTCGAGCCAGGCTTCGCCGGAGCGCCTATTATCTCCACCCTCTCCTCGCAGGCGCCCCGGCCCTCCCCTCTGACCCGGGGCAGCCAGAACCACGGCTCCCGAGTCCCTGCCAGCCGCGGCCGCTTCCCGGAGGGGAGGGCGCGGCGGAATCCCCCCCCCCCCCAGTCCTGGCTGCACGCCGCAGGGGCGCCCGCGGGCACGGGGCCGCCGGGGAGCAGGAGGGCGGCCAGGCCCCTGCACCCCGACTCTTTCCCCGGCGCAGAGCAGTTTACGGCCGCCTTGGGCTTTCCGAGCGCCGGAGCCGGGAGAGGGGGGAGGGGCGGGGAGCTGAGATCGCGTGTGTGTGTGTGTGTGTGTGTGTGTGTGTGTCCCCAGTGTGAGCAACCGAGAGCCGGCGGTCCCCACCGGGGCGGATTGGTGGCCTCCAGCCCTGCCGCGGGGCCTGGGCCCGGTGCGGGCAGCCCCAGCGGAGAGGCTCAGGCTGGAGGCTGCGGAAGGCGCTGCCGGGCGTCGGGCCAGTTCGGGGAGAGGAGCCCGGGGATCGCCGTGACCCAGCCGCCCCCGCAGCGGCCGTTTCGCCCCGCCCCCCGGGACCACTGCCACCCGGCGATAAGGAGTTCCTGGGCAATCGGCGGCCCCAGCCCCCAGTCACCTCCGGCGGACGCGAGTGCCGGATGCTCAGCGGCGAGGTGGGGCGAGGGGCCTTTGCACCGCCTTCGCCGACCCTTTGTCTGCTGCGGAGCCGCAGTAACGAGCTGCTGCCACCCGAGGCTCCGGAAGTTTCCTGTGCAAAAGCAAGGCCCAACGCTAGGCCCTCCAGTTCCTTCCCACCGTTTTTTAACTTTGGAAGGTGGGGAGCCCAGGCCGTGCTCCCCAAACACCCGAAACCGCTTGCCTCAGCGCACGACACTGGAGTGGGAACGGCCCCGCTGCCCTCCCCGCTGTGCCCTGGAGGCAAGCCGCCTCAGTCTGGGCCTCGGTGTCCTCAGCTGTAAAATGAGGCCCGTAGCCCTGGCCGGTGTGGCTCAGTGGATAGAGCGGCGGCCTGCTCACCGAAGGGCCTCTGGTTGGATTCCGGTCAAAGCCACGTACCTTGGTTGCAGGCTCCTCCCTGGCCGGGCTCTGGTCTGGGCTCCTGCAGGCAGCAGCCAATCTATGTTTATTTCTGTCTTTCCCTTTCCTTTTCACTCTCTCTAAAAATCAATGGCGGAATATCCGCGGGTGAGGAGTAAAAAGAAGAAATGAGGCCCATAAAGATGGTTTCTAACTCAGGGTTGTTTGGAGAATGAGTTCGTACATAAAGCACCTAGCACTCTACACAATGTACTTTTAGGGTTGGTACTCTTGCCTTTGAATGGGGGGGAAGGTAGGAAAAACGTCTAGGTTTCCGTTCCTGGGGGCCAGTATGGAGTGCCGTTTGGGCAGGGCGCAGGGACACCATCACCCACGAAAAAGTTAAGGCACAATGGGCTCACCGTGGCCACCACACTTTTCATTCAAGGCCTCCCGGCGGCTGTGATGTAGGGGGATGTGGGCTTTAATGGCACTCATTTAGACTGGATTAATGGGAAGCTCCTGCCAGGGTGCAGGCACCATTACCCACCCTCTCCCTGAGGCCTTGGGCAAACAGCACTGGGGTAGAGACCTCCTCTACCAGGCCACACGTTTTTGGTTTAAATCCTCACCCGAGGATATTTTTCCATTGGTTTTTAGAGAGTGGAATAGAGAGGGAAACACAGAAACATCAATGTGAAATGTATAGACTGGTTGTCTCCCGCATGGCCGGGCAGGGGCCTGCAACAGAGGGACCCTTCGGTCTGCAAGCCGAGGCTCTATCCACTGAGCCAAACCAGCTAGGGCCAGGCCACACGTCTGACGGCTCAAGGAGGCACTGGCTGAAAGCCACTTCCTCTGGGCCTGCACGTGGCAGGCCCAATCCCTGGGCTATTGGTGGGCCTCATTGTAGGGGCACGCACATGCACACGCATGACTATTTATAGGAGACATCAGATTTCCCATTTCTAAAAGCTCCTCATTTTCTTTGAAATGGGGTCTCCTGTGTAATGGGGAGGAGTTGGGGCAAAGCAGGGCCTGAGGAGGCCTCAGCGCCACTTGCTCCGGGGCCTGGCCTCTCCAAGGTCACTCATCATTCATGAGGCGGGACAGCCTTCTTCCTTTTCAGACAACGCAAATGGCCTTTCCCTCTCGCGGCCGCCTAATCACTGAAATGTGCTGGCGGTGCGCTCTCACTCCCGGGCGATCCTTATCAGGACTGTGCGTGCCAGGCTGCCGCCTCACCCCCCCCCCCCCCCCCGCAAAGACAAAGACGCGAGCGCCTCCAGGTTTGCTCCCAAAGCCTTGGTCACCTCGGGGACGTCTTCACAGCCGCCGGCCCCAAGCCCCTGCAGACCAGCCTCCGATCCACCCACAGCCCCAAGTCAGAGTCCCGCCCGGGGAGTTCACGTTCCCCTCCCCCCAGGCCGTGGTGCGAAAGCGAGACGCGGGGGCGGGGGCGGCGGCAGCACACGTGGTGGGGGTTCCTCCCCGCACCCAGCAGCACGTAGCAGGGAAAGAAAAAAAAAAAAAAAGAGAAAAATGTGGACTACACAAGCCTCAGCCCAGCACCGTCTACCTTAAAAGTACAAACGACCCCAGGCAGGCGTTTGCCGGGAGTGAGCAACTCGCAAATAAAACTACAAATAAAAGCAATCTCCTGTCGATGAGAAGTCCTCGAAGGTGGCGTGCCAAGGGGACCGCGTCTTCCCTGGACACACGGGTCGTGCCAGGAGGCATGGCGCTCACCCCGCATCTCTGGCGCGCACGCCGAGTACCAGACTGCGCGAGTTCCTCGCCTACCGAGTCACCAGTTCTCAGGATGCACGACTGAGTCAACGTGTACTTGATTAAGAACGAGATGGATCGTGCTTGAAAGCTACACGGCAACCTGTGTTTAGATGGGCAGCTGTCTGACCACATTTGGCTGGTCTCTCCAAGAATCCGCGTTTTCCAGCCCGGGAAGGGGCCGGCGGCCCTCGCGGCTCCCCCTTTGGCGGCTTCCTGGCGAGGCGCCCCTCCTCCCCACGCACGGGGAACGGCAGCGGCCGCATTCAGAGTCGCGGGGAGCCTGCTCTGACCTATTCTGTCATTTTTTCCATCGGTCAGAATCGGGAGGGGGGTTCTCCTCCGAGGGGCTCTGCACGGATCATCGGGTTTTCCCCGGCGAACTTAACACGGCGGCGAAAGGGGCAGATGGAAACCAGGCCTCGGCTGGCCGGGCGCGCGGAAGCGCCGCGCTCGGCAGCTCGACGCAAAGCCAGGGCTGGATTTCCGCGGCCCGGGCCCGGCGGCCTCCCCGCGCCGGCGCGATCCCCGTTCCCTCGGGCTGGGCGGACGTGCTCGCCGAATTCCGCCCTGGAGACAGCAGCTGTGCGGCGTGTGTGTGTGTGTGTGTGTGTGTGTGTGTGTGTGTGTGGAGGGGGACACGCAACTTTTCCAACACAAAGTGCACGCGCACAGGAGAGGCGCAGGCCCACCCGATTCCGTGCACGTAGCGACACAGCATCTAATCAGTGTCACTGCCAGGAACACGCTTCCGCGGCGGGCAACGCTCTCGCCCCCGCCAACCTGCGGGAGTGGGGGGGGATGCAAATGGCGTCTCGCGTCGTCCCAGACGCTGCACAGCTCCGGCTGCTGCCACTCCGAGATGTCAGCGTGCCAGGCGCCGCCACTCGGGGGTGGGAAACACGCTGGCGGCCCGCGCCCCTCTCCTGCGCCCGGGGCGCGGGAGACCGCCCCCCCCGCCCCCATCTCCGGAAGAGCTATCCTTCCCCGACGGGGGGGGGGGGGCGCGGGAAACTTTGGGAGACAGTTCCGCGCCTTCCCCGCGCGGCGCCGGAGAGGGACGTGGGTAGGTTTCCCATCCCAGGCCTGAACACACTCCCCCACTCTTCCAGGCCTTGGACCTGAACCTCGTGGACTATTGGGGGGGGGGGGCATTTCGGGCCACTCTGGAGGGGACACCAAAGTCACGCGTCCTACGGGCCCTGGCGCGTGGCCAAGTTTGTGTCCTTTCCTTCCCACGAGGGAGTAGCGCGAGAGACTTTGGGGAAGCGGGAGACTCCTCAGCCCCGGCCACGAGGCCACTCCCGTCTGTGAGGTGGGGCCGATGGTGTTTCTAGAGCGCCTTCTCCCGCGCTGCGGCCCCCGCATCCCCGGGAGCCCCCCGAGGGGGCCCGCACCTCCCCTCGCCCGCCGTTCCGGGGGAGGCGTGTGGCGTGTACTCCGAGGCTCCGATCCGCACCCTCTGCCGAGCTGCCTCGGCCGCCCTCCCCGGCCGGTACCCGCCCTGCGTCGCCATGCGGGATGCAGCTCCCCCCAAGCATAATGGGGCGCCCCGGGGACGCAGGCAGGTATGGCGGTTCCGGCTGTTCCGGGATTTGCGTGCAAGGCGAAAACAAGGCCGGCGATTGCAAGAGCGGCGCCTCCATTCTCGGGGTTCAGACGCCCGCGCAGTCTCCGCGTCGGTCTCGCTCTCACCACTTCGGCCTGGGGGGGGGGGGCGCTTCCGTAATCCCCCCCCAGCCGCCCCCCTCCCCCCCGCAATTCCCCATTCCGCCCGCGCGGCACCACGCGGAGCTCCCAGCGCCCCGGCTCCCGCCCCGGCCCCTCCATGCCTCCCGCCTCCCTCGCCCCGGGCCCGGGGCGCCGCTCGCTCGTTGCGCCCCGATTACGCCGGTTCCACCCTCGGCTGCGAAAGCCGCCGCCCGGCGCCACTCCCGCCGCCCGGTCCCAGCCCGGCTCCCCCGCCAGCTGCGCCGCCGCCGCCGCACGTGACCCGCCCCCGGCGCGGCTTCCGCTGAGCCGCCCGTTCCGGAGCACAAACAATTTCTGCTCTGACGCGGGGCTCCCGGGCCCCGGCGTCCTCCCCTCCCCGCCCCCCCTTCCGGGTACGAGAACTCAAAACAACTCGCTGACCTTCGGGCCGACCGGCTCCGGCTTCCACAGGCTCCCGCATTCCGTTCCAGCCCGGCCGAGGCCGCTTCTAAGATTTCACTCCGAGCTAGGCTGGGGGAGGGGGGCGCTCCGGGAGGGGGTGTCTCCGATCGAAAGAGCCCTTCGCGCGTCTTCCTCTCCTCCGAAGTCAGCTCTCAGACTCGGAGATCCTGGGGAAAAGCGCGGCGCGGGGAGAAGCCCTCCCCCGCCCCCCCCCCCCCCCATGCTCCCTGGACTAGTGTCTGGCGGATTTCCAGGGTCACGGCCCAGCGGCGGAGGGCTCGGCCGGCCTCGGAAATACCACCAGGCTGTGGACTGTGGCCCCGAGCGGCTGGGCTGGGCTGGGCTGGGGGGACGGCCCAGAATACTAGTGGCTCCCATGCTCCGGCTCTGCGTCCTCTGACTTGACGGATCGAGAAACTGAGGCCTGAAGAAAGGTCACTTAAGTATCTCGCTAGGTCACCCAGCTGGTTAAATGACTTAGTGGGAACGTGCACCAGGGCTCCCCGAGTCCGGGGTGCTTAAGCATTACGCTGTAGTGAGAGCTATATATTCTGCGTGTTGCAACGTGGCTGGCACATAGTAGGCACTCCATAAATACCGGTGGAGTGAGTATGTGTCTGAGTGACTGACAGAATCATGGATGACAATTAGAGGAAACGGCCTCAACCCTTGTTCCTTCTAAGTGGTTTGTTCTACCTGAATGCAATCTCCAGCTGTTTTTTTCCAATGCTTGCAGGTAACAGGAAACTCCTATTCAAAATGCATATTAGCCCTAGCCGGTTTGGCTCAGTGGGTAGGCTCCCGGGTTCACTTCCGGTCAAGGGCACACTACCTTGGTTGCAGGCTCCTCCCTGGCCTGGGCCCTGGTCAGGGCGCGTGCAGGAGGCAACCAATCCGTGTGTTTCTCTCACATCGATGTTCCTGTCTTTCTCTCTCTCTTCCACTCTCCCTAAAAAATCAATGGAAAAATACCCTCGGGTGAGGATTAACAAATAAAAATAAATAAATAAAAAAAACTTATTTTAAAAATGCGTATTAACCTCCCACCTCTACCCCTCCCCCATCCAAGCCAATCAGCATGGCAGCACTTGAACTTGCTGAGGCACATACCCAAGGCAGCTTTCACTTGGTCTCGGTCACCCCCCCCCCCCCCACACACACACACACCTTGTCCCTTCCCTGTAGGACTTCTGCTCAGGGTCAGGCCACCTGGGGCTGCTGCGGAAGGGACAGA
The DNA here is from genome assembly GCF_951640355.1 of Cnephaeus nilssonii. Taxonomy (NCBI): domain Eukaryota; kingdom Metazoa; phylum Chordata; class Mammalia; order Chiroptera; family Vespertilionidae; genus Cnephaeus; species Cnephaeus nilssonii. Next base: position 131,526,744 of record NC_137071.1, on the reverse strand, counting down.
CAGCAAGAAGAGAGGCGTGTGCCAGACATGGCTCATTGGCTTCCCCTCCACAGGTGGGGGGTGGGGGGTGGGGAGAGCAGGCTCTCAGCTCAGCGGCCAGTTTGTCATTCATTGACCACACAAGGGACACCGCCATCTGCGCAGCTTGCTTCAGAGTCGCAGCCCGCACCGTCTCTTGAAAGGCAGCCATGCGCCTCAACCAGCGGCCCGAGATGCTGGTCAGGGGGACCACAGCTAAGGACCTCTCTCCTGCTCCTTCCGGGGCCCCGAGAGAGGAGGCAATTAAACCAACACCCCCACATTTGTACCTTCAGATAGCCGATAGGATGCGCTTCTATACCATATTGTTATCTTCCCCCCACCCCAATTCATTGTCCGAACCCAATCAGTTGTCCCTTCTTCAGTCCTTAATTGAGCAATCTGAAACGAGGACAAATTTCACTTCCGGTTCCCTGAAAGTCAACTTTCTCCTTTCCAATTTGATTTCTCCAGCATCTGCTGAATGCATGCCGCTGTGGGGTAAGTCACGATATTAGGCAGAACACGGAGCAGGAAAATCCCTGGTCTCTGGTTCTGATTACTGATATAGTCTGTCCTCCCTCCCTCCCCCCCTCTCCCTTCCTCGCTGTTTCCCTCTCTCTTTCTGACAGCTATTTTGTTCATGTTCCTGCGCTTATTAACCAAGAAATGAACATGTTTCTTTCCTCTCTAGTAACAACCCAGTCTTGATAAGGCTCGGGCCCAGCAGCCTCTTTCACAGGCCGGTCTGGAATGAGCAGCAGGGCCCTGCAGCCCAGGACGGAGACCCCAGGCCTCAGTGCCATGTGGCCTGGCGGTAACCGACAACAGTCTCGCGGAGCCCTGGTGGAGGGGCCCTGGCGACCAGCGATGCCACCGAGGCTCGGGATGCTGATTTGATTGATGATCTTTGTGCGGCCCGGGGCGGAGAAGAGGCTCATAAAAGTGTTCCCGGCTGGTCCTTCTGAATGTGAGCGTTTCTGTATCTGCAGAGCTGCCGCACGGCCCTGCAGGGAGTGGCGGGCGCAGCGGCCCGGGCGGCACAGACAAAAGTCTCCCCTGTGCGCGGGCTGCTTTTGTTGTTTGCTGCAGCTCTGTGCTCTCCCTGGGGACGGAGGAGCGTCACAGAGCGAGGGCTCTTCCTCTTTTCTCACGCTGCGAAGGAAGTGATGTCGTGGCTTTAACTCGGCCTGGGAACCACATCAGAGACCGAGTTGGGAAGAGCTCGGCGCAGGGTGGCGGTTCTACAGTCTGCCTCCTGCGGCCCCCAGAAAGCCCAGCCTGGGTCTGAGTGCGGGGATGGCGCGCACAAGGTTGGCACAGAGCAAGAGGAGCATCCCTGGGGATCGCCCCCGGGGGATAGGGGGCTCCTAGGGGGTGGATGCGCCCGGCCCCGTGAGCCTCCCCATTAGGAGGAAAGGGCTTGTGCAACACTTTTCATTCCTTCTTCCTTCACTGGGCAGCTTTAGGGACCGCCTCCATGTGCTGGGCCCTGCGCCAAGCCGAGGGAGGCAGTGCTGAGCCACAGACACGGTCCCTGCCCTCCCGGAGCTAAAGCAGGGGTCCTCAAACTTTTTAAACAGGGGGCCAGTTCGCTGTCCCTCAGACCGTTGGAGGGCCGGACTATAGTTTAAAAAAAACGATGAACAAATTCCTATGCACACTGCACATATCTTATTTTGAAGTAAAAAAACAAAGCGGCAAAAACACCCTCATGTGGCCCGCGGGCTGTAGTTTGAGGACGCCTGGGTTAGGATGTTGTCCCAATGATCAAATCCTGTCAGTCCTACCATCTTTTTCTTTTCTTTTCTTTTTTTCAAATATATATTTATTTCAGAGAGGAAGGGAGAGGGAGAGAGAGATAGAAACATCCATGATGAGAGAGAATCATTGATCGGCTGCCTCCTGCACGCCCCCCACTGGGGATCGAGCCCACAACCCTGGCATGTGCCCTTGGCCGGAATTGAACCTGGGACCCTTCAGTCCGCAGGCCGACACTCTATCCACTGAGCCAAACCAGTTAGGGCTTTTTTTTTTTTTTTAAATATGTTTTTATTGATTTCAGAGAGGAAGGGAGAGGGAGAGAGAAACATCAATTATGAGAGAGAATCATGGATCGGCTGCCTTCTGCACGCCCCACACTAGGGATCGAGCCCATAACCTGGGCATGTGCCCTGGCTGGAATCAAACTTGGGACCCTTCAGTCCACAGGCCAAGCTCCATCCACTGAACCACACCGGCTAGGGCGGCCTTACCGTCTTAGCATGCCTCCGATGCGCTTCCTCATTCTACACTATTAATTCACATCCTCGAGGACTCTTCAAGGAACAACTGAGCCGAAACTGGTTTGGCTCGGTGGATAGAGCGTCGGCCTGCGGACTCAAGGGTCCCAGGTTCGATTCCTGGTCAAGGGCATGTACCTTGGTTGCGGGCACATCCCCAGTGGGGGGTGTGCAGGAGGCGGCTGATCGATGTTTCTCTCTCATGGATGTTTCTGACTCTCTATCCCTCTCTCTTCCTCTCTGTAAAAAATCAATAAAATATATTAAAAAAAAAAGGAACAACTGAGCCCACCTTCCCCAAACCCACTTCTCCCATCTGCTCATGCCGCTCACTGCTTTAAATCCTTCAAGCAGCAAGAAGGGGAGGGGCAAGGGACACCCCCTTCCGCTGAGTCAGCCTCCTTCATAAAGATTTCTCGGAAGTCCCGCCCAATTATTTCCACTTATGTCGCATAGGCCACCTCTTGCTGCAAGGGAGGCTGAGGGGTGGTGCTTTTCAGCTTGGGTACATTGCTGACTCAAATGACAAAGGAAGGGGGTGGCTGTTGGGGTAGGTCACCAGCCACCTCTGCTCAGCCTCAGAGTATGTGACACTCAGAGGTATGCAAACACTCCCTAGCTGGCAGGACAGGAGTCGTCCCTGGTCTCTGGGAACGGCCTTCATCTCCCCCCCCCCCGCCCCCCCGAGGGTCGTTGCTCTAGCTGAGGGGTTGCCTGTGGGTCAGGGCTGGCCTGGCTCTGTGACATCCGACTAGTGTCCTCACACGGCCCCGTGCTCCAGGCCTCCACGCTTGGGGGTTCATGCCCTGTAGTCGCCATCCTGAATAATAGTACCCTTTGTTGTTGTTGTTCATCCTCACCTGAGGATATTTTCATTGATTTTAGGGAGAGAGGAAGGGAGAGGGAAAGACAGAGAGAAACATCGATGTGAGAGAGACACCTCGATTGGTTGCCTCCTGCACGCGCCCCTACCAGGGCCCGGACCAGAGAGGAGCCTGCAGCCAAGATACGTGCCCTTGACTGGAATCGAACCCGGGACCCTTCGGTCCATAGGCCAATGCTCTATCCACTGAGCCACACCGGCCAGGGCGTGAATAATACTGTCTTTGAATTTGTGTTTGGGACCATGGAACATGCACCCGGGCCTTGGAGCCTCAGCTCATGCACTCCCCCCCCCGCCCCGCCCCTTCCCTGCTCACCTCCCTGAGAGGGCTTCTCGGATGCCCACTGCCCACCTCCAGGTGCCCCCGGCCCTGCCCGGCCTCCTGGCCTTGGGCTGCTGCTGCTGCCTTCTCTCCCGGCAGAGCCTGGTTGCTGAGTGTGGGAAGGTCAGGGTTGGGGTGAGGTGTGCCTCACGACATGCTGGGATGGGGCGGGGGGCAGCCTCCCCTGCCCGGCTGGCGGGGCCTCGCCCGCACCGCGCCGTGGGCCAGGCAGCCAGTGTGCCTGGCGTGGAGACTGACCCCTTGGAGGCCACCGACTGCCTGGGGCGGAGGCAGTGGCGTGCGGGGAGGGGGGCCGGCGTCCCTGCTCCTGGCTGGGGCCCTGCATTTTAATTTGTTCTGGGCCCTGACGGGCGGTGGCGGGCTATTGTGTTTGAGGCCGCGCACGCCAGGCCCGGGAACGCCAGTCCGCAGAGAGGCGGAGGAGAATAGAGCAGTTCAGTAAGTAACAGCGCCTTCCGCGATCCCGGGAAGGGTTCTGGAAGGGGCTTCGCTGTCCGGGTCCTGCCCCTCGGGGAGGCCTGGCTGCACTTTTGCTCCTGTGTCTTTCTAATCAAACCTCTTCTGCTCCCTGAGCTCAGATGAAGGCATTTCGCTGCTTGCCAGCTCCGAGTCCCCAACCAAGAGCCAAACAAGAGCTCCATGTGCGGTGCATGGCGCTGGGCTCCAGTCCCAGCTTCGCCTTTTCACCCGCCGCCTGGGATCGGGCCGGCCAGTTCTTCTGTCCGAGCCTCTGTGTCCTTAAGAAATGACCGGGCATCGTGGTACCAACACTGGGGGTTGCTATGGGGCTTATCTGTTTGTGCTCCTTCTCGTTCACAGAAGGACTTACGCACAAAGGCCTGCAGGAAGCTCAGAGGGAAATGACTTCCTGGTCTCATTGTTTTCTCGGCACTTACACTGCCCACTGGAATCTGGTTAGCTCAAGTGGCCAGAATGGGGTCAAACAACATGGATGTCACAGGTGTGAGCACTCAACGGGTTTGCTCAGCACATCCCCATGGCTAAAGACGAAACCCACAGGTACGTCTCCCAGTTGTCCATTGCTGCTAACTGGGAGACGTACAATTGGAACAGCCCGCCAACAGCGCGGGTTAAAACAACAGCGATGCCCTGGCTGGTTTGCTCAGTGGCTAGAGCGTCGGCCTGAGGACTGAGGGGTCCCGAGTTTGATTCCGGCCAGGGGCACATGCCCAGGTTGTGGGCTTGATCCCCAGTGGGGGGCGTGCAGGAGGCGGCCGATCAGTGATTCTCTCTCATCATGGATGTTTCTATCTCTCTCTCCCACTCCCTTCCTCTCTGACATCAATAAAAATAAAAAACAACAGCCATGTTCCCACAGCCCCTGATCTTGTGGGTCAGGAATTGGCGCTGGCTTTCTCTGCATGGTTTAATAGCCCCCCATGTTCAGCGCCCTGCTCGCTCCTGATGCCCCTGGCCCTGCTCTCTCTGGCTTCCGTGCCTATCTCATTTGGGCACCTCAAAAAGCAGACCCTGAGCCAGGATTTGGGGGCACAAGAGAAGTGATTCCAGGGAGCACAGTGAGGGAGTGGGGATTGAGACAGGGAAGGGGGGGCAGTCAGTCCAGGGTGCCATAGGGAGCAGGCTGCCGATGTGGGCAACTGGGGCTCCCCCCTGCTGGTGCCTCTCTAGGACCCTGTGGGACACCCCCTCAGCACTGCCCCAGTGAGGGGTGAAGAAGCTGGGGTGTTTACACACATTCCCACCGCGGCTGATGGTGAGCTAGCGATGCTGGCACCGTGGGCTCGCCCATTTCCTGCAGATGCCAGTCAGCGTCTCCAGAGCTGGCAGCGCCGCTTCAGCCCGGCCCGCTCTCAGTCCGTGTTAGGGGCGGGTCGCTTCGGGAAGCCAGGCTTAGGATGCCTTCACACATGGCGGCCAGCTGCGCGGCTCCGGGGCCCGGCACCCCCCGCGGAGGTTCAGGAAGCTCTTGTGGTTGGGAAGCCTCTTCAGGTGCCTTCCCGGGTGGCTGGAGGGACACGGGTGGGGCATCCACAGAGCTCGCTGTAAGGCCCCAGCAGGGCTCTGCCCCTTGTTGGGGAGGCCTGCTCCTGTTCAGTATTCAGCCCTGGTGTCACCACCTCCGTGAAGCCCTCCCTGCCTTCCCACAAACCATCCTTGCTCTCATTGTAGCCCCAAAGCACGCCCTTGGTTTAATCGTGACCCGTCTTTCTCCCTCACTGGACTGCAAGCCGCTAAGGCCAGGGATGCTGTGTGTTCCTCTCTGCGGCCGCAGTTGTAGTCCTGTGTCCAGCTTTTCGTAAATAAATAATTCTGCCTAGCTGGTGTGGTTCAATGGATAGAGCGCCGGCCCGAGGACTGAAGGGTCCTGGGTTCGATTCTGGTCAAGGGCACATGCCTGGGTTGCAGGCTCGATCCCCCGTGGGGGGCGTGCAGGAGGCAGCCAAGCCATGGCTCTCTCTCTCATCATGGATGTTTCTCTCTCCCTCTCCCTTCCTCTCTGAGATCAATAAAAATATATTTAAAAAAATACATAAAATAAACAAATAATCCCCTGCCCCCACTCGGCAGGTGGGGGTGGTTGAGTCACATTAGCACCCCCTCCCCTGTTTACACACCCACCGCTCCATCAGTCGTTGGTCTCGCTCCAGCTTTATTGCGCATTCCCCACCGTTTCCAAGCAGGTGCTTCCTTTCCCGTGAAGGTGTGAGCGACCATATTTTCTGAAGCAACGATCAGGACACGTGATCCGACACATGTTCCGACACATGGCCTGACAATGGGGTAGAATATTTTAAATCACCGCCGTCTCCGGAAGCCGGGGCTGCACAGCGCGGCGTCGAGCCGAGCCAAGAGCCAGGGCCTCGTAACGGCGCGCCCGCAGCGGGCGGGAGCCGCGCTTTGGAGGGCTCTGTGGCTTTAAGAGCCGCGTGTGAAGATCGTGCGGAGAGAAGTTGATTTCCGCGGCGCTCTAGCTGCAGTGATCACAGGGAGCCGGGAAATTTGTGGCAGAAACAAGCTCTCATTAAGACCATATGCTGTATTTCTAATCGATGGCTCTTAGAAGTGATTCCCCGGCATTTCATTCATTTTTACTGCCTCCCCTTCAGGGGCAGGGAGAACAGCGTTGTTAGCCCGCGTTTATAGATGAGGGTGTTTAGAAACAGAGAGGTTAAATGGCTCAGCCCCCGCCACAGAGCGAATCAGAGGCACCGCCAGCCTCGCATCCAGCATTCCGACTTGCGCTTCTGTGCCAACATCCCTCGGGGCACATTTCCTCTCTCATTTGCATAAATCATCAACATTTTTTCCCAGGCTTGTGCTGAGGAAGCCCCTTTTCAAACAGCGGAAACTCCCTTTGCCTTCTGTCGCCTTCGTTCTCTTCTATGAACCAAATTCTTTTACTTCAACACGTAGACTTGCCATTTTCCCTTCCACTGAGCCCTTTGCAAAAGAGGTCGTGACCTTTGCTTCTAGATGCCATGGAAATGGCTGGGCCCAAATGAAAGAAAACAGATGAGCTGGGACCATAGAAAGCGTCATTTCCACTAAGGTTGACAATCCCACGCAGTTGATGATAAATCTTGGGTCCTGGCAGGTTATCAGGAAAAGAAGAGCGAATGAACGGCGCTCCTAGTGTCTGAACCCTGTTGGATGGAAGACATGCCTCCAACTTTGGGAGCAGATTCATAGGGTTAGAAATAGGAAACTGGCCAAAACCGGTTTGGCTCAGTGGATAGAGCGTCAGCCTGCGGACTGAAAGGTCCCGGGTTCGATTCCGGTCAAGGGCATGTGCCTTGGTTGCGGGCACATCCCCAGTGGGAGGTGTGCAGGAGGCAGCTGATTGGTGTTTCTCTCTCATTGATGTTTCTAACTCTATCCCTCTTCCTTCCTCTCTGTAAAAAATCAATAAAATATATTTAAAAAAAAAAGAAATAGGAAACTGGACATACCAGGGTCATGCGAGTTTTAGAAATTTCAATTTGGGAATATGTAAAAAGTCATACCTGAGCCTAGCTGGGCGTGGCTCAGTGGTTGAGCATTGACCTATGAACCAGGAGGTCACAATTTGATTCCTGGTCAGGGCACAGGCCCAGGTTGTGGGCTCCATCCCCAGTGGGGGGCGTGCAAGAGGCAGCCGATCCATGATTCTTTGTCATCATTGATGTTTCTCTCTCTCTCCCTCTCCCTTCCTCTCTGAAATCAATAAAAATATACTTAAAAAAAAAAGTCATACCTGAAATTGATGGTAGATAAACTTGGGTTTCCAATCACCAGCATAATACAGAATCACTCACAATCTTTCCACAAATTTTTAGCTCCTGGCCTCATCTGTCTGGTGGTCCTTAGGCGACTTCAGTATTCAAGTTCCTGGGCATGAACCGCACTGCCTGGAATCCCAGATCAGCACTTAGCGCATTGCTGATGCTCACAAAATAGTAATCATCCTCGGTTTAACCATGAGGAAAAAATGTGTTATCTCTATTCGGAGTCTTTGGTAAAATAAAATTCAGCATGGAGAAACAGCTTTTTGTCTCCATGGTAGAGTAATTTACTTTATTACTTATCCC